>NC_140975.1:21186396-21516396 GCF_056783735.1 Eptatretus burgeri | reverse complement strand
TTCTACAAGTGAATTAGGGTATTCTGGCACTGCTGAATCAGGAAATGGCATCCGTTTCTCTCCATCAGGTCAGGTTTTTGTGCTAAGTTGATTTGAAAAAATCAGATCTTGTGACAAAATCAATTACATTTTTGTGGCATTATCAGCTGATTTTTGTCAACACATATCATCCTAAACATGTTTTTAAGAAAAAAAAATGTTTTGCCAACAACATTTATTGATTACATGATAGAAACATCGATTACTGTCATCTGAATGGTGGGCATTGATAAAGGTAAGTACAAGTAAATTGCATGTTGCGTCACCACTGTTCAAACTTCAGGGCTTGAACTTCCGTTTCTTCAAACTCCTGGAATGTTCAGCGGCAGGGAGGTCTCTTCAGATTCCAACAGTAGTCAGCCATCATGACTGCGTCCCAGCGACCCTGATACCTGGTCTCCATCTCCTTCATGTCCTGATGGAATCTCTCCCCCTGCTCGTCACTCATTGAACCCAGGTTCTCAGGAAACCGGTTCATATGTGAAAATAGGTAGTGCATCTTGATGCTCATGTTGCAGCCCAGGTTTCTGAAAGCAGTCAGCATGTTGTTGACAAGTTCTGTGTAGTTTCTGGCCTTATTGTTGCCAAGAAAGTTCTTCACTACCAAAACAAATGTCTTCCACGCTTCCAGTTCCACTTCGTTCATTGAATTTTTGAACTCTGGATCTCTGATGAGCTGACGGATCTGAGAACCATCAAAGATGCCAGCTTTCAACTTCTCCATGGTCAATCCTGGAAAAGCCTGGCACAAGTAAGTGAAGCAGTCACCATCTTTGTCCAGAGCCTTGGTGAACTGCTTGATTAAGCCGAGCTTGATGTGCAGCGGTGGGAAGAGTATTCTGTCTCTGTCCACCAGAGGGTCGTTGATGACGTTCCTTTCTTTGCATGGCACCAATTCCTCCCGCACAGGCCAGTCCTTCTTCGTGTAATGCTGAGCACGGTCCCTACTATCCCACATGCACAGAAAACATGGGTACTTGGTGAAGCCAGACTGTTGTCCCAACAAAAGTTCACCATCTTCAGGTCAACACAAATAAACCACTTATGCTGATCATAACCAATTTTCTCCAGCACGTACTTCACCGCTTCATACTTCTCCTTCAGTGTAGCGAGTGAGCGATGGGTACAGAGGCAAACTGGTTGCTGTTGTGTAGCAGAACACATTTCAGTGATCGCTTGCTGCTGTCAATGAACAGTCTCCAATCTTTGGGTTCGTACTGTGGCAATCCAAGCTTGAGCAGAAGCGCATGTCATAAATTGGCGCATGTAGGTATTGTACATTCTTCAGAGTTCGTTATTTCAAGAAATACAACTTTTTTGTATCACATTATTACAAAATCTGCCCCATTAACTTTAGTTTTGATCCACGAACTTTATGCTTTGCCTCACCAATTTTTGGAAGATTTTGAGGTTTTATGACTTCAAACTGATCCCTTTTCGACATAATCACCCAGAACTATCGTACCTGAATACTTCTTGTCATTAAAATAATTATTTCCAATCAAAACAATTATTTGACATGACATTTTACCCCCACCAACTTCTTCTAAAATGCTCCACACATGCGTACATGTGAACAAAAATGTAAAAAACGACATGTGGCCATATCTCAAAAACTTGACCTGATTGAACAAAACTAATGTGAGTTTTGGATTCAGCGCATCAGATTCGTCCTAAATCAGCTTAAAAAATGCAGACAACAAATTTGTTGTTGACCAGTGTTATTTGTTTCGATGTAATAAGACTCATATATTGGGCAACACATGGTTGGTTGTACCTCTAGGTTCATATGGTTATCAGGGGTTTATCAGGTCCAGGTTTGAAGATGATGAGCATGTGATGTACATGCAGACGTTTTGTGGTAGTTTCCTATATCCGCCATTGTACAAAATGTCCTCCATCTTGGTTTTTGGTTGTCAGTTTATTCTTTCAAGCAAGCAGTGTATTCCCATCTCTTGCCACCTCACATCCTGACTGATTATCTTTCTGACCTCCATTAACCCTTCTTAACCCAACCATCTTACTTGCTGTTATCAGTGTTTCCACCCCTCCTCCCTCTCCTCTATTTTCTCTGTTTGTTTCACCATCAGTTCTATCTTGCTCTTCCATGAGCCTCTCTCCTGCAAAGAAAAAAAGTGCAAAGGCCAACCGATATATCGAACCGAAAGTGTTCAGGAAGAAAGGGGTATTTTACAACGTGTTCAAATATATTAAGCGGAAAACAAAAAGAAGAGTTTCAAAAGCAACCACCACTTGCACTTCGAGGTGAATCACGAATGCAGTAATTAAATTATAAATAAACATTACATCTAGATGTAGGAACAATTACATGCCCAGATCAGGAACTGAACACAGGTCCTACTGGAAAACTGGACCATTGATCAGCCATCTGAACTAGCTGGGTGATATACAGGCTCGATATGCAATTCTCCCACATATGCAGTAGATGCCACTCTCTTTCCCCTGCTGCCTCCAGGCTACTCGCTGCTAACCATCGGAGCAACAAGAGTCCATCCACGAGAGGGTCTCCCCTGTGGGGGCCAATTATTGTAGACAGGCCCTTGCTGCTCCTATGGTTGGCAGCGAGTGCCCCGGAAGCAGCAGGGGAAAAAGAGTGGCATCTACATGTGGGAGAATTGCATATGTAGCCTGTAGGTCACCCAGATAGCTGAGATGGCAGAGCACTGGTACAGTTTTTCAGAGGACCTGGGTTTGATTCCTGGTCTGGGCATGCAACTTTTTTCCCACATATACATATCATACAGTAATAACATGTCATCTATTAACTCGATATGCTTTCAAAGGAATTTGATGCAATAAATCCCAGGACTTTTGGTGAAATAAAATTATGAAGATTGTTTCACAGTTCTGTCGAGCCAGCTCAAATCATTTCGGCCTGGTCCTCAAAAATGAATAAATAATCTCTGGAGTCATTTGCACTGGGATAGTCACTTGGATCTCCGACACCAACACCATGCATTCGAGACATGCTCGACATAAAAAATTGACACCACAAGTTAATCTGTGAGCATTCAGCTCTCAACACGATGCAGCAGCAGAAACGTGGCATTAGACACCGGAGTGGTCTAAATAATCACGGATACGTTGCGGGACAGCCAATTGGCGCAAGAGATGCATCCGCTGTTGGCCCAAACGTTCCCGGATTTTCAGTCGGCACAGATGAGCCAGCAGCCTCGGGTTGTCTGCAGAAAAGATGGTGTTGGATGAAAACGAGAACCAAACACAGTCACGTTGATGCAAATCAGGTAAAAAGGAAGGTGGGGGTTCATATACACTGTTCTGACATGGCTGAATACTGAGTGTTTCCTTCCAGTCTTGAACCAGGAAAACCCTAGTATTAGCAACCACTTCTGTTTCATACATTGGAGGAAACTGATAAGCCATATAAATCAGCCGAATAATTCCAGCATATTACAATGCCCCATTTATATTGCTGAAATGGTTAGAGCTTTGCATGAATTTAACAAAAGGGTCATTTAGCCTTTGTCGTGATCAATGTGCACAGATGTGCCCTTCTCCTATAATTTATAGCTTTCACCCAAACCTTACACCTCCACGTTCTCCACATAAACATCACACAAATGATGAACACGACCACACACACACCTGCCATGTCCTGTATCCACACACCACCAGGCTGGACGGAGAGGAGTTTGCGCAACCCTGCACAGAGACGGATGTTCCCTACAAACTCAAGCAGCATTTCGATAACGGAGCAAGCCCATGGCCTCATATCCATGGAATCCAGGACCTCACAGAACTGCAAACAGTAACGTATATCCAGTTGTAAGAATGTATATACCCACACACATGTAAGGAGTAGAGACCACGTTTAACATGGATGGACATCATGAACATTGAAGAATGCTTCACTTGTTCAGTGCACAAAACAAGCAAGGGAAACTGGGGTGAATTGGGACATTCCCTCCAGCAGGCAGGAACCATTCTCAGCCAACGATATGAAATGTCTCTATTTAATTAACAATGATAAGAATGCCTCCCATCACTTTGCTGAAGAAGAAGAAGAAGAAGAAGAATGCCTCCCATCACTTTGCTGATGGGTTTAGACAAAATCGACAGCATGTTCTTTTTCACAATCATATTGCATGTCTACCTGTGAGTGTCAACAATGACAAAATATGAAGTAAACCATGCAAAACTCGAAGGGCACTCGGTAGAGCGCATACCTCCATCATGTAACGCCTGATCCATGAGAACATATCGGGCCCAACACATTTTTGAAATATGCTATATATTGTATTTGGCCCAATCTCTTAAATGGTGAAGAATCACATTAAAATTAAATAACTGTCGTATCCAGATCCGGAAGCAGATCTCCAAAATCGAGTCATTTCGTAGTGGTCACACACCCAATCTGTGCACAAAGTTTCATCCGAATCCGTCCACAACTTTTTGAGAAATCGTACTATGTATCGTTTTTGGCCCAATCTCTCAATGGTGAAGAATCACTTAAAAAAATTGTCAAAAGTCGGATCCAGTTCCGGATCTTCACCAAAATCGAATCACTTCATCCTTGTCGCATTCCCAACCAGCCCACCAAATTTCATCTGGGTCTGTCAACAACTTTTTGAATTATCCTGCGCACAAACAGACAAATAGACACAAACAAACAGAGAGGGGGTGAAGACATAACCTCCTTCACTTTCGGTGGCAGAGGTAAAAAGAAGAATAGAGAGGTCAGTTAAAATTTGACATCACTGGTGTATAGTGCACAGATCTGCGATTAGAAAGCCTGTGCTCAGACAAACGTCTGATTTTTCTCTGATAATCAGGTGTCAAAAAATGTAATTAAATGAACTCCATGCTCTTCTCGCCAAAGAAAGCTGCATAAAGCGACCAAGAAAAGCTGCACAAGGTAAGCCCTTGGCCGTTTCAAACCATACCAGAGTTCATCTCCAGCTATAGACATTCAAACTATAATGGTACACACATGAGAATCTTAATGTTACATGCCCCATCAGCTGCCAGACCGGTTTCATCGTTTATTGGCAAGTCATCATTGACAGCATAGACAGAAAAATGTGCACTATTGAGGTTCACAAACGAGTACCATGTGCAATGCTAAGAGCAGTTAACACACAAATAGTGATTTGGCTTAGTTTTTACGCCGGATGCCCTTCCTGATGCAACCCTGGTCGCCTCTTATGACACAGGGATATGGTACACCTATTCTAACCGGGGTATACACCGGGCCCAGTACACTGGTACTCACTTCGCCGACCTCGGAAGGATGACAGGCTGAGTCAACCTCCTGGTGTGTATTAATTCAAGCGGCCAATGGGGATTGAACTCAGGACCTTTTGGATCCCAAAAAAGGAGGCCTTTCAAGCAATCTAAAAATCTGATGTCAGGTCAGGTTCGATCTGTGACCTGCTACAGGTACGATGTAAACCTGTACTCACCTGTTCCATGGTCGGGTTGTTGGCGACGAAACCGTCTCCCCCACTAGGTTTTCTGGTGAGGGGGGTGTTTGGATATGGACACCCAGCAGGATTAAAAACAAAACCTGTCAAAGGGCGAAGGAGCTCCTTGTGAGCCAACGGCCATCCATATCTAGTGCCCCACTGTGTCTGCAGACGTCCTCCTGCAGTTGGGTTACTTCTTATCAGGAGGTTGGTGGCAGGATTTGCACTCCGGCCATTGTAAAACCCTTCATTCCGCAAAACGCAAAAACGCAAAAAAATCTGAAAACCCACTCCGTGGGAGTACCTCCTGTGCAGCTTCCCTTCGCAGCCAGCTCACCGGATGACGGGATTGGGGCAAAGCCTTCGGGACCCCCAATCTTTGATGATAGGAGGGAAACCATGGGGTAACATCCCTGGGTCAGATGGTGGGAGAGTGTGTCGGAGTGGTGCTGAGGTGTCGTCCACCAGACGGCGGTCTCCTTGGGTTAACCTGAGGCGGCCCCTTCGGGTGGGTGCCTGGAATGTCCTATCCCTAAGAGAGGATGATCACCTGTCTCTGTTATCATCTGAGCTCAAGCGTTTGGACATCGGGATTGCAGCTCTCTCTGAGGTTCGGAGACCGGATTGCGGCGAGATAATGGTGGGTGGTTACACCTACTATTGGTCTGGTCACTCTGATGGTTACCATACCCAAGGAGTTGCTGTGGCTGTGTCCAATAAGCTGACCCCAATGATAATTGAGGTAACACCGGTCAACGAGCGTATTATGAGATTAAGGATTCGTCACTCCCTCGGTGTCATTTCCCTGGTCTCCGTTTATGCTCCGACTGAGGCGAGTGATCTCACCGTGAAGGATGCATTCTACGCCACACTCGAGTCTGTGGTTGATCAGTGCCCCAGACGAGATACACTTCTAGTCTTGGGGGATTTCAATGCATCGACTGGAACTGATAGGGACGGTTATGAGGTGTGTGTTGGTCCCCATGGGTCAGGAACTATGAACCAGAATAGCACTAAGTTCCTTGACTTTGCAAGAAGTCATGGACTTAGGGTGGCTGGTTCATGGTTTCAGCGCCCACAAGCTCATCGCTGGACTTGGTATTCCAACGCTGGCGGTGTGGCAAAGGAGATTGACCATGTCCTCATTGACGGTCGTTGAAGGATGATCCAGAACTGCAGGGTCTACCGGAGTGCTCAGTTCCTCAATACTGACCACAGGCTTGTTGTAGCAACTCTAAAGCTGCACCTTAAATCCTGGAGAATTGTACCATCGCAGCCTAGGCTGGATGTTGCCAAGCTCAGGTATGAGAGAGTAGCTGAGGAGTTTGCGAACAGGCTGAGTGGACACTTGGGGGGTCTGGGTGCTTTGGGGGGTCCTGAAGAGTTGTGGAGCGCCTTCAAGACCACCGTCCTTGATGTTGCCGGTGGATGTCTTGGAGCTCACCGCAGGGCAAAGAAGAATTTTGTCTCTCAAGGGACACTGGATACCATTGATCAGAGTCGCAGGGCCAGGCTGAATGGCAGAGCTGAACTGTTTAGGGAGCTGAGGCGTAAAACTGTACGTGCACTGAGGGTGGACAAGGAGGCCTATGTGCGAGGAATCTGTGAGGGGGTAGAGCATCACCTGTGGACAGGTGATTCTCATCCCGCTTACAGGGGAATTCGCGCATTACGTTCATCCAAGCCCATCCCTCGGAGCACTGCAGTTCGAGCAGAGAGTGGTAGGCTCTTGACAGAGGAGTCTGAAGTGAAGGCCCGCTGGGCCGGTTACTTTGAGCGGTTGTACCAGGCTGATCCCCCAGCTGTCGAGTTGGACGTCAAGGGTGTTACAATCCATGTTGCTGACCCTCGAATCAGCTGTGGTCCACCTTTGCTTGTGGAAACACGGGCTGCAGTGAACCAGTTGAAATGGGGCAAAGCTCCAGGGATCTGTGGCATCCATGCTGAACTTCTCAAGGCTGGTGGAAATGCTGCACTCGTGTCGTTGCATGCAGTTTTGTGCTCTGCCTGGAACACAGGCATCATCCTAACTGACTGGAAGAGGGGCCTTGTTGTCCCTCTCTGAAAAGGGAAGGGTGATCGCCAAGACTGCAACAACTACCGAGGGGTGACGCTGCTCTCAGTGCCGGGCAAGGTCTTTGCTCGGATAATACTTGATAGGGTTCGCCACCATCTGCTTGAGTACCAGCGTCCAGAGCAGTCAGGCTTTACACCAAAGAGGTCAACGATTGACCGTATCCTTGCACTTCGTGTCCTCACCGAACGCAGACGAGAGTTTCAGCAGGGGCTGCTTGCAGCCTATGTTGATCTCTGTAAAGCGTTCGATTCAGTGAATCGGGATGTCCTCTGGAGGATTCTTGGTCTTCGTGGGGTGCCACCAAAACTGATCGATCTGATGTCTGAACTCTACTCTGGTACTGAGAGTGCTGTGAAGTGTGGTGGTACCACCTCTGACTTATTTCCAGTTGTTACTGGAGTTCGTCAGGGATGTGTACTTGCCCCCACACTTTTCAGCACTTGTATGGACTGGATTTTAGGGAGGATGTCGGAGAGATCAAGTTGCGGTGCATCGTTTGGGAATGTCAAGATCTCAGACCTTGATTTTGCAGATGATGCAGTCATCTTTGCGGAGACTTTAGACATCCTTTTGGGGGCCCTCGAGGTGCTGAATGAGGAGTCGGAGCCGCTGGGATTACGGGTTTCTTGGGTCAAAACTAAGATCCAGGCTTTCGGTGACATCTTGGATGCTGCTGTCCTGTCTGTGTCTGTTTGTGGTGAGGATGTTGAGGTCGTGGAGAGATTCACTTACCTTGGCAGTGATATTCATGTCTCTGCTGGCTGCGAGTCAGACGTCAATAAACGTCTGGGTCGTGCCTGGGGAGTCATGGATTCACTGGATCATGGGGTGTTGCGCTGCCGGTACCTGTGCGGGAGGACGAAAGTCTGAGTCTTCAGGTCCTTGGTACTTCCAGTCTTGCTCTATGGGTGCGAGACTTGGACTCTGTCCAAGGATCTGAGACGGAGACTTAATTCCTTTGGTATCAGGTGTCTTTGGAGAATCCTTGGCTATCGCTGGTCGGATTTTGTGTCCAACGAGCGGTTGCTGAGAGAGACTCGGATGAGATTTGTTACCTGCATAGTCCATGAGCGTCAGTTGCGGCTGTATGGACATGTGGCTCGTTTTCCTGATGCTGATCCTGCTCACCAGATTCTCTCAGCGAGGGAGTCTCGTGAGTGGAGGAGGCCAGTGGGTCGACCACGTGCCTCATGGTTGCAGCAGGTTGACCATCATCTCAAGGAGATGGGGATGGGCCTGGCATCTGCCTGGGGGATGGCCAGACGGAGGCCCCTGGAGTACCGGCGGAAAGTGGACGCAGCGACGCGCTGTTCTGGGACATGCTCCCATACCTGACCTGACCTTTAATACACTGGTACTCAGCCTGGCCAAGGGCTGGATCTCGTCAATCCCGTAGTGAGGAGCTGCGTCCGGCACGTGTGCTTGCAAGCAAAATGGCACCATCTATCGAGCCCAGGAGGAAGGCGCCTCCACCATCCACGTGCACATGCAGACAGAATGGCGCTTCACTTGTAGCAGCTTTCCACACTCGACACGCGCAAATCTGGCCGGCACCTCCTCAATCCGCTCTGCTCGATCTTCTGTCTCCGAAGCCCCCTCGCCAAGCACACCGCACCTTCGATCCTCCTCCCTTTATCATCCTCCCAACCCTCCGCCCCCGGGGCGTGGCCTCCTTGCCTCCAAACCCGGGAAGGCGGGGCTTCTCCTGTTGTTGTTGTTGCTGCTGTTTCTTTTGTTGTTTCAGGGACTCTGTCCCCAACTTACGGCCTGGCTGAGAATATATAAACATAGGGAAAATCACAGAGGGTAATCACATGCAAGAGAACTTATTTTTACTCCCAAAGCTAACGAACACCGCACCACCCCTCATGTGGTGACACGTAACACTTAAGCCGACAGATTCCCTGACTTATTTACATCGAGGTGCTTATACCCGTCCACGGTTCATGCTGCACTGTACAATCCTATCTGTACTATTAAATCAGTTCATCTACCCCATAATCATAACTATATATATATATATATATATATATATATATATATATATATATATATATATATATATATATATATATATATATGTTTCTGTTATGTAAATCCGTTTGAGGATGTACGGGTAGCACAGAGATTTCCCCTAAATTAGCATGGTTGAATGGAGGCCAGCACATGTTTACGACCAGAGAGCGCCTCCACAAACCATGGCCCCATGTTAATGTCGGAGCTCTGATGTGTGGGCATGTCAACGGATGACTGAGCCATTTTCTCATTTGGGGCCTGGTGAAGCTCCTCCCTTTGTCTGGGGATCATAAAAGTAGCAGAACTCAAGAGATATTGCCAAACACCAGGGGAGACAGAATCATCAGATCTCGCCAGGGGAGAGATCAGAAAACTCGCCAGACGCCAAAGCTCGCCAGACAAGAGACTGTAGCAGACTTCGGACCTTGCCTGGGCAGTGGAAGGAGGGCAAGCATCAGTGGTGAGAAGGGGGGGGATGCGATTCAGCATGATCAAGCATGGGATCATGAGTTACTGCTACGAGCTAGGTGCTCTTCTCATTTTATCAAAGCTCAGTTAGGCTGCATTCCGCAGCAACACTTACATGTACAGATTCTCACACTATTACGATCGGGTCTTTTGTCTTACACATCTTTCTCTACCATCTATCTCTCATCTACTGTGGACACACAAAAGCAATCGACACGGGCAAGCACGACCAAGAACCTTTATTTTCAAAGCGACCAAGACCGTTCTTTTCAGAGCGAACCCAGGAGCAAACTCAAGAGTGAACCATACTGGCCTGCACCTCACATTCTTCCTTTTATGCCATGCTACACCCCATGTTGCATTGCACTCGCACCTCTCACTCCCACACCTTAGACACCCTCAGTATTTCTCCATCCTTCCCATCCTTTGTGTTTTGGAATGCACAAGTTCACGTATTGAAAGGTCGCCAATCCTCAGCTGCTTCTTTTCATTCTGGGCCATCTCTAACTTTCCTCACGTGTGTGTGTGTGTGTGTGTGTGTGTGTGTGTGTGTGTGTGTGTGTGTGTGTGTGTGTGTGTGTGTGTGTGTGTGTGTGTGTGTGTGTGTGCGTGTGTGTGTGAGATGACACCTATCGTAGCATAAGTTAAGACTGTCTAAGAATATATGGGATAACTCTGTTCTGTGTCTTCTTCTTTTGTAAATATTGTATAACTTTTGCCGCACCCCATAAATTCCTTGCTTTCCCTGCTGTACATTTGCAATAAATCCCTGACTGTGCCACATAACATTCCTCACTTTGTTAAATAAACGTGCCTGTTAGAAATGCACCCAGCTCATTTTTGTCTTTTCCTCCATTGGTCTAGCATGGTCCACACCTTAGTTTAGCCAGGACGTCATGCCCCAAAATTAGCTACTTAGCCAATGTGTACTTGGCAGCTCCGCTCGGCTGAACCTGACACGGTAAGTAACTTATATAACACAAGTACGCATCAAGGGCACGATTCCCCAATGTGGCGATCACATATTCGTTGGTAAACGGTGGTCAGAGGACCCTGGGTCACATCGTCAAGTTATTGACATTCACAGTCAATTAGCAACCTGCTGCAACACAAACTTATTTGTGTGCAATGGCCTATTATTCCCAGTGAGTCCAGAGAAGAACCAGGAACAACCCCTACCTGGTGGTTCCCTCACACCAATATATATATATATATATATATATATATATATATATATATATATATATATATATATATATATATATATATATATATATATATATATATATATATATATATATATATATATATATATATATATATATATATATATATATATATATATATACATACACTAGCGATACCCGTGCACATGCACGGGATAGCAGTACAACATAGCTTGTAGCAGACGACAGACCGTACACGGGGAATGACAAAAATACGCATTGTGCAAAATGCAAGTGGTACTATGGAACGCCAAGACTTCCCAAACATTGTCGGCATGTCCGCTAAGTGCCACGGCAATTTCATAGGGATCGTGTGATGGCAAGCCAAGTTTTTAGTGTGAAAGCTTGGTATTATAATATATATATATATATATATATATATATATATATATATATATATATATATATATATATATATGCATGTGGAAACATGCAGTGGAACAAACACTCTGCCAATCCCCGTTGGACACAGTCCTTCCCAAAGTTTCATCTCCAACAAAGAGACCTTGATTCAGTGACTGTCCAACAGATAAAGATTATCTGGTGGTCATCATCATCATCGTCATCATCATCATCTAAACAGAGCCACTGATCCAGATTTCAAGCATATTTACCCTCATCAGGATAGCATACCAAAAAAAAAAAAAAAATCAAACCATGATGACCACATTTGTCGTTTATACATCAGACACACCTCCTGACTCTTATGGTGAGCACCGCCATGGATTATATCTCGCAGGGTAAAACCACATAATCCGCAAAGAACAACCATCCGTCTGCCACCCAGATGATTGTTCCCGCTAATGTAAACCATTCAACCGATGCTCAATAGTGTAGGACTGCAGTCAGTCCAATGGGGATCAGGGGAGTGCTCCTCACAGTCTGCATGTTTCGATTTAACCACCAATCACATCATGTCTCTTCAGGTTGAATGTTTGCATTAGCGGGAACAATCATCGAGGTGGCAGATGGATGGTTGTTCTTTGCGGATTATGCGGTTTCACCATGCGAGACATAATCCGCAGCGATGCTCACCATAAAGGTCAGGAGGTGTGTCTGATGTAAAATCAATGAAGATGGTTATCAATGACTAGATATTTATTGGTGTGCCATCCTGATGAGGGTAAATAAGTATGAAATCCAGATTCGTGGCTCCGTTTGTTGTTTAACTGATGTTAACCATGTAATCTTTGTCTGTTTGATAGTCACCGAGCCGAGCCTTCTCAGATGGCGGTAGCGCTTTGGTGTATGACTGTGTCCAATGGGGATTGGTGGAGTGCTCATCACACTCTATATGTTTTGGTATGCACGCACGTGTCACATTAGTGGTCCAGCTCATGCAAACCCTCTGAACCACAGGTCTAAATTCCTCTGCGAATGACCAAACGACTTTAACATCACAATACAAGCAATGTTGCACTCTGGCCAACTGTCACCTTCAAAGCTTAATTGCTCTTCCATGGTTGTCCCGCTTTTGTTTCAAATTCTTTCCATTTTAACCAATGTAGAATTGGTCAGTCTCTACATGTTGATTGGCAAACTACTCCCAATTTGTTGCCAGTTGAGATCCTGTCCTTCAGCCTAGAAATTACACTATGGATGGTGCATTGAGCCTTGTACACAACACCGATCCATGTGCTGCGGTAATACTGCTGTAATGCAGCATAGAGCCTTGTACGTTACACCTTTTGGAAAGTTCCAGGTAGTACAACAGCATACAGTGTGCAAACATATCTGGCTCCTTCCATTCTGCCATTTTGGTTATTTTAGGCCATGGAGTTAGGAGTCGAACAATTGGAATTAACCATGCTGAGTAAAATAACTCCACAGGTCCATCCCTGACACTTCCTTACCTGCATGACTTGCAGTGGGTTGCGATGTTTGGACTTTGCTTGCCTTACATCCCTTTCTGAGTGTTCATCTTTCCAATGCGCAGTTGATTCACCAGAGCAAGAGAAGCAGGTACGAGCATTGCACCCAAGACGCAACAGAAAGTGCATTGTGTGCAGGTCCATGGTGCAGAACATGAGTGCTGGAGGAAAGGCAGTGGCATGTCCTGTTACAGTCTGGTTCAGGTCTGCTCCATAGTCACAAAGTAAGCAGACCATAGCCAGATCTTGACGACGTACAGCCACCAACAGCGGTGGCAGTGGATCCAGACCAGGTTCGGCCCCTGCAGATAGTAGCAGCCGGGCAGCGTGTTGATCACCTTTTGCTACAGCAAACATCAGTGGGGTCATACGACGGTCTTCGTAGTGCAGCGAGCGATCTGGAGATAGGAGTGAGTTTGCGGATAGCCCAGCACTCAAAAGCATAGCGAGCAGGTCATGGTGACCATTTGCAGTTGCCAGGTGGACGGGACTCAGCCCACTCTTCTGAATTATCTCTCGACAGGAAACTGGGAGAAGCAAGGACACCACACTGACAAAGAAAGATCATTAGAGGGGATGGTTTGAATAACAACAATCATAGTAATTGTGCCTTAGTGCGTGGAGCACTCATCTGCTTGGAAAAAAAAACATCAAATAAAACTTGAATTATTTGATACAGAATCTTAATAATACTTTCTAGTTGAAGACACAACAGCTGTCAACATGAGAAGTGTTGACGCAGAGCTGGGAATACTTACAAAAGTGATGTGGAAGACTTACTGCATATGAGAGTGTTTCATGCAGCAGTCCTTTTGAGTACAACTGAACACATCATCATGTACCATGCTCTACACAGAGCATCGGTTCTGCCAAAGCAGGTTATTGGCTGGGGTTACACTCCTGAATGGGTCGGCACTCCGACACAGGAATTCAGGGCAAGAATTTGTAATTTCATCAGTGTGCTGGTGATAGCTCGTCAACTCTTAAAGGCCCTGTTACAGCTTGACGATTTAGCCAGCGTATGCCGATGTATGAAAAATTTGTCTAAAACGCTGGCACACGTCGAATACATATGGGTAAGTTTTGTATACATTAAGAGCACGCTGGCATACGTCGTCGTACGCCGAGCTGTGAGACAAATTTTCCATTCTAGAAATTTTTCGACATATGACTCACACATTCCGCATAACGCTGGCCATAAGTTGTAGGAACGTTACGCGATCGTTGACACACGTCCACACACGTTACTTGTAAGTTACTCATAAGTCAAAACACGTCGAGGTAATGCTTAGCGTCAGTGTTCCAGACTCCCTGGTTTTTTTTCTTTTTTTTTTCTTCGGTATGACGGTGATGTTGACACTTCGATTTCTAGTGCGGTTATAATATAATATAATTAATAGGCTGCCGCTCAACGATTCAAATCATAACCGCACTAGAAATCGAAGTGGCAACATCACCGTGATGCCGAAAAAAAAAACCCAGGGAAACATCACCGTGATGCCGAAAAAAAAAAACCCAGGGAGTCTGGAACAATGACACTAAACATTACCTCGAGATGTTTCGACTTATGAGTAACTTACAAGTAACGTGTGTCGACGTGTGTCAACGATCGCGTAACGTGCCTACAACTTATGGCCAGCATATGTGGAACGTGTGCGTCATACGCTGGCATACGTCGAAAAATTTTCAACATGCTGAAAATTTGTCGACGTACTCGGCGTACGACGACGTATGCCAGCGTGCTTCAGTGTGCTCTTAGCGTATACAAAACTTACCCAAAACGAATTCGACGTGTGCCAGCGTATTCAGCAAATTTTTCATACGTCGGCATACGCTGGCTAAAACGTCAAGGTGTGACAGCGGCTTGACACTTCGATGTCTCGTGCGGTTATGATTTGAATCGTCGAGCTGCAGCCTTTTAATAGGCTATGCCACGTGATCGTCGGCGATACGCTGCCGCGCTATGCATAAGTTAGACTATCGTTGGGCATAGGTTGTGAACACCGACAACACGCTCAGCATTCGTTGGTATAAGTTATCTATATGTTATCGAAACTTTCTGTGTACGTTACTAATACGTTATGCATTCGTCCAACTCGTTATGAATAGGTCCAAAACTGGAAAAAAAAAAAACATCAATAGTTCAGCGTACGCCAGCGTTTTACATACATTTTGATACCTTGCCATACGCTGGCTAAAACGTCAAGGTGTGACAGGGCCCTCACGAAAGACACCGTAGGATCTTTAATGTCCATTAACTAATTCCGGCTGATGGGACACCAGGTCTCACATCCATCCAAGGAATGGCACATACATCGATGAATCGCCCTGCCTGCAAAACTCCGGGACGACAGTTCATAGCTGTGTTGGGATTCAAACCCAGGTTAGACAGCTCAAAACCGAGTGAGCCCAAAAGAACACATGGTGTTTTCGTATGTCAAAACGAAAGGTGTAAAAGGCTTTTATGAATGTGTCGTGAAACAGGTGAGCTGGTGGTTGTAATCAAGTGCTTTAAAAACAGGCCGTGGTGTTCGTTCGGAATATCGAGGCCGAAAGGAAATTTTCCGATTTTGGCAGGAGACAAAAAGAGCGGTCCATAGTTTGATGTTAAGTAGTAATGAAAGAAAAACATCCTGAGAAATGTAAATGTAAAGGGACATGTAGAACCTGCCTTCTTCTGCTTCTCCTTCTTGCATATGACAACTTTGCTGCCAGGTAGCTATCATTTTGTTGGGGCACAGCTGTGTCGGTGCTGTGCCCTGATACCAGTACACTTGTACTCATTTCACCAACCTCAGATGGATGACAGGCTGAATCTACTCCAGCTGGTGTTAACTGAGCAGCCAACAAAGCTCAAATTCAGGACACTAACATCCCAATCCAGCCATCCTAACCACTAAGCCAATACCAGGCTATGGAACTTGCTCCAAGTGTAGGAATAAGGAGACTAATGTGCAATTGATGCCTAGGCCTTTGACACCAATACAAATTTTCATTGCGGACCCTAGGCATTGAAAAGCTACATAAATCGAACAAACAGTTTGAAATGGAGCACCTCGCCACCATTAGAGCATTTAAATTTCATCAGATGTGGCAATTCACGTGAATTGTTGCTCCCAGCTTGCCGGCTCAATGGCAGAAGATGCCATTTGTAATTTTGCCGCCTCCATCCCCATCCCGTTTAGAATTCCGTGTGGGCACGAGCAACTTGCTAGTAAGGAGAATATTCTTTGTTCGGAAGCAACATAAGGTTATGGGGTAGCATCATTGGTTGAGGGTGTAGCTGTGCCGCTGATGCAATGCCCTCCGCTGGTTTGGGTCGGAAATTGTTGCTTGGCCATGGTGCCAGCGAAAGCTCACCTACTCTTCACGGAGGACACCATGGGATCTTAAACGTCCACCAACAAATTCTAGCAGATGGGATTCCCATTTAGCTTCCATCCGAAGGATGGCACACCCGTTGATGAATCACCCTGTCTGTTAAAAACCAAGATTGCAGTTTTTAGCTTGGCTGAGATTCAATCCCAGGCCAGACAGGTTGGAGGTGAATGTGTGTACCTGGAGGCCATCCTGTGAGAAGTCATGAAGAAGAGTGTTTTCTGAACCAAATGCACATCATTGCAAGACCTTTTTTGGGGAAGGACAACGATAACACAGGTAATTTTTTTGCTCCCTTCAGTGGCAGTTGAACATTCCATTTAATAATACCCATCACACTCTTTATGCTCATATATGGAAACGTTTCTGAAAATAGCACGACAATTCACCACTCTTGGATGGTTGTGAGGTTCACTCAACCGTGTCCTGATGTAACTCGCCGAAAGATGCGGCCAAAGTAGGAACATCACGAGAAGTTATGCACCAGAGATATGGCAATCATGATAATGTGAATGGAAGGTACAGTTAAAAACATGATTAAAATCCAGGGATGGTTGTTCGTTATCATGTTTCAGGGAGATTGTCAGAAATCATGTTTTTAACCGAGACATCAATGATGCTCTTATCGCACTGAGTTGCAGCTAAAGGAATGTCCTGACATTGCCAAGCAGTGCATAGACGTGCCATGTGTGATTAAAATGTTTGTTTGCATAGTAAGCGGAGAAAAATGTGACCTCGTGTTAAAAATGCTATTCTGAAGATCGCTCTTTGGTTGTGACATCATAAAAGCAAATGTTAAGCTGGAAATAACATGGTGTTTTGAAAACTTAAGACTTGTGCATCAATCTTACAGATTTCAGGTTGAATGACTTCATTTTCTCTGCTTTGTGGTGACGACTGAAGCAATATTAATCATCATACTACTACTACTACTACTACTACTACTACTACTACTACTACTACTACTACTACTACTACTACTGCTACTACTACTACTACTACTACTACTACTACTACTACTACTACTACTACTACTGGTACTACTTCCTCAATGGCCCCAATTATTCCCACCTTCACATGGGATCAGCTTGGGAAAGTTTTAGATTTGCTGATTGAGGTCTGCTCCATAGTCACACAATAGGAAGACCATAGCCAGATGTTGGTGATGCACAGCCACGAACAGTGCTTGCTTGCAGTGGATCTCGGCCCGTTCGGCACATGCTAACATCCAGATGATGTTCCGATCATCTTTTACTCCTGCAAACCTCAGTGGGGTCACCTTCATATGGAGACAGGAGGGAAGCCAACACTCATAAGCATGGTCAGTATGTCATGGTGACCATTTTCAGATGCCAAGTGGACGGGACTGAGCCCACTCTTCAGAATTAGGTCTCACCAGGTAACAGGCAGAAGCTCATCTATCAGACTTGTCCTCATACGTATCATCTCTATGGCTTCAAATGTAAAGCCTATTGCCATCGTTTACCTTCTAATTTCCGACACCCAGGTCATCTAACCTTCTAAAAGTCTCTTCCTTAGGACATACTGCAAGATTTTTGCCGGCACTTTCCTTGTACATTGATCACACTTATTATGCCCCCCCCCCTCAAGGTGTCATATTTGCCACACGGTCCTCACTTTTATTACCATCCACTATCAAAATGTGCTCAGTGAAACAATATGATGCTGAATGTCAAAGGAAGTAAGGAACTTGTTCATCAAAGAGGTGAGTCGTGATCATGAGACTTTGCTTTGTTCTGGCTTTTGAAGCTTCGAGATTGAGGCCGAGTCGAGTGGCATAACCCATTAGCATGCTCTAAGCTCTTATCAAGAACCTACCTTCAGTGATGAATATCCTTAACCCTGTGACACTGATGGTGGACGATTATGTTGTTTGGGCCGGTAGGACGTCTTAGAGGTATGTGCACTCACCTTTGACCTGTCCAGCCTGGGTTTGAATCTCGACCCAGCTATACAATGTCATCCTGGTGTTTCGCATGCAGAGCAAGGCACCAATGTGTGCACTGTCAATTGGAAGGATTTAAGGCCACACGACCCACCTGCCAATACTGGGGGGCATTGGTGGATCATCCCATGGTGTCTTTTGCGGAGATTAGGCAACTTAATGCCAGCATCTGGCCAAATGTCAAATTGCCACCAGTCTAACGTCAGATCTGACCACTCAGTTCTTGAAACACTCGTCTAGAATCGTTGCCTACGGCGAATCCCATGAGAAGTCGAGAATAATTGGGGCCATTAAAAAAGCTAGAAGATATATTGTGGTATGATAAGAATAATTGCTCACTCTTCACAGCCACTCTTGGAGGCAGCATGCAATGGCAGGAGACCCTCCATGGTAGGAAGGTTGGGGTCTGCTCCCTGCTGGAACAGGAACACTGCAAGGTCGCCATGCCCATTTTTGCATGCTTCGTACAGTGCCGTGGCTCCATCCTTTGCCTTTGTGTTCACATGAGCACCTACAACACAGCAAAAGAGGTTTTTTTTTTACTGGGCTTCAGGGACTTCCATTTCAACAAGAACTACAAACAATAAACATCAAGGTGTGAAAGATGATATAATTATTCACTACAAAGAGAAAGGTGTCTTTAGTGATGTAAGAAGCATTAACAACAAAAAAAGATGAAATAAAAACCAAAAAAGAACGATAAGGGGAGGGTTGTCACTCAGTCGCTGCGCTGCTCTTACCCCGTGATACGAAGTGCTTCGCAATATCCAAGCACCCGCACTGCGCCGCAATGAAGAGAGGCGATACCCCAAACTTGTTTCTGATGTCAAGTCGCGCTCCATTTGCCAGGAGAATCTCTGCTAGTGGGAGGCTCCCCTTAGAAACAGCCTCATACAGAGGTGTGTTTCCAAGGTGGTTACGGGCATTTGCTTTTGCACCGTGGCTCAACAAGATTCCAGCAGCCTTAATGTTTCTTCCTTCACACACTGAAGACATGAGGTGTGGAGGCACACACCGGTAATTGATACGTCTCAAAATACCGCTTGTACCTGGGAGTAGCCGTATTAAAAAATGAATGCACCATCAACTAGTCTATCTGTCCAGCTGGCAAGGGTTGGATCCCAGCTGTTTCAACCACCGAGTGGTCTTCATCCAGAACTGAAGGTTTAAGTACCAAATGCATATCACTCGGCACTCAAAACAAAATGAAGACCACTCGATGGTCGAAATGTCAGACTTGAGCCTTGCCTGTGTCGTGAATTGGGGTATTTTTTTAACGTGTTTTGATTTCAAAACAGCCTTTATACCTTTATAGAGAGGCGTTTCAAGTAGCTCACTGTTGCAGTATTCGGTTGCAGAACCGGCTGCCAGCAGCATCTTCATGCACTCCGTTTGGCCAGCGCTGGCAGCCAGGGACAACGGGGTGTCGTTCCCTTTTGAGCGGCAATTAACCATTTCTTTTTTTTCTGTGGAGAAATGTAGTTAATAGAAGGCATTGTCAGGTGTGGCATATGATGTCGTGTTATAAAACTCTTCATTTCTTGCTAAGTTGAATGATCAAGCAAAAGTATTCACCCCATACCAATAATGCCACCTTTCGATGAATTATGAATTATGTAGAATCAATTTTTCCAAATTATATTTTTATTAATAACTGAACAGATCAAACTAAACACTGTTGTCGTTGTCGGAGGTTACATGTCAGGAATACCTGCAAAAAACACGCACCAATCAAAATTCACTGGTCATAAAAGTATTCAATCCCTTCGGTCAGTGTTTGGTGGAAGCACCTTTTGCAGCAATGAGTGCTATGAGTGTTTTTGGGTCGGTCAATACCAGCTTTCCATGGTGAGATGGTGAAATCTTTACCCATTCTTCACGTGAAAATTGCTCTAGTTCGGCCAAGTTTGATGGGAATCGTCGATGAACTGCAATCTTCAAGTCTCGCCAAAAATGTTAAATTGGGTTGAAGTCAGGACTTTGACTGGGTCACTCAAGAACATTTATTTTCCTCTTATTCAGCCACTCCAGTGTGGCTTTAACTTTGTGTTTCAGATCATTGTCCTGGTGCATTGTGAATCTCCTACCCAGTTTCAGATTCATGGCTGACTCGAGCAGATTTTCATCAAGGATTCTCCTGTATCTGCACCATCCATTGTCCCTTCTATCCTGACAAGTTTGCCAGTCCCTGCTGATGAAAAGCAACCCCATAACATGATGCTGTCACTACCATGCTCAACAGTGGGGATGGTGTTGACTGGGTGATGTGCAGTGTTCAGCCTGCGTCAGACGTAATGTTTTAAATTTAGACCAAAAAGTTCAATAATAGTCTCGACTGACCATAAAACCTTTCTCCACATGCCTGCAGTATCATTAAGGTGTCTTTCTTATAAACTCCATACGAGCTTTTAGAGACGTCTTTTCAGGAATGCCTTCCTTCTTGCCACCTGTCCATAGAGGCCAGCTTTGTGAAGGGAAAGGGATTTTGTTGATTGATGAACACTGACCCGCATCTCGGACATAGAGCCTTGCAGATATTTCAGTCATTGTTGGATTTACATTGACATCCTGAACCAGTTTCCTGCTTGCTCAGCTGCTGAGTGGTATGATACGTCTTCCACTTCTTATTGATGGATTTCCCCATACTCAAAAGGACAATGGGTAACTTTGAAATCTTCTTATAACCCTCTCCTGAATGGTGTTTCTCCACCACTTTATGTCTGACTTCTTCAAAAAGCTCCTTTGGTCTTCACGTTTGCCTTGTTGGTTGACCAAGTGAGTTACACCATAAATCTCTTCAGATAAGTGGGGAGCTTAATTTTTAAGTTAAACCACTTATTACACACAGGTAAAACCCATTACACTTATTTTTTTTAATCTTTCAAACAAATAATTTTCTCCTGAAATGATTTAGGGTTTAATTAGGCAAATGGTTTGAATCCTTATGCAACTGAGAATCGTCTGATTTTCTCTGTTAATCTAACGTATTCACATTTTATCTGAATTATTTAGCTTTATCACTTTAGACTCGTTTGTGAAGACTCGATGTATTAAATTTGATTTGAGAGCATCATTAAATAAGCTCAGGTGGTATCAAAATGTGAAAATTTTGGAGGGGGATAAATACATACTTTTGCAGGACACTGCATATGTGTGTGTGTGTATATATATATATATATATATATATATATATATATATATATATATATATATATATATATATATATATATATATATATATATATATATATATATATATATATATACACACACATCACATGTGTTCGTATATTTGATGTATGTGCAGTGCCTATAGAAAGTCTGCACCACATTTCAAATTTTTCACCTTTTGTTCCCTTGTACCCTGGAATTAAATGACATTAATTCAGACTTTTTCCACCTTTATTTACACATCGTAACCCACAACTTCCAAATGAAAAACAAATTCTACAAATTTCAGAAAATTAATTAAAAATACAAAACTAGAATATCTTGGTTGGATCAGGTAAATAAAGGTGGAAAAAGTCTTCTTTAATGCAAATTAATTCCAGGCTATAAGAGAACAGAAGGGGGAAATGTTGAAAGGGGGTGTAGACTTTCTATAGGTACTGTAAATGTGGTTGGTTTGATATCCTCTCCTCTTTGGCTGCCCCTCCATTCGAAGATGGTTTGTTATATAATGCAGATTGTTTGAGATGACCAATCATGTTGTTGTTGTGTTTGCTGTCATCTGTCCTGAACAGTGCAGTGTGTCCCAAAAGTAGTGCAGTGATCTGTTTGTAGGATCGCTGCGCCTGCACAATTGAATTTCCATTCATAAAGTACAGTTCAACAATTGCAACATGTTCTTGATCTGCCCATCTACTGTTTCTCCAGGGTTAGAGCATCGATCTGGGGGGAGAAAAGACAAATTACATTGTTAGGCATTAGCATTTACAAAATAGTCAAAATCAAAATTGCTACACTACTTTTGGGACACCCTGTACATCTTATCTGGACAGGAATGGACTGGAAAAACTTTCCCTTTACTTTCATTACCCTTTCTTTTTTTTATTTTATTGAGGGACGACCTCATGTGTGATTCGGAATTGCTGGGAGTGGGTGATATTGCGTGATTCCAGTTTGTGGGCCTAAGAACACCTTTCAGGAGGATGCGGAGACAACGAGTGCTCCCTTTCCATGCAGCTTCATGAAGTGAGTGCAGACCATTGGGCAACACCGAGCCCAAATCGATCCCTTCTGCTTCTAGGGCGTATAGTGCTGTTGAGTCGTCCTGCCGGATCGCCCTCCACAGTGGGTTCATTTTATTCAGCCTGTCCCTGCACCACACCATACATCACACACACACACACACACACACACACACACACACACACACACACACACACACACACACACACACACACCTTTGCTTTTTGGAAGAGTATAGGCCAAATTTACTCGTTTACTCAGCATATTGGGCAAGTTTAAAATTATTTCTAAGAGTTGAGCTTGTGTATGGGATTGAGTCCCCTTTTCCTAAAACCACTGCTGGTCCGTCAGTCTGTAACCCCTTGGAATCCTCATCCCAGCTAAGCTATGATGCTTTCTCATGGTGTTGCTCAAACAGAACTACCATTATGGGAAATTTACATATTATGAACATTTGAAATAGTGGTGGGGTCCAGCGTCCAGCGTCCAGGTGGTTGATGTGGAAGAGAAAGACTATTGGAAAAATATAGGGAGAGGAGAGAGGGGGTTGGGGTTGGAGTACAATAAAATTCTGCAATGGTTGTGTATGGAATATATATGACTTGTACATTACAGGCAGAACTCTACCATGACAACTACAGAAGGAAACCGAGTATTATAGTCTATAAGGGAAATCCATATTTTACATACTCCCAGGGAAAGGGGGGCTAAATGTTGACAAATTTGAAAATTGAGAAAAGGAAGTGCAGTGAAGATGATAACAGGGTGAAAGGGGTTTTTTGTGTATACAGTCAAGGCTCATGGAAGAGTGAGAACAGATCAGGATGCAAGAGAACAAAAGGAACAGTATAGAGAAAGAGAGGGGGGTGGATACACCAACAGCAGGGTTGAAGGACAAAACAGAGGGAGATTTGGACAAGCAATGTGTGGGGCAGGGGGCGGGGGTTGAGGGGTGGGAGAACATGCATGGGGTGGACAGGATGGATACAGAAGGAAAATCTCAGGAAGGAAAACTGGAAATTTGGAGGGAGGTGTGCTTAGGGGTGGGGGAAATGTGAAGGAGGTGTGGTCTGCGATGGGAAAGTGATTGGCCCATAGACTCAGCTTCAGCATGGGAGATTCCAATAATATTGAAGGCCTTGGTTTCCACATCATCAAGGTGAGCAAAGTGTTAGGCAGGTGCACCAGCGCAAAGTGAGGAGCACTACTCCATCAAGCTGTGGATAAAGGCTTTGTTGGTGGATAGGAGTTCAGGTGTGCCAAGGAAGGACTGTGGACGACGGAGGATAATTATCAGTCGGTGACTGGCTTTGGAGGCCAGCTTTGAAATGTGGTTTGCATAAGAAAGATCATGGCTGATATTGAGATGCAGGATTTATATTCACTCAACTTCCTCAAGAGGACAGTTAAGAAAGAAGATGGAAAGGTTGCCAGACTATCCTTTCAGAGAGAGAGAGAGAGAGAGAGTGAGATTTGTCAGGATTGAAAGACATATTACAAATGTTTCACCATCTTGTGGTTTTTTCAAGGCCTGATATGAGGGAAGAGGCTGCAGCCTGTCTATCTTAAGTAGATGTCATGGTAGAGGGTGTAGTCATCAGCAAATATATAAAGGGAAAATTTCCAGAGATTCAGAGACATCGTTGATGAAGATCAGGAATAGGACTGGGCCCAGAGCACTCCAGCCTTGGCAGGGAGAGGAGATGAAAGGATTCCATTGAGAGCAACACGTTGGCTATGAGAGTAGAGGAAGTCAGCAAGCCATGTATGGAGTTGGCTTTGGATGTCATAGGCAGAGAGTTTGGAGAGCAAGGCAGGATGCCAGAGTATTGAAAGCTCGAGAAATGTCTTGAGAGACAGCCCTGAAAGATAGTACATCACGTCTGACATTGAGGGCCTCCTTCCATTCTTAGGAGAGTCGGAGCAGCAAGTCCTGCAAGGTTGAGTGACCTGGTCTGAATCCATATTGGTGATCTGAGATGAGGCCATTGGAGAAAAGGAACGATTTAATATAAACTGTGATGATGGATTCCATGACCTTGCTGATGATTGGAAGTAAACTGAAAGGTCTTTAGTTAAGAAGATCAATTTTTGAATGTTTTTATGTAATGCAGTGATGTTGGCTGATTTACAAGCACATGGAGTATGTCCAAGAGCAAATGATAGGGTGAAAAGTGCAGAAAGAGAAAGTGCAAGAGCAGCAGAGCAGGTTATTAGGACATGTGGGCTGATGCCATTGCGGTCCAGTTGCAGAATCAGAGTCGAGGGTTGGCAGAAACGTGTCCACCTTCTTAGCTGCAAAAGACACAGAGTCCAGGAGCAGTTGGGTATGACTGAGAAGTATGGGTACCGAGAGTGAGGGGTTGGGGACAAAATATGCTGAAGTGCCATGGCTGGTGAGAGAGGTACCAACACCCAGCCAATTAGCATGGTGACAAATGAAATCCCCAAATAAGAGGAATAGAGTTGGGATAAGTGGTTATAAGTTGGTCCATGTTGTCTGATAGAGATGAACAGTAGATGGGGTCATCACTGTGAGGAGGACGTTTCAACACAGCCAAACACGAGATGGGAGCAGAGGGGAAGTCACAGCCAAAGGTAGTTCTGGGGTTTGGGAAGTATAAAATCAGTACAAGGGCAGTGGGAAATTGAGTTATTTATGTAAAGTGCAACTCCACTGCTGATTCAGGCCTATCAAATTGGCGGAGACAATAGCCAGGGAGAGACACTGAGAAGTCAGGTATGTCCTGTGGGAGGACTGATTCTATTAAAGAGATGATGTCTGGTTTATCAGCAGTGGTCTGGATTGAGAGACCTGTCAGATTGAAGCAGAGACGTTTGATGGCCACATAGTTAGGGACAGGGGAGCAGGTGTTCGGAGGGTGCAGGATTGCGTGTGCGATAAGTAGCTGCCCCTTCTCCAAAAAAAAAGTGAGTTCTCTCCCACTTACAGGGGAATTCGCACATTACGTTCATCCAAGCCCATCCCTCGGAGCACTGCAGTTCGAGCAGAGAGTGGTAGGCTCTTGACAGAGGAGTCTGAAGTGAAGGCCCACTGGGCCGGTTACTTTGAGCGGTTGTACCAGGCTGATCCCCCAGCTGTCGAGTTGGACGTCAAGGATGTTACAATCCCTGTTGCTGACCCTCGAATCAACTGTGGTCCACCTTCGCTTGTGGAAACACAGGCTGCGGTGAACCAGTTGAAACAGGGCAAAGCTCCAGGGATCTGTGGTATCCATGCCGAACTTCTCAAGGCTGGTGGAAATGCTGCACTCGTGTCGTTGCATGCAGTTTTGTGCTCTGCCTGGAACACAGGCATCATCCCAACTGACTGGAAGAGGGGCCTTGTTGTCCCTCTCTGGAAAGGGAAGGGTGATCGCCAAGACTGCAACAACTACCGAGGGGTGACGCTGCTCTCAGTGCCGGGCAAGGTCTTTGCTCGGATAATTCTTGATAGGGTTCGCTACCATCTGCTTGAGCACCAGCATCCAGAGCAGTCAGGCTTTACACCAAAGAGGTTAACGATTGACCGTATCCTTGCACTTCGTGTCCTCACCGAACGCAGATGAGAGTTTCGGCAGGGGCTGCTTGCAGCCTATGTTGATCTCTGTAAAGCGTTCGATTCAGTGAATCGGGATGTCCTCTGGAGGATTCTTGGTCTTCGTGGGGTGCCACCAAAACTGATCGATCTGATGTCTGAACTCTACTCTGGTACTGAGAGTGCTGTGAAGTGTGGTGGTACCATCTCTGACTTATTTCCAGTTGTTACTGGAGTTCGTCAGGGATGTGTACTTGCCCCCACACTTTTCAGCACTTGTATGGACTGGATTTTAGGGAGGATGTCGGAGAGATCAAGTTGCGGTGCATCGTTTGGGAATGTCAAGATCTCGGACCTTGATTTTGCAGATGATGCAGTCATCTTTGCGGAGACTTTATACATCCTCTTGGGGGCCCTCGAGGTGCTGAATGAGGAGTCGGAGCTGTTGGGATTACGGGTTTCTTGGGTCAAAACTAAGATCCAGGCTTTCGGTGACATCTTGGATGCTGCTGTCCTGTCTGTGTCTGTTTGTGGTGACGATGTTGAGGTCGTGGAGAGATTCACTTACCTTGGCAGTGATATTCATGTCTCTGCTGGCTGCGAGTCAGAGGTCAATAGACGTCTGGGTCGGGCCTGGGGGGTCATGGATTCACTGGATCATGGGGTGTGGCGCTGCCGGTACCTGTGCGGGAGGACGAAAGTCCGAGTCTTCAGGTCCTTGGTACTTCCAGTCTTGCTCTATGGGTGCGAGACTTGGACTCTGACCAAGGATCTGAGATGGAGACTTAATTCCTTTGGTACCAGGTCTCTTCGGAGAATCCTTGGCTATCGCTGGTCGGATTTTGTGTCCAACGAGCGGTTGCTGAGAGAGACTCGGATGAGATTTGTTACCTGCATAGTCCGTGAGCGTCAGTTGCGGCTGTATGGACATGCGGCTCGTTTTCCTGACGCTGATCCTGCTCACCAGATTCTCTCAGCGAGGGAGTCTCATGAGTGGAGGAGGCCAGTGGGCCGACCACGTGCCTCATGGTTGCAACAGGTTGACCATCATCTCAAGGAGATGGGGATGGGCCTGGCATCTGCCAGGGGATGGCCAGACGGAGGCCCCTGGAGTACCGGCGGAAAGTGGACGAAGCGACGCGCTGTTCTGGCACATGCTCCCATACCTGACCTGACCTCTCTCAAAATTGTGTTCATCACCTATCATACACAATTCTGATTATGACAGTGCAACAAGAGACTCGAAATTTAGTTAAGGTCAGAAATATGTTGTCAGTCTGAAATTGGCATTGGGTTTGTACTCACTCGTGGGTCAACTCTCCCGTCCGAGCCCACAGCAGGGCGAATGGGCTGTCTGGGTAGGGCGGTTTGTGTGAGCATGGTGTGGGTCTCGCTTCATGGTCACGCGCTCGCTCCCCTTCTCCAACACCAGAACACCGTTCATTCCTGGCCAAAAATGACAGATCATCAACCTTCCATTAAAGGAACACACGTAAAAAAACAAAAAGGTGTTCCTTTTCAATGTTTCAGTCAAATAAAAAAACATGACAGTCTACAGACCGTTCGACTTGGCCACAGTGGAGACGACGAGCAAACGCACGGTCTGTCGATCCCAGGTGCGAGCCACCAAGGGGCGCACGCTCGCGGAGTCCTCCCCATTCCTCCATTCTCGTACCGGAGGACTCTGTTCCTCCTGAGTGCCTCTCCAGGCTCTGCTCTACGGCGATGGCAATGAGCTCTTCTTCCCCGATGTCTCCACACAGGTCGTAATCCTCTGCGCTCAGGCACGAAGCTGAACGTCCTGATGCCAGCCCGGCAGACATCCCTGTTGCCACGGACGGACAGACAGACGCGCTTGACTAATTGAGCCAATTGCTCTCCAGGACTCATCCAACCTGGACTCAGAAAGGTGCGACTTGCATTTAACTTTACGAAGTGCAGGAACTGAATTTTATACTATGCCATGAAGGGACCATGTTGTACAGGTTGTACAGGACCATACATGTTGAAAGACTTTCATTTTCTTCAATAAAAGTTTTTCTTACGTATTCGTACGTTTTGCAAAATATGAGGCTGAGAGGGTAGTGGGTTGGGGGGAGGGGTGAGATTGAGAGAGATCAGGGTACTCCTGGGGGGTTGGGAGGTGTCCAAGCCTTCAAAACCCTCCCCATCCCACAACTCCTCAACCCCCCCCCCCCCTGCTCTGAACCCCAACTCTTTGTCCTCCCCTCCCCTTCCCCTCCTCCCACTCATAAAAGCACAAGGGCATTCGTTCATTGATCATCACATATTTAATATCACGTCACCACAATCACCGAGTTTGAAGTTTTCTTACTTGGAACCGTCTGATCATTACTCGTTAATAAATGTCTATCTCAGTATTCTGGTGTATTTTGACAATCTCTCGAATAGGAACAAACCAGATTTGTTAAAAGTAGATAAATAAAATAAAAACCCACTTTCAAATCCTACCAACCCGAATTCCGTCGCCTATAACTTTCCACGTATGTTTATTTAATTCACATAACATGTGAATTACATGTCCATGCACATGTCAAATACAGTTTGTTTATAAGTCCTGTATTTACACACTGTATATTCAACCTTGACAACTTGGGCAAAATCCAAAGGTTTTTAGATTAAAGACTTCAACAATTAATCATAACTATTTCCTTTCCTATGCATTATGCAAACATACCTTTATTTCATGAAAAAGAGATAAGTTGCTCAGTCTTTAAATGTACACCATAGGCCTGAGGACTATAAGGAGCTACGAAAATGGTGGCGATTTGATTTTTGAGGTTGGAGTTGTGGGTGGAGTCAGGCCAACAAAGCTCCGCCCTCGACGGACAGACAGACAGAGGGACAGAGCTAAAGAGTGACAGACAGACTGGTGGAGGATATATATATATATATATATATATATATATATATATATATATATATATATATATATATATATATATATATATATATATATATATATATATATATATATATATATATATATATATATATATATATACAACGCCCTCCATAAATATTGGAACGATGTCCAAGTCAAATTTGTCATGATTGTTACATACTCAAGAAATTTGGATTTGAGATCAAAAGATGAATATGAGGCACAAGTGCAGAAGGTCAGATTTTATTTGTTGGTATTTCTCTGCATATATGTTTTACCATTGAAGAACAATAGCACTTCTTATTTTCAGTCCCCTAATGTTAGGTATTCTTATACCTACAGGTACTACACAGCCAAATTTGTCATTTTGTGTACATATATATGTATATACCAAAATGGGGTCTTTCTCACCCAATAAATCGATAAATGCAACACGGCATTAAATACCATGTGGACATGCGTACCACTTCGCCTCTGGATAAATTCCCCTCCCCCATTGTTCCTTAAGTCTGCACGGAACAAGCCCTTTCCCAATTCCTTTCTCCTGACTTCCTTTTCCCTTCCTCCCCAGCTCCCAAAGCCTTTTCACTCCTATCCTCCCCCATTCTTATATTTTTGTCAAAACTTTCAATTGTAAACTTCCCAGCTCCCTTTTGCATACGTAATATGAGGATGAAGTCTTAAATCCTGCCTCTGAAAACGAAACTTTATGGAATCCTCATTTGTTCCTCTTTTTTTCCCCCACCAGTGGAACCAACTTCCACATTCTGTTCAATCTCATTCTTCCCTTCAGGTTTTCAAGACAGCTATTCACCACCATCTCCGATCATCCCCCATCCAAAACCATGATCTTTTTGACACCCGTGAAACCACTCCCAACCCCTCCCCCTCACCCCCCCACCCAAAAAAAAGATTGCTTCTGTATACATATTGTCCACTCCTTACGTTCCCCCCACAACCTCATTACCCACATCCCTTGTTTGTTCCTCTCTGACTATTTTCTCCCTCGGCCCTGCTTTGGCATTTCCCCCTTCTCTTTCTGCTGTTCCTTTTGTTATGTTGCATACTGATCCATGTTCTCGCACTTCCACAAGACTTTTTTTGTATACCTTGTCGAGACTCATATGAGAGCGAACACACAACGCACAGCGGGGGGGGGGGGGGGACGTGAGACAAGAGGGGCGGGAGTGGAAAGGACAAAACAGTGGGGAACAGAGACATTAGGAGATCTGTGGAAGGGAGAGGGATGGGGTGGGGAACATGAGGAATAGAAAATGGAAATTACAGGGACTTTCAGGGAGGAAAGAAGGGAATTTTAAGGAGGTGGGCTTGGGTGGATTATTGGGAGTAGAAAAGATCGAGGATTTGGATGGGGGATGATAAGAGGTGGTGGTGAAGATCTGTTTTGAAGGCCTGGAGGGAAGAATGGGATTGAATAGAGTGAGGGAGTTTATTCCAAAGGCAGGGAAAAAGAGGAATGAAAGAGTGAGGGTGAGCAGTGATTCGTGATTTTGGTAGTTTTACCAGAAGGGTGATGTTGGCGGACCTTGAGCGCCCTGTGGAAATGTGGTGGGGACAAATCGCAGAGAGAGCAGGGGAGGCGAGGCTGGAGAGGAGACGGTAGAAGACAGAAAGACCACCGACCAACCTGCAGTGAGAGGCCCAAAGACTCAGCCTCATTGCGGGAGATGCAAATGATCTGAAATGCTTTGGTTTCCACAGTGTGAAGTTGAGAAAGGTGGGAAGCACGAGCACCAGCCCAGAGGGGAGAGCAGTACTCCATCAGGCTGCGGACAAAAGCTTTATCAGTGGTCAGGAGCTCAGGTGGGCCGATGAAGGACTTTGCACGATGGAGGATTCCCAGTCGGCGACTGGCTTTGGAGGCGAGGTTTGAAATGTGGCTTTCCCAGGAAAGGTCATGGCAGATAGTGAGACCCAGAAGCTTGAAAGAAAGGACTTCTTCCAGAGGATTGTTGAGAAAGTGGAAGGGGGTTTTCTAAATGGTCCTTTCGGAGAGACATCGTGAGAGTGTGAGATTTCTCCAGATTGAAAGACATGTTCCACGTGTTGGACCAGTTTGTGATTTTATCCAGATCTGCAGTGAGCGAAGAAGCTGCTGCTTGCCGGTCTGAGGGATGACAGATGGTACGGCAGAGGATGGCATCATCAGCAAAGAGATATGGAGGATTTTCCAGAGAATCGGAGAGATCATTGATGAAAACCAGAAAAAGAACAGGGCCCAGAACGCTACCTTGAGGAACTCCAGCCTGGACAGGAAGAGGGGATGAAGGAACTCCATTTAGGGCCACACGTTGACTGCGTCAGGAGAGGAAGTCTGCGAGCCATGAGTGGAGATGGCCTTGGATACTGTGGGGGAAAAATTTATATTAATGTATTTTAAATTGCAACAAATGGAGTTTCAGAAATGTAACTTTTATGCTGCAAATTGAATTGGCTGTCATTTCTGGCCAAAAGACTTTTGCCCGAAATGATAAGAAATGTGTTGTTCTGGAGCAGAGTGACCGAGCTGATAAATGAACCTTTGCTTAGAAAATGTACGAAGTGGCTTTTTGTCTAAAGGACACGTCTACAGTCTGGGTGAATATCGCCCAACCTCTCTCTCATGCAAGTATAAAATGTTTTGAAAGGCACATTTTCTGAGTACGAGCACGTGAGGAAGTATAGTTTCTCAGTGGCTCGTACTCCTTGGAACTGACCAAGTACCAAGTTAGAATAAGACTCTCTGATGTAATGAAGAAGTGAATTGAATCGGGTTGGTCTAACTGTTAACTAAGTAAGAATAAATGAAATAGAACCAAATAATATTGCAAACAAATGGGGATTTTTTTTAAGTTCATTGTACAAGGGTGAGAAGTGTATGGTGTATAATTAGGAAATAAATTGTTTCACAAGGAAGGACTTGTGTGGACATCAGTTTTGTCAGTGTCGATGGGGTTTTTTGTGGGATTTTATAATCAAATCGGACAAACGTTAAACTCTGTCTGATGTCAAATAGGATTCCACAATCGGCCAGTTAGAATCCTTCAGGAGGACAACGATCACAACAAGGTGGGTTAAAAAAAATCCACATCAATACCATAGGAAGAGAGTTTGGTGAGCAGAGCAGGGTGCCACACGGTGTCAAAAGCACGCGATACGTCTTGGGATATGGCTCTGATTTCATGTCCGACATTGAGGACATCCATCCATTGTTGAGAGAGCAGAAGCAGCATATCCAGGGTAGAGTGACCTGGTCTGAAACCAAATTGATGATCGGAAATCAAGCCCTTGGAGAAGAGGAAGGATTTAATGTCTGAAGTGATGATGGATTCCATAACCTTGCTGATGATTGGGAGAAGGCTGATTGGTGTGTAGTTGCAGGGATCTGTTTTTGCACCTTTTTTATGCAGGGCAGTGATGTTAGCATATTTCCAAGCAGATGGCAGATGACCTTGGACAAATGAGAGGGTGAATAGAACAGAGAGAGGATGAGCAAGAGCAGAAGAGCAAGTTTTTAGGACATGTGGGCTGATGCCGTTTGGACCGGTTGCAGAATCTGAGTCGAGGTTTGACAGCAAGCTCTCCACCTTGTCAGGAGAAAAGGACACAGAGTCCAGGGACAGTTGGGTGCGACTGGGTAAGGTGGGTAGAGAAAGCGATGGGTTTTGGACACAAGATTTAGCTGCAAACACTGAGTTTAGGCATTCAGCCTTTTCACGTGCTGTATCAGCAGTGCGGCCATTTGAAGTAAGGGAGGGATGGAGGGGGGACATACACCAGAAGCAGATTTGATTTGATGCCACCAGGATTTTAAGGAGGGAGAGAAGTTTGAAAGTTCAGACTTAGTTCAGACTTAGTTCAGACTTAGTTCAGTTCAGACGTGGGCCAGTGGGACCTACCTTGCACCTCCCCCCCCCCCCCGTGACAATTTTTCACTGATACCACAGTGTTCATATATATCCCAAGTATCAGAAAAAATATTTTCCCAGAAAAATAACTCATTTGCACTATGCTTTATTAAGCTGTTTCCATGGCAACCAATCAAAAATAGACGAATCTCACAAAGATCGGCCAGATGTCAAAATCTCTGTGAAATGTAAACATAAAATCACAAAATTGATGGAAATTTAAAGCTTATACAGTTTCGTATTAAAATGTATTTTGGTTATGCTAATTAGCTCATTTGCATATTTATTACATTTGACTTAAAGACAATAATTCCCACAAAAATGCAAGAATTTCCATTTTCTTTCCTTGTAATTACCACACATGTCAGTTTTTTGTCAAAAAAATATCACTTAAGTGTTGCCAGATTCAAGCCAGGTTGGCAAAAAATATATTAAAATTTTTGAATTTTTTTAAAGTCGGCTAATTTGCATAAAATACAAAACACAATGAATCATTCGAAAATCATGCGAAATCAGATTAATCAATGGAATTAATTACCTGGGCCTGATATAATACATAATTGCGACTTATGATGGCTGTTTGGTGTTTAAGGGAAACATAACTATTTTCTGTTTGAGTAAAAGTAGTGGAAATAATTTTAAATGCATTGATATGCTAATTAGGATCCGCCATTAAGGAAATTCTCATTTTCGTAAATATCTCAACTTCTGGTCCATGGAAATTTGTAAATGAGGATTCTACACATATGTTTCGAGGGTCAAGGAATACAGTGAACATATTTCCTTTGTTGTCAGAGATGTAGAATAATGTTTGGATCGCTTAATTACATGCAAAATGGAAACAGCTTAATAAAGCATAGTGCAAATGAGTTATTTTTCTGGGAACATCTTTTTTCTGATACTTGGGATATATATGAACACTGTGGTATCAGTGAAAAATTGTCGTGGGGGGGTGTAAGGGGGGGGTGCAAGGTAGATCCCACTGGCCCCCAGCCTATTGAGATGAGAAAGATGTTGTTTTCTGGCTCTCCTGAGGGTAGATACACACTTGTTCCGAGCTTTATGGATGGAAATGAGATTACCCTCAGTTGGGTTTGCTTTCCATGAGGCAAAGGCAAGTTGTTTCAGGACAACTGCCTCGCCACAAGCTTCAGTAAACCAAGGGCGGGAGGAAGGGTAGGACAACTGAAGACGAGAGGGGATAAATCTGTGCATGAGGGAAAGCAAGTTTCTTTGAAAGAATTCCCAGGATGAGTTGATGTTGGAGAAAGTAGTGATAAGAGACCAGTCTATAAGTTTGATGGCTGCTTGGAGACCCTACCAGTTGGCTTGAGTGAAATGCCAGACTCGACGGCGGTGAGGTGGTTCTCTGATGACAGCCAGAGAGATGTCCACTTTGACAAGGACGTGGTCAGAAGAACCGATTGGAACGGAGGAAGAGCAGCAGATATTGTCAGGGAAATTTGTCAAAGTCAGATCCAGAAGAGATGGAGTACCATTGGTTGAGATCCGGGTCGGGAAGTTGACCGATTGAGTCAGTCCCAATGAGTCGCAGAAAGCTTTTGCTGAGGTGCCATGACAGGTGAGAGAGGTACCTGTGGTGTAGCCTGCGGGCATGCAGGGCGGGGCATGATGATGGGAGGAGGGGTCGGCGTGGTCATCGGGTCTGCAAGGGATATAAGGTGTGCGCGCCGCCTGAGGCGTTGTAGTAATGCTGGAGTCGCCCGGCTCGTGAGTGTGCTGAATACGCAATAAAGGAGAGCCGCGGGCAAAGTACGCCCGCGCTCGCGCTTGTGCAACACAGCCCGGCTCGACTGTTCCCCCGCTCGTGTCTCCTAAGCATCTTCTATTCAGTACACCACAGTTGGCTGACGAGGATCTTCGGATCGGCGTGTGCAGGGCGGCAAATAACCCGTGCAGTTCCAGGCTACGGAGCCAGGGGTCTCGCCAGCACGAGCATGGCAGAAGGTCGGGGCACGGCGCATGGGCACGTACCCGTGTTCGGGGGAGATGAATTCGAGTTGTTTTCTGAACAGTTGGGTTGCTACTTTCGCGCGAATGATGTAGATGATGAAGAAAAACGCAAGGCGATCTTGCTCGCCTCGCTATCAACGGAGCACTACCGGCTGCTGAGTGATTTGGTGGCTCCAAATAAGCCCAGTGATGACGGGCTATCGTTTCAGGACATCGTGGCGAAAATGAAGACCCACTTGGCGCCAGAGAAGTCGTTGCATCTCGCGCGGTTCCAGTTCGATCACCTCGCTAAGGGTGGCAAGGAGCGCGTTGCAGACTTCGTAGCATGGGTGAAGCATTCGGCTGTGCCTTGCAAGTTCACGACAGAGGAGCGTCCGGCATGGCTCAGAGATCGTTTTATTTCTGGTCTGCGAGACGCAAAGATGGTAGCAGCCATCCTGTGGTTGACCGACATCACATTCGACTCGGCGGTCGGGACTGCTTCGTCTGTCGAGCAGACACTCACGGATGTCCGCACCATCGCTGGCCAGGACGTAATGAGTAGCTCCAGCTGGGGCATGTCGGCTGATCCCGAGGTCCACGCGGTGACCGCGCAGGTGCCGCAGGTCGCGCAGCTCGGAGTCCGCGCGATGACTCAAGTGCCGCAGGTCGCACGCGCGCCTGGCGGTGCGGGACGAGGGCGCGCACCGCAGCACGGTCGCACCGGGAGCGAAGTGGCTTTCCAGAGGTGCTGGGGGTGTGGGGGTCCGCACCTGCGACAAATGTGCCCGTATAAGAACACCGTGTGTTTGCATTGTCACAAGGTGGGACATTTGAAGCGTGTGTCGGATGGCGGGGGCCTCCGTTGGGGTCTTGGATGACGAGGTGCGGGAGGACCCCAGTGACCTGGAGATCGGCCTGCAACCGGGGCATGGCGATGCCGGCGGGCCGGAGCAGGAGATGCAACCACGGTTGAGTCTGTTTTCCGTTGGTTCGGAGATGACGACGCCGTTCACGGTGGAGGTCGAGGTGAATGGCGAGCCGACCGTGTTTTGCGTGGACACCGGGGCTGCAGTGTCGGTCATGGGTGAACAGGCAGCTCGTGGTCTTCGCGGTGTTCGCCTGGTCAAGACGGCCTTGTCGCTGTACACGTACACCGGTGAAGCGATTGCACCGCTTGCGAGGGCCGACGTCTCGGTGCGCTACCGGGGTCGACGCGCCCGGCTCTCGGTGTTCGTGGTGCGAGGGGAGGGGCCCGCCCTTTTGGGTCGGGACTGGCTGGCGCACCTCGGGCTGGATCTCCGGTTCGTACCTCCAGGTGTGCCAGTGCTCTCTTCGATGCCTTCGTTGAGTACCGAGGGCGAGGTTCTGGCGGCGGGAGCCGCGTCGATGCAACGGGACCGGCCGTTCGTTGCTGCCTGCGGCGGTGATGTACGGTTCGGGAGCGGCGAGAGCCGTATCTGCTCTCGCAATGAGTTCCCGCGTTTCGGCAGCGTTAGTGAGGAAATGCGCGCCGGTGTTGGTCGGGCAGCTTCGACAGGTTGCGGTGAGCCCGTGGCATTAAAGGAAGTCGCGAGTCACAACATCGAGTCGACAACCAAGAGACGGACTTGTGATGTGGGTTGTGGGTTGCTGTTCATTGCATATTTGTTTTTCCTTGCTCTAGTGATGCAGTTTAACATTGTTGAAATAAATGCCAGCAGTTCCCGTGTGAGAGTGGGTTTGGCGGAGATCAATCAATGGGATTTGTATTATGATCAATGTGATGTGGTGGCTTTGGGAGCGGTGGTGGCGAATAAAAAGGTTGGGTTGGCCTTCCATTGTCCCGGGCCGTGGGTAGTTGCTTTGTCATGTGCTGGGATTTTATCAAAAGAACGCGCTGTATGGAAAAATGAGTTTGCAATGGTTCGAATGATGTTCGTAGTGATTTATAACGAGCCTATGATTGAAGTGTGGTTTAAATGGAATTGCTACCGTCTAACTGCCCTGTGGGTCTTGGAGATCGACTCGGAGCCAAGACTGGTGCGCTGGTCGGCGTTATCCCCACCTCTGGTTGCGGGCGCAGCTCTCTGTGTTCGCTCAAGGCCGTTTAGACGGGCGTTGGCGTCTCAACTGATTGTGATGCGTGGGTTGTTTTGGAGCATTGAGTGCGTCCAGCCAGCGGCGCTGTTCAGCGCCCCCAGCCAAGGTCGATCGAGGCTGGCGCTGGCGCCACGGCTTCCAGACAGCGGGCTTCCGGCCTCGGAATGTTTATCTACGTCGGGTCTGCCTGGGGGGAGTGGGCCGGAGGCGTTTGATGGTGCCGGGGGAGGTTTGCTCGGGAGATTGCCACGGCCTCGCCAAGGGCCATGTCAGCATGAGCCGCCTGGGGACGTTTCCACTGTGTAGGGCTGCTGTGCTTTTCGCCTTGCTGCTTCATATCGGTAACGCGGCCAGAGTTTGGGAGGTGCTGTGTGGCCGTGGCAGCTCCATGAGCTCGCTTTCACGCATTATATGATGTGATGTGCTGTTATACTTCGCTGTTTTCATTTTTTGTGCCTTGTCGACTATTATACCGTAGTCCTTCGTGTTGTTTATGCTTATTATGATGGTGATCATTTAATAATCATAGTTTTAGGAGGGAGGAGTTTGGTGTAGCCTGCGGGCATGCAGGGCGGGGCATGATGATGGGAGGAGGGGTCGGCGTGGTCATCGGGTCTGCAAGGGATATAAGGTGTGCGCGCCGCCTGAGACGTTGTAGTAATGCTGGAGTCGCCCGGCTCGTGAGTGTGCTGAATACGCAATAAAGGAGAGCCGCGGGCAAAGTACGCCCGCGCTCGCGCTTGTGCAACACAGCCCGGCTCGACTGTTCCCCCGCTCGTGTCTGCCTGCTAAGCATCTTCTATTCAGTACACCACAGTACCCACACCTATCCAACTGGCATGATGACATGTGAAGTCGCCACATATGAGGAAGAGAGAGTTTGGATGAGAAGATAGAAGTTGGTCCATGTTTTTGGATAGTGAGGTGTAGATGGAGTCATCACTGTTTGGTGGACGGTACAGCACATACGGTACAGCACATACGGTACGGTACGGTATATACGGCACATACGGATTATGTCTGATTTGTCAGTGGCAACCTGTATGGAAGGATCTGAAAGGTTTGAGCAAAGGCCCAGGATATTTGAGGTCCACACTGTTAATGAAGAGGGAGGGAGGAGGCTTTGGGTGCAGGGAGTGGGAGGGGAGGGGAGGACAAGGGACGAGGGGAGGAGGTAAGGAGGGTTGTTGAAAGAGTGTGGGGGATTGCAGAATAGCTGGGGGAGGGGCCGGAAGAGGAGGAGAAAAGGCTCTGTGATGCTGGGGGAGAGGAGGGACAAGGGAGGGGCAGAAGACAGTTGAGGATTTGAGGACGTGGAGTGAAGAGATGGAAGTGAGAGGACAGTGGAAGGAGGCAGCTTTGTGGATGAAAGGGTGGCAACTTTGAGAAGGGTGAGTGAGGGGGGGGTGAATGGTGGGAGAAAGGTGAGGGGGGAGTTTTTGAGAGAGGTGAGAGGGAGGCTTGGAGGGAGAAGAGTGTGATGGTTGCTTTGAGAGTGAGGGGTGAGAGGGGTAAGTTGGCACTGAAATTGGAAAGAAATGTGTCCAAGAGCCGCGTCCTAAAGGTTTTGTCTTCACAAGAAGAAGAAGAAGAAGAAGAAGAAGAAGAAGAAGAAGAAGAAGAAGAAGAAGAAGAAGAAGAAGAAGAAGAAGAAGAAGAAGAAGAAGAAGAACAACAACAACAACAACAACAACGCGGAGCTCTCTTCGAGCCTGCGTTCGCAATGCGACCCGGTTAAAAAAGAATGGTTTGTCGAAAACGAACATTCATAGCAAACTGATTTTTTTTAAGTTTTAGGTCAGAGATGGGATTAAACACTTTTCTTGATGGATGCAATAAAGGCAAATTCAGAGAATGGAGAGAAGAAACGCTGTAACAGTTGGATTGTTTCGGCAAGGTATGAAGGAAAGGTCGAATTGAGAGCAGTCTGTTTAAATCGTAGGAGACTCGTGAATTATGATACAGTAAAGAGTACCACATGTGTGAAAGAGGAAGATGAAGCATTTCAGGAGATCGTTTTTAATATTATTATTATTGTTTGAGAGAGTTTTCATCAGATTAGGTCATGGAAGTGTTGTAGAAAAAATTGTGAGGTGAATGGTGAAATTTGATCGATAAACACAGGGGGTGTAAACAGATCACGTGGTTATGGGAGAAGCATTTGGCTCTGGGAGGTGTATAGTCAAAAGTGAAATTATTTATTTTAAATAAGGATTGCGTAACATTGGAAAAGGGAAGGTTGAAGTCAAATCGTGGAAGTGTGTGATGAATTTGGACGGTAAATGCAGTGTGAAGCTGCTGGGTCGATGAAAAGTACCAGGAAGAGAGAAAGAGACACGTGGTTACAGGAGGTGGAGAGATCGAAAGGATTCAAGGAAGATTATTATTTTTGATGTATTTTTGAAGAACAGGTAAGATTCGGGAATGGAAGGTTGTAGATTGGAAGAAATCGTGAAGGTAATGGCTCAGTAGAATAAAGATGGTGTGCTGGCAGGAGGAGGAAGAAGAGGATGAAGATGAAGAAGAAGAAGAAGAAGAAGAAGAAGAAGGATCTAGACTTGTGAGTGTGCAAGGAGAAAGGTATTTTGTTTGTTTGTTTGTTTGTTTGTTTGTTTGTTTTTTTGTTTTTTTTGTTTTTTTTGTTTTTTTTGTTTTTTTTGTTTTTTGATGTAAGACAAGAAATAGAGTGTTTAGTTGGGAGGGATGGGGGACATTTGGGAAAGTGGAGAAGATATAAATTGAAGGTAATGGGGAGAAAATGCAAATAAACATGATCGTACACCGAGGGGAACGATGGGTAGGCCTCAAGCACCCGGTAAGACAAGGTCGACGAAAACTCACAGAATAGCACGATTTTTGAAACAAAACCGAACTTGGAACACACAGTAACATGTAGGTGAGAAAATAAACAGTTAAAACAGGACAAATAACGACCGGAAACTTAACTTTGAGATCGTCAGCAGAGAGCCCTGAAGGAGACCTGCCAACGCTCCAACCCCAGAACCGGAAGCCTTGACTTTGCATGTAAAAAAAAATCCTATTATGATACATCCATCAGTGTATGCTGTGAGTGGGCAGATTAACAAACATAACACTTGATGTAATCACGATGATGCTTGAAAAAACATTAAAACTTAGAGTTCTGTTTAATCTTGAGAAGTTTTGAGCTATAAGCCATCCTTTTGTTCTGAGAATACAGGACAGCACGATTCACAGCATGCTTGACCTGTGGATACTTGGATACAGCTTGTGGGCTCTTGGGGGTTAAAACCGACCTGCAGGTAAAACACCTGCATTGTGTTGCCGCACAAAATATCAAATAACTTTATCTGAATGACGATAACTTTTTGTTATCCACAAAGGGATCTTTTTCTAATGTTATGTTCACATGCATCATCCACAAGTGGGTTTTCCCTCTTTTGCTTATCTCCTTTCTCACACAAGGTGGTTAACTCAGCTTGATGTGGAGCTCTACGGGGGGTCGCAAGGTGAGTTATTTGACCCACTTCTCAGCTGATGACCCTGAAGCCGGCGAGCTGCAAATAACGACGCGGCACGATGGGTTGCTAAGAAACCACAGACGCCATCTGAAACAGTTAATTTTGGGAGGGTCCAGGTCCAAATCCCACTTTGCCTTCCCGGCAAATTAATCACCAATTGCACCGGAAAACGTGGGGAGAGGAATACTGTACTGTAAAGGGTGGAAACTTGTAATACCCTCTCCCACCTGGGGCGGTACTACACAATACATATTTCCATATAAAATTTGCGTTCCCCCCCCCCCCATTTCGCCTCCTGTCCCCAAGACCACTGGCAAAGGTAAAAACATCCCAATACACCACTCTAATTGGGGTCATGCTGATCCTGTGTTGCAAGCCTGGACGTAATCGGCTCAGAATTGTAGGAGTCGTGCGACAAACACACACTGGTCCTTTAACTTTTTAATGATTAAAAACCTCGTTTGGTTCTTTCTTTATTACTTAAAAATCGATATCATCACATAAAATAAAAAAATTCTGCTGCTGTGGACCTTTAAGTTTGATTTGAAAGCATCATTAAATAATGTCAGGTGGCATGAAAATGTGGAAACTTTGGAGGGGAGTGAATACTTTTGCAGGCCTCTGTAATTAGCTGGGCACTCAACCAATTTGGTGCCCCAATCAGTACGGTATCATGACTGTTGGACACGTGATCCGGCTGGGGATCTCCAATTGTTTGACCGTTATAGTGCATTGAGGTGACTCACTGGATTCTAATCAGAAAACTGGCGTGAACCGTGCGACTATAACACTGGTGTCAGGAGTGGGTTTTGGACCTGAGGTGTGAGAAATCACGCCTAAAGCAAGATTGCAGAGCGTGTGAATTGGCACGAAATTTCATTACATTTGGGGATCAAGGCAATCTGAATCAGGATGGCATCTTCTGGACGGATGCAACTGTGCCCTTGGTAAAGATGGAGGTCAAGGAACTTCTGGGGGGCATGGTCGTGTCATCTCCACTACTCAGTTGCCGTATAGACTCTGCCTCATTCCTGCAAGGTGCACGTGACCCTCCAGGTGCAAGAATCTGTGCAGGGAAAGTTGGCCGAGAGGCACGATCATGGTGTGGAGCTGGCGGTTGCCATACACAGGTACGTGGACACAAAAGACAATGGGTGTGAATGGGGAGGGGGTCCAGGTGATGAAGGTATGGATTGGGTCTCTCCTCATGGTCGTGTGTGTGTGTGCCTGGGTGTATGCGGCAACCAAGCTCCATGCATGAGCTGCCCAAACCCGTGCCCAAAGTCACGGCCTGGGTCACTGTGGTGGAAATGGAATGGTTAGAATGCAAACCGTGCACTTCAGGGCACGTTGAGCAGCTGCGCCGTGAAATTGAAGTTGGTTCCACAGGTGGGGAAAAAAATAGGAATGAATGAGTAGAGGTGAGCAGTGAACCTGGATTTGGGAGTTTCACCAGAAGGGTTTACATTAAAAAAAAAGGTTGCGTTTCATTTGAGAAAAAGGTGCAAAAACGGATCCCCTTAACTACAGATCCTCATCAGCAAGGTAATGGAATCGCAAGCAGGTCAAACACTTGGAATTTCTCTCAATCCAGAAAAATCTCACACTCACTGTCACTCTCTCTCTCCAAAAGGAACTGTCTGACAACCCCCTGCTGCTCCCACCATCCCCTGCTGATCTACTTTCTTAACAATCGTTTTGAAGAAGTTCAGTCACTCAAACTCCTGGGTCTCACTATCAGCAGCGATCTTTCTTGGGGAAACCACATTTCAAAGCTGGCCTCCAAAGCCAGTCACCAACCTTCCTTGGCACACGTGAGCATCCTCCATCATACACCACATGGCCAAAAGTAGGTGGACAACCCTTGTAATTAGTGGATTTGACTATTTCAGCCACACCCATTGTTGACAGGTGTATAAACTCAAGCACACATCCATGCAATCTCCATAGACAAACAATGGCAGTAGAATGGGCTGGACTGAAGAGCTCAGTGACTTTCAACATAGCACCGTCATGGAATGCCACCTTTCCAACAAGTCAGTTTATCAAATTTCTGCCCTGCTAGAGTTGCCCCGGTCAACTGTAAATGCTGTTATTGTGAAGTGAAAACTTCTAGGAGCAACAACAACTCAGCCGTGAAGTGGTAGGCCACACAAGCTCACAGAACAGAACTGCCTCGTGCTGAAGCGCGTAGCGCAGAAGAAATCATCTGTCGTTGGTTGCAACACTCACTCCTGAGTTCCAAAATCACTCTGGAAGCAACATCAGCATAAGCACTGTTCGTCGAGAGCTTCATGAAATGGGTTTCCATGGCCAAGCAGCCGCATCCAAGCCCAAGATCACCATGCACAATGCCAAGTGTCAGCTGGAGTGGTGTAAAGCTCACCGCCATTGGACTCTAGAGCAGTGTAAATGCGTTCTCTGGAGTGATGAATCACGCTTCACCATCTGGCGGTATGACTGACAAATCTCGGTTTGGTGGATGCCAGGAGAACGCTACCTGTCCGAATGCATAGTACCAACTGTAAAGTTTGGTGGAGGATGAATAATGGTCTGGGGCTGTTTTTCATGGTTTGGTTTCAGCTCCTTAGTTCCAGTGAAGGGAAATCTTAATGCTACAGCATATAATGACATTCTAGACGATTCTCTGCTTCCAACTTTGTGGCAACAGTTTGTGGAAGGCCCTTTCCTGTTTCAGCATGACAATCCCCCCATGCACAAAGCGAGGTCCATGCAGAAATGATTTGTTGAGATCAGTGTGAAAGAACTTGACTGGCCTGCACAGAGCCCTGACCTCAACCCCATCAAACACCTTTGGGATGAATTGGAACGCCGACTGCGAGCCAGACCTAATTGCCCCACATCAGTGCCCGACCTCACGAATGCTCTTGTGGCTGAATGGAAGCAAATCCACGCAGCAATGTTCCAACATCTCTCAAAACCCTTCTCAGAAGAGTGGAGGCTCTTGTAGCAGTAAAGGGGGGGGGGGGGACCAACTCCATATTAATGCCAATGATTTTGGAATGAGAAGTTGGATGAATAGGTGTCCACATACTTTTGGCCATGTAGTATACAAAGTCCTTCCTTGGAACTCCTGAACTCCTATCCACATGAAAGGCCTTCATCTGCAGCTTGATTGAATACTGCTCCCCACTTTGGGCTGGCACCCCTGCCTCACACTTCGCTCTGCTTGATGCTGTGGAAACCAAGGTCTTAAAGATTATTGTAATCTCCCACAATGAAGCTGAGGCTATAGGCCTGTCACTTTCCCGTTGCAGATAGGTAAGTGGGCTCTGTGTCTTATACTGCCTCCTTTCTAGTCTAGCACCATCTGCTCTTTCTGTGCTTTCCAACCCACCTCCATGGTTCCTGCAGAGTGCACATGGTCGTGCAGGTCCTCAACTTCAATAATTGCATTCGTCGAACTCTTGACTCCTTAAAACAACAGTGGTGCATCCTGATTGTGAGTGGTGGGGCAAAAGAATGTATCCATGTGGTGGATGGGGACTCGTAGGTTCCAGGTACAATCTGGCATCCTCACCAATCACAGTTAGAGGTGTATCATTAACCAGTAATAAGCCAAAAGGCTTCAAAGTCAGTAAGTGAATGGAACAGCGATGCGTTGCCCTGATGAGCCCCAAAAGGGGTGAGTTGATAATTTCACTTTTCCTCTGCTTGGTACAGATTTTGATCTCGATGTAACGGTATCATCACAGTATTTGTCCATGTTGGAGAACTTCAATAATCGTATGCAGTTAATGCAGCATATATATATATATATATATATATATATATATATATATATATATATATATATATATATATATACTTCTTTTTTTTCCACATCACAATGGTCACTGCTAGTCTGGGATCCACATGGCCAAAAAGGCTTTATTTTAGGATCGACCAGACACCTCTTTCTATACTTTACAGATCTCAATTTTATTTTTGGTTAATGTCCGTAGATTCAGAATCAACAGGCCTGCTCAGTCACCTATCTTGTGAAACCACAAGAATAGGGGTTTGAAGGTCGGTACCTCATCATAAAATAGGTATTTTCAACATCGCTTGTTCACCAAATAATGTCGACAACTACATAATACGTGAAGTTAACCAGCTGTTGTGAAACATACGTAAGAAATCTTATGTCCTCTTTCAGTTGGTGACCAAATATTTGACCTCTGATGACCTTGAGAGGGAAAACAAAGTCGTTTTAGTTGTAAAATCATCAAAATTGTTTATGAAACTTTCAAATTGTCTCGTTGAACAGTACTTACGTATGTAAGTATCATTCTAATGTAAGCTTAACGAATTGGTGGTATGAATCTCGAATGGTTGTCCATTTCATATATTTTCAGATCACCTCTTGAGGCAACTTAATGGATGATGTACGCAAGAGGAAACGACCTTAGACTGATAATTATCGTCGTTGCATCAAATGCCAGAAGTCACTGCCTGAGTCGCTACAAAAAGTTACCGTTAAAGGTCTCCCAGCACTCTCCGACGCAGTGGAGAACAGAACTGATGATGTGGCATTTAGGCTGCGAGAATAATTGAATGATGGAGGTGAACAATTTCTTGAGAAGGTCCCTGTATGTCACGTCAAGTGTCGAAATTCTTACACCAACAACAAAAATGCAGCAACAAACTCTGGAATCATCTCCTCGAGATCCATGCGTGGGTCATCTGCTCCTAAATTCATAGACCATATAAATCTGTGCTTCATCTGTGTGAAGGGTGAACATACACTGCTGGTTGTGAGCACAAATGATTGACGAAATGCGATATGGGAGCAAGCAAAGGCACTCGGTGATGACGATATGTTACACCGTTTCCAGGGATGTGGTGGCAATTGTGTTGACATGATTGCTAATGACTTCAAGTATCACAAGTCCTGTTTGTGTGCATATTTGACAAAGTTCCACCTACAAATGAAAGACACCTCTGATCTAGTAAATGATGATGCTCTGCAGTGGCTCACCTCTTACATATATGGTATCTCATCTGAAGATCCAAACAGTATTGTCTTTCTGAGGTCACGTCACGACAAATACAGGAGCTGGTTGTCCGAACGTGGTATAGTGAATGCCATTTTATACAGGTCGTCCATTCTCAATAAAATAATTGAAGACGACGACACAGACCTTTGGTTGAAAGGTCATGAGAGTACCACAAAAAGGGCAATCTTTCATAATTTGTTCATCAGATATGTCAATAGGTTATCTTCTAGCAAAGGTTGCCAGCCTGAAGAGGCAGATAGCCACAGAGAGTACCACCACCACAGGCACTGATCCTGAAAAGAACATTATCTTCTACCATTCTGCTAAATCATTGCAGAATGATGTCAAGGACACGACTGCAAAATTGAGAATCAGGAATCCAGAAGATGAGACATCGCTGTTTATGCATATATCAAACAATGCTGCATCTGAATGTGTTCCTGTGTCACTTCAATCATGTGGCCTGGATGATGAGTGATGCAACTCCAGAGCTGAATCAGTCAGACTTCAAAATGTAACTGAATGACAGAAATCGGGGAAAAAAGTCCTCAATCTGGCTCAATATATTTGTGCAGCAATTGCAGGTATCCCCACTCCAAAGCATATTGGCACAGCAATGTACATCTTGAAACAAAGCAGGAGGAAAGAAGTAGGCAAAATTTTGAACAGTTTTGGCAAAAGCATCAGCTATTAAGATAGCCAGAGATATATCGCTTCCACGGCACAGACTACTGAGGAGGACCAGGAACAACATGAGTTTGTGATGCCCACAAACCTTAAAGTTGGACTATTCACTCAATGGGCCATTTATAACTTGGTACTTCCATGAAGATTATCAGTGTGACCTCAACTTGTCTGGTGCGCATAGTTTGGTAAAATGCTTGTCGAGGGACAATTGGTTCCATCATGATATGAATAAATCACCCAGGCCTTCCATCCATCCATTGGGACCATACTCTGTGCAGAGCGTTGGTGCTGCCAAAGCAGTCTCCTGGGTTATTGGGCACAATCCTGGACGGGTGACCACTCCGACACAGGATACCAGCAAGCTGGTACTCATTTTGCCGACCTCGGAACGATGACAGACTGAGTCAACCCCACCTGGTATGAATTCAACTGTCAAGCAGGACTTGAATTCAGGACTCGAGGATCCCAAGCCCACCACTCCAGCCATTAAGCCAACACCAGGCATATACCCAGGCCTTAACTAGCCAAGAAAAATCACCATTACCAGTGTAACAATAGCAAGTGCAAAAGGAATTGCTGTTGTGCTGCTGCTGGTGTGAGATGTGTCGTTGCATGTAAATGTTGAGCGAATCCAAACAAGTGTGCTCGTATCATCGATGACGATGATGAAGATGAGTAAACTTGTTGATACATAGTACTGGTTGCACTGTTGAACTACTTTTACGTTGTAAAATTTGCTGTTCGACTGGATAATGGTCTGTTCCAACAACGAGCGATGCTGCAAGCCTTGCTTTGCCTGAGGTTCCGTCATATTTCACCCCGATGGGGAACCAGTCTTACATTGTTTAGAACATCCATTCTTACTTTGTTATACTTGTTACTTTGGTATCAATGTATGATAATGACATCAACTGTTGACGAAATGAATGTTCACAAGGTAAAATATGGAACAATAACAAGAACTGAACTGATAATTTGGGTTTCATAAAACAGTTTTAGTGATAAAACCGTTTCCTCTTGCACACATCATCCATTATGTTGCCGCAAGAGGTTATCTGAAAATCACTGAAATTGACAACCATTTGGCATTCGTACCAGTGATTCATTTGGCAAATATTAGAATAAAATTGAAACCGTTCAAATCGACAATTTAAGCTTCATAAACAATTCTGATGAATTTATGACTAAAATGACCTCATTTTTACCTCTAAAGGTCATTAGAGGTCAAATATTAGGTCGCCAACTGAAAGAGGATATAAGATTTGTTTTATGTTTCACAACAGCTGGTTATCTTCACATATTATGTAGTTGTAGCCATTATTTGGTGAACAAGCGATGCCGAAAATCACACCTATTTTATTTTTGGGTACCTACCCTCAAACCCCTATTCCGGTGTTTTCACAAGACAGATGGCTGAGCAGGCCTGTTGATTCTGAATCAACGGACATTAAACTAAAATAAAATTGTCACCTGCAAATTATAGGAAGAGGTGTCCGGTCCATCCCAGAATCCTGGGTTTGGATCCTGGACTATGCTAACCTGTCGTTTCACAAGTACAAAATGACTAAAAGCTGTATTACTATAACAAGAATTAGAACAGTACTCCGTAGAGTGCATAACTCCACCAGGCTGAACAGTTTATGTTTTGTATCCCACTGAGAGGCCGGATCTGCATCCAGACCTGAACCAAAATCGAATCGACTTGTTCTTCCTACACACCCTGGATACTTGCCTCCACCACCGAAGGTGAAGGAGGTTATGTTTTAACCCCTTTCTGTCTGTTTGTTGGGTCGCCGAAATAGGTGACCCTTATTGTCAGTAATTGTCTGTTTGTTTGGATGTTTGTTCGTTTGTCATCAGCATAATTGGTAGTAAACGTATGCGGATTTTGACCAAACTCGGGTGGTGGGTACATCTTATGACCTAGTGCTTTGGAAATTGTGATGGTTGCTAGGGACGCTTTGGTTCCCTAGAAACAACTGAAAAACCTTCAAAATCGGTACCGTTCACGCGAAATCAATTCCGAAAGCCATTATCCCACGTAGGGTTATGAAATTTGGCACGAATGATCGACAGGTGATGCTCTATCAAAAATATTCCGGTTTTTGTGATATATGGAATACTTTACCCGCAGTGCCCCCTACAATTAGGGTATGCGCAAAAATTGGCGAAAATTGAAGGTCCCCTAGCGACCAGGTGAGTGCATCGATACGAATGAAACTTTGCAGGTTCATGGTACTCAATGAGTACTACAACTTTGCCTCAGGACATATTGACCGATTTCGCTAAGGTCAGGGGTCAACGGTCAATTAGTGCAAAAATTGATAATATGCGAGAGCTGGAGATGCCTTTGCGCCAAATGCTACTCCTCCTAGGGTTATGGTCGGATGGTCATGAAAATTCACACTAATCGTCTGGAATACATTGTGTACAAACGATCGAGCCGGATTTTCGATTTAGATCTTTGTTCACCCACAGCACCCCCTCGAACTTTGGGGATTTCCGATTTCAAACCGCATTTTCGGTACTTTTCATTCAAATGGATACCGAGTAGTTATCAGTAGATGGAACTGGATGAGATTTGATATGCATAATCTTAAGGTGATTCCCTATCCGCTATATGACATCCATTTGGCTCTATATCTTATAGTTTCCATGCTCGGCGACCCATCGCCACCTACCGGCTTGTCTGTTTGTTTGTGTGCAGGATATCTCAAAAAGTTGTGGACATATTCGGATAAAATTTTGTGGACAGGCTTGGTGTGTGACAAGGGCGAACTGATTAGATTTTGGTGAAGATCCGAATCCGGATCCGACTACTAGAATTTTTTTTACTTGATTCGTCACCATTGAGAGGTCGGACCAAAAATGATATATAGCACGATATCTCAAAACGTTATGTACGGATTCGGATGAAACTTGGTGAACATGTTCGGTGTGTGGTAAGGACAAATTGATTTGATTTTGTTGAAAATCCGAATCTGGATCTGGATAAGAGAATTATTTAATTTGAAAGTGATTCTTCACCATTGAGACATTGGGCCAAAAATGATATAGCACTGTATAGCATGATATTTCAAAAATGTATTGGGCCCGATATGTTCTCGTGGATCAGGCATTGCGTGGCGGAGGTATGCGCTCTACCGAGCGCCCTTCTAGTTCAGGTGTTGTGATCACTTTCAGGTTCCAATTGTTTAGGCGATGGCTTTTTATTTGGTTAGGATTTCCATTGTCATCTTTTCTCTCTCATTTCCCATACTCACTTCTTTGTATCAGCCTATCAGCTTCCCAGGAAAGCAGAGGGAGGTTGGGTGAGGAGCTGTGATGGGAACTTGCACTGCAAATTATTTGAACAGATAAGTAACAGCCATTTTGTAACATGTTTTAAATGGGAAATGTCTTTATTGTGTTTATGATTCAATGGTAAACATCTCAGGCAAGGTGATTGTCCATACTGCCATCGGACAGGATGATGCAAAGCTAGTTCACTTACCTTCGAGCTGTCTTGTCTGAATTTGATTCCCGACCTGACTGTACACTGTCGGATTGGTGATTTGCAGGTAGGACGTCGCATCACAAATTGTGCCTAACGATGAACATTAGGCCAGGTGATCTGTCTGCTAACATTAGCTGGTGGACATTAAGAATCACAGGTTGTCTTTTGACGAGAAGAGAAGACGAATTGTCACCGGCACCCCAAACAAATTACAAATTTCTACTCTTACTTAAAGGGGGCACTGCACTTTCTGTGCTCCCAGCAATGATATCACCAGCAGACGCATAGCACACACAAAATGAATCAACCATGAGTGAGCAGTATTTCATATGAAAGTGGAAAATGCTTGAAAAAAAACACAAATAACCTTCACGTATAGACGTGATTATTTCAAAACAGTGAGGCCGTAAACACACAAGCGCTTCCCTAAATATGAGGGGACAAAAAGTTTTTCCTCCAAACCATGAAGGAACAATCATGCACTCCCGAAATTCGGCACAGCTGTTCGGCCTTTCCTGTTCATAGTTTCTGGCCAGCACAGCTGTTAGGCCTTTGCTGCACATACCTTCTGACCAAGTGTTAACACATTTCCCCCCTCTTCACTGGGTCAGTACGACATTACAACAGAAGCCAAATTTTGCCTCAAGGACCGTTTGAAAAAGGAAAGTATTTCTGACTCTACCTTGTACACAATAAATGTTTGAAAGCCTTGTTACAAGGGGGCCTTTGGTGTGTTATGCTTGTTTATGTTTTAACCAGCCATACAGTGGAGCCACAAGGTGTTCCGGTGTTTAAAGTTAAATTGTTGGAGACGGAATCGCCTAAGTCGTCCGAGTCACCCTGACTCGATTAGGGGGTCAAATGTGCGGAGATTCCTTGTAGATTTGGTGAGAAACGCAGTTGTAACGTGTCCGGCTTTGCTGTAATCGCAGGGAAAGGCACTGATCCGGCACCTGAGGGGGGTGTGTAGCATTAGGATTCTCATGTATGTAGTACTTGTGAATGTTTGTAGCTGTAAAGGAATGTGGGTAGAGTTTGAAACAGTAAACGGCTTACCTTGTGCAGTTTTTTCTTTGTTGCTTTGTGCAGCTTTGTTTGGCTGGAAGAGCATGAGAGTTAATTTATTTGAAAATCCTCACCACCAGGGGTAATTGATTAGGTGAGAGCTGATTGGTTATTCACTTCAATTACAGTTGATAGATGTGATTGGGACTTGAGAATTATATGTTAACTGCTATTTGCATTGCATGTGGTACATGTTTGGGAGCCTCGGTGGTTGTGCATTTCCCTCTACGTTGTCTCTGATGATGAAGCCAGTCCGGTACCTGAGTGGGGCAGAGTGTAGACCTGAACAAGAATAATATTGTGTTGTGGGCATGTACCATGTAGCAGCTGTCGAGGAACTTGGGTAGAGATTGAAACAGCTAAGGGTTATCTTGTGTAGTTTTTCTCGGTTGCAGCTTTCTTCAGCTAGAAGAGCGTTGTAGGAGTATATACAGGGTGTCAAAATTCTGGAATCAGAGGTTAATTGTTTTTTTGTTTTTTTTGAGGATATCACCTTTTAAAATGGATTACACAATGCAAGACAAAGCTGAATGGGTCATCTTACATGCCAGCGGTTTAAGCCAGATAGAAAGTGGTCAAGAATTCCATCACTGACATCAAACGAAGCCCATTCCTCAATATGGAACAGTGTCAAAGCCAATGAAACAATTTCGTGAAACTGGAAGTGTGGCAGATAAACCCCAAAACTAAAATACACAATTAATCTATGAGTCCTGAATATTGTTACACCCTGTATATATCGTAGCTGAAATATATGTATATATATATATATATATATATATATATATATATATATATATATATATATATATATATATATATAAATATATATTTTGTTGTTGTTGTTGTTGTTGTTGTGGGCCGGGGGTCGGGTGAGATCACTGGGGGGGGCAGGGGAAGCCATCTCGGGTTCCCACCAGACTCCCCGGGATCGCAGGCCGTTGCACACAGATAATTCCATGAACACCAATAATGCGGCGGGTTGCAAACCGACCGTGAACACCAATAACTCAACCATGTGACCTTGGGTCCTCTCTCTCGTTTATCGGGTCACCTAAAAAATAATCACATGATGTAATTACCGGGGGACATGCCCTCGGTATGCCTTGTGCGAACCAGATCATTTTACCGGATCAGATGTAGCCGAGCGACAGTGCCAAGGACGTACCGGCTAAAAGGAACAGATCGTTGGGAATAAAGTCCTGGCTCGGTTCGGATACGGACCATGCTGGATCAATGAAAGAAAAGACAAAAATGAGCTAGGAACATTTCTACTAATAATTTATTAACAGGCAAGTGAGGAAATATATGTGGCACAGTGAATGTAGTTTATTGTTTTGTGGAAGCGGAGAAAGGAAGAAAAGTGTGGTGCGACAATAATACAAGCAACTTTCAAAAGCAGACAGAGCAGAGTTATCCCGATGTAATTCTTCTACACTCTTAACTTAAACAAAGACAGGTGCCATGACACACACACATCCCGATGAAGAAGAGTTAATGATAAGAAAGAAGAGAGGAGATGAGGCGAACGGTCTCTTAATACCTTGCACGATTAACTGACCACGCCACCAATACGTTTTGGGGGGATGCTCCACTGGGCGATACCTCCCTAACAGCTGGCGCGTCATCTCCCGCTTCGTGGCATTTCGTGCAGCTAAGCGTCGATCCAGAGAATGGGGCACAACTGTCAGGCGTGAAGGAAGGCAGAGTCAGCAGGCGAATGGGCGGATTGTGGATCCCATGCCAGAGGGCAGGACAAGCTGACAGGAACGAAAAACTACTAGCAGATGGGGAGCGCACGAACGGCCCTGCGACCCGTCCCTTTATAGACCCTGTGGTGCGGGGTGGGGCGACGACCCGAAGCGATGTGTCGTCACCCAAATTGGGTACTCTGGTTGGGCCCCGGTCAGCACACGGCACAGCCGTGTTGGCCGGAAGTGGCTCCACTTTACCTCTGGCAAGATGTTTCCAAGCTGCGGAATCGTCTCGCTCCGAACATCGTGACACGAATCACCCTGCACCGAACTCCCTGCCTGTGCCACGGCGACCGGCGGTCAGCGCCAGTCAATGCACTGCCTGTCCGTAAGCCATGCGGCCCGAGCCATACAGCACGCCTCTGCCTGGCAGCAGCCTCGCCAGGCGGAGAGGTGAGAAGACTTCCGCCGTCCGTGGGAGACACCCGCGGCCGTGGTGGTCAGCGAAGACCGATGGTAAGATGCTATGTTAAACCCATGCGTAGACCTGAACAAGATATGTGCCATTCATGCTGCTCTGTATGCGGTTTATATCTGACGGTTTTATTATCCTTACAACTTTTTTGTTTCTAAACCAAATAAAATAAAATTTCTATACAACCTAGGCACATACTTCAAGATTTTAAAATCAATTTTGATTCTTTATTTCTTAAAAATTACATCAGACAAATGGATCCCTTTCAAATTCGTGAATTCACGACAGCGGATCATCATATTGTTCATTACCGCAAATAATGTCTCTTGATAAATAGAGCGGATGGTTGCAGTGATGTTTGCCTTCAATTCATCGATCGATGTTGGATGTTCCTTATAAATTTTTCCCTTTAGAAATCCCCATAGAAAGAAATCTGGTGGAGTTAAATATGCTAAATCAAAGTGTGCCTCATCTGTCATGATGACCTTGTTTGTGAAATTGGCATGCTCATTGCATTAATAACCAGAGTTGGTGTCAAAGCCACCCAATGCTCACCTGTTTATACATTTATCGTTTTTAAAAGACGAGTCTAATAATATTTTTTATGAAGCATTGCAGTGAAGTCTGATCCAAATAATTTTAAAGCAATATATGTATTTGTATATTGTAATCAGTAAAAAATAGTGTGGTAGATAAAAACATCAGAAAGGAAATAACTTGCACCAAAAACTTCGAACAGGTGAGCTAAAAATTGAAAAAAAATAATAATAATAAAATGCTCATTGCATTTAAAGTGCTCCATCATTAAAAAAAAAACTTTCAAGTATTATCTGTAAAACAAAGAAAACAATAATTAGTTATGCCAAGACTGCTTCTGGCTAGAAAGATTGCAAATGTGTCAGATATAAATGCCCCACCCTGAATAATAATGCCATTCTTTTTTGTGACATAAAGGCACATCGGACTGTCATGGCAGTTCCATTGGCAAGGAGTACAGTCCTGGACAGGTCACCACTCCAACACAGGTTACCCTGAATGGTTATTACACTAGTACTAATTTCACCAACTTCAGAAGGATGACAGTCTGAGTCGACCCCACCTGGTGTTAATTCAACGAATGACAGGGGCTCAAAATTCAGGACCCTTGGGGCCCAAGCCAGCTATCTTAACCACTAAGCCAACACCACACTGATGGCAGATATATTGATTGTATATAATTGGAGATGCTGGTGATTGTACCGTATACATGTAATGTTCTGAAAGTATAGTCTATGTTTATTATTTATTTATATACCTCGTTACACTTTATCGCAGTTTCTTGCAACATTGTCTTTCGTTTGTTCATATAACATTTTGAACACCCTTTGTACGTAGGTATTTGCGTAACTGCACGATAATTCCAAATGTATCACCCGGGTCATATGTACCTTTGATAACACCATCAAGTACCCACCCTAGACCCCTTCCACTCCAAAACCACCCTCTCCAAACGCCGAATCTGGAACCACATGACTGAGCGGATATTTCTTTACCTTGACATTTGTGCAAAACTTTTTCGTATGATAAAATTAATCCACAGCACTTAAACAGCCTTTTATACCCTACAGACATTGAAATCGTCATCAGCTGCAAATAATGTGTAAAAACCGAAGCTGCGCACTCTGCTCACCGCACTCTGCTCACCGCACTCTGCTCACCGCACTCTGAAAGATTCTCAAACTCTGACCGGTGGAAGATAGCACCTCCTGTACCGGTGGAAACCGCTTTATATTTACGACGGTGTCATGGTGTGATTCCCTGCCAGCTATTTATACGGCTAAACAATCCGACTATTCAGCTGCTTTCGGGTTAACGTGAAACGAAAACTCGAATTTCTGAAATTCTGAATAACTCGCCTGTTCATGTTCCCATCTGAACCGATGGCTCGTGGTCCGGGGAACCCAGGTTTAAATACCCGGGTTCAAATCCCATGTAATGTATATAATACTATGTATATGTGGAATGAAGAACTGATGCAGCCGGTGGAGGCTTCGTGTCGATCTGTCTCGGCGGACAGGTAGGAGTGGACAATGGATGAAAAAGGAGAGGCTCACATTTCGGCCGTTGAAGCTTCTGCTTTGCTTCCCACGGTAGTTACAGTTAGCATACCTCAACGAACGTCCTGTCCTGTTGATATCATCTGTACATAGTGCAGTACCATACTGTATTGTGTTTGTCCGAAGTACATTCACTCATGTCAGCTGGTCATGCATGGGGTACGAGCCGAAGGCCGATGTAAAATCATTGTTTAAAAGTCTGACCATTGTCGGATTTTCACTTTACGTAATGCGTCATAAACTGGAACGAAGCTCGGTGGAGCACGTACCCCCACCAGGCTGAACAGTTGATACATATTCGGATTCGGATCTGGATTCGGACCTGCATCAAAATCCAATCGGCTTGTTGTTGTCACCAACCTGTTAAACTCATCCACCAAGTTTCATCCGAATCCGCCCATAACTTTTTGAGATATTGTGCTCTATATCATTTTGGCCCCATCTCTCAATTATGAAGAATCAGTTAAAAAAAATTCAAGTGTCTGCATCTGGATCTTCATCAAAATCGAATCGATTCGTCCTTGTCACACACCCAACCTGTCTACCAAGTTTCTTCTGAATCCGTCCCCAACTTTTTGAGATATCCTCTACACAGACAGACAGACAGACAGACAGACAGACAAGCCGGTAGGCAGACATGGGTATTCGATCAAGTCGAATTTAGTCGTTTTTCAGCCGTTACTAGCCAACAAAAGCGTCCATAATAACGGTTTTTTCTCACACATAACTAGTACATACCATGAACCTACCATACCAGTTTCATGTATATCTGACTCAGTCTCTGAGATATAACAAACTTCGTTTTTTTATTGTTTTCGACCAGGGTTCATTCAAAGTCTATCTTCTCCGACAGTTTTCATAGGATCCGGCTGGAAATTTTTGACAATATGGCTGAATGTACTGCCCACAGTCGCTCGTGGCCCGATTTTTGATTTTCGAAAAAATAAATTTTTTATGATTTTTCAAAATTTTCAAAGTCCCGTTGCTAGGCAATGGTGGTGTCCATAGCAACGGTTCTCATTTGCACATAACTAGGTCATGGTATGAACCTACCAACCAAGTTTCATCGAAATCGCCATTTGTATTAATGGAGCACTGGGCCGAACAGAGGGACAGACAGACAAATGTATCGACGGAAATACTGATCATAAGGGTAGACTAGATTGACTACTCAACATATCGACAGAAATACTGATAATAAGGGTAGACTAGATTGACTACCCAACAGACAAACAGACAGAAAGAGGTGAAACATAACCTCCTTCACCTTCGGTAGCAGAGGTAAACATCATCTCCGTCCACCTTCGGTGGAGGTAATAAAGGTGACAATTCACAGCCAAACAGGGACCCTGGAAAGAGAGATGTGGCTCTCTCCACAGAGATTCCCTGAAGTTACTTTTACTACTTTATGGTGTATTTCTTCCCAGGCTGGAAGAATGGCTCAGATCCAGTGTGACCACTCCTTGGCTTTTTTCACAACATCTTGGCTATTTGTTGTTCACCTTGATGTCTTGGTTTTCCATAGGTTTTCTATTATCATCGCTTTTCCGAAACCTTGTGAATTCTTGGCTTTTTTCATTGGCTCACCTTGGCATTTATGAAAATGAGGAGTGGGTCACACTGGTCAGAGGAAGGTATACCCGCCTCTAAACCGAGAGGTATGCACACTCGACTCTAAAAATTTCTAGCGTGGGTTAGAATCCTGACCCAGCTATAAACTGTCATCCTGGTGTTCCACAGGCAGGCTCATTCATAAATGTCCGTGCTATCCCTCAGATTGACGTTAAACTGGGTAACTCGTGTGCATTAGTTACTGGACGTTAAAGACCACGGTGTCCTGAGCTGGCACCCTGAACAATTTTACAAATTCCTGCCCTGATAACTCCTTAATCGAGAATCATGCCTGGCTTTATAGTTCATGAAAAATTTGGCCCGAAAACTTCCCCCGGCCAACCCCAGAAATAAATGTGGCTGTTGAAGACTAAGGGATCACGCATCGGGTACAACCCGTCAACGTATTTTATCAACCTCGATCACTATTGTTAATTAGGACGACATTAGATTGCTTTGTTACCTTAAAATTACATCCTCACGTGTTATATCTTCGTGCACCGAGCCGTACCTCTGTGACATCACGTTGTTTTGTTCTTCTCATTCACGCATCGAAACGTTTGTGACCAAAGGTGATCTCCATAACAAGCGCTCCCCGAAGCCTGAAGCAGTAAACAAGCGGAGATGAAACTCCACTCTTCCGTGATGTCATTTTCATTCCGCTTCGGGTTGCTGTTGCAACACCACGGTCGGAATCACATTTCGACTCAGCACCTGCTGATCCGCCAATTCTGAGCTCTGGTCAAAGCAGCACATGAACTGTTTCACTGCCGCTTGGAGACCTGTACACGGTGTTTTGTGGGAGTACAGATACTTTTGGATGAATTTGTGATTAAAAAGTATCAAATGGGCAGACTCGGTTACGTCATGGTGAGAGCGTCCCCTCTGAGTCTGGGAAGTCAGTGGTTCGAACCCGGGCCGAGTCATAATCAAGGACTTTTAAAAATGGCATGTGCTGCTTCCTTGCTTGGTGCTCAGCATTTAAAAAGGGTCGAGCACAGATGTAAAAAGATATTGTGATGCACCAGAAGAGGATCGTGGTGTCCAGAGGCAGCGGTATGGGCATGCCACCCGCTCGTCAGCATGGGTCCCTGAGACAACAAGGGGCCCCCCGAGGTTGGGGTCCCACTTTGCCGACAAAACATACCAACTTGTGAGTGGTGACAAACAGTGCGAAGGGAATGCTCCATCAGTCCATCTGAAGGAAGGAAAGCACTGTGACGTAACGAATCGGTTAAAAAGTGTTTTCCTTGATGTTTAACTCGGCAGGATTATAAGAAAATGACGGGGTGAGGTTAATATTGGAAGAGAAAGCAGGTTTAGTGGAATAATAAACCATGTTTAATGTACACAAATACAAGGAAACACAAGGAAATCAGACACAGGTGGAGGCTATTCAGCCCATCATGCCTGCACGACATCAACATCACACTCATTTATCAACACAAGATCCAAAGAAGAAAATACAAAAAACAAAATTTTTTGAAAAATAAACTTTTTGTGGGGTTTTTTTTTTAAGTTTATGTAGTTTTCGTATTTCTTTATTATTATTATTATTATTATTATTATTATTATTATTATTATTATTATTTTCCCCTCAGGGGAGGGGGCATGGGCTTGTTTAAAAAACACACATCAACCACACAACACCCCTTGACAAGACCCCCACCAACAGCACTCCGTACACATGCACACAATCACCCATCAATACTCAAACTACCTAAAAGTCCTGTCAACATCCATATACCATTCTATCTCCATAACTTCCAGGTACCTATTTAATTCTAATTTAAACTTATCTTGCAGAAGGATATGAGGGTGTGCATTGTGGGTCAGGTTTCGGAGTTAGAAACACCGAAGGTGTAAGAATATTCGAGTTTGGAAATGCTTTAGATATGGTCATCTGCAACATGATGTTTAAAAAGAGGCCAAGCAGACTGATCACTTATGAGTCAGTAGGTACAAAGAACCAGATAGACGACTTTATAGTTAGGAGATTAGATAGGAAGTTGGTTAAGGATGTGAAAACAATAGGTGGAGAAGAACGTGCCTTTCAACATCAGCTGCTAGTGTGTGGTGTAAAGTTAAGTTGGAGCAGGGAAAAGAGGAAACCTTACTTTGCAAGGAGAGAAGTACGGAAACTAAGAGATCAGAATGTAAAGGAACATTTCTGTCGTGAACTTCTGGAAATGAATCTTGGAAACCCTATGGTAGGAGAGGATGTAGAAAGTTGTTGGAACTCTTTAAAAGATGGGCTGCTGTGAGCTACTGAAAAGACATGCGGCTGGTCGAAGGGCCCAGCGAGACATGAGGCGGATATGGTGATTCAAGAAAAAAGAAAATTGTTTGGGATTTGGAAAAAGGGATGGGATAAGGAGGAATACTTAGTGGTTAAACGTCGGTCAAGAAGGGAAGTTTACAAGGCTAAAAAAAATGAGTACAGGATTCACTTTCACATATGATAAATAATGCAGATAGTAGAGGGGAGATATTTAGGATAGCAAAGAAAATGATCAGTCAAAATAAGGATCTCATCGGAGAACAATGTGTGAAGGATGATATGGGAAATGTACTGGTTAACCATGGGGAGATTAGAAATGCTTGGAGGAATTATTATGAGCACCTGCCAAATGAGGTGTTCACTTGGAACAAGGATATTATGGAGGCAGTCGAGCCGGTGCAGGGCCCACCACCTGAGATAGAGAATGAATGGGTGAAGAAAGCCATCGATGAAATGAAGAATGGTAAAGCGGCGCGCAGCACTGGTATCGTCGCATAGATGCTGAAGGCATCTGGTGATATTGGAGTGAATTCAATCACTAAATTGATAAATGCAATTATAAGGGAGACATCTATCTCAGATGACTGGTTGAAGAGTGTAATGGTGGATATGTATAAAGAGAAGTGTGATTCCTTAGTTCAGAGCAACTAATAGGGGGGTCTGAAGTTGCTGGACCATGGAATGAAAGTGGTAGAGAGAGTTATGGATAAACTGATAAGACAGAGTGCTAATATAATATACATGAAATGCAATTTGGTTTCATGGCAGGAAGGGGCACGATAGAGGCAATTACAGGAAAAAATATCTGGGGAAGAATAAACAACTGTACTTTATGTTTGTGGATTTGGAGAAGGCGTTCGATAGGGTTCCTCAGTGAGTGGTGCAATGGTCCATGAGAAAGTTACGTGTGGAGGATTGGTTAGTTGGGGTAGTCATGGCAATGTATGATGGTCCAAAAACCTCTGTGAGGGTAAATGGGGTGCAGAGTGAGGATTTTGAAGTGAAAGTGGATGTTCATCAGGGGGTCAGTCTTGAGCCCAATCCTGTTCATCATGGTTCTTGAGGCTCACCTTGGGAACTCCTGTATGTTGATGACTTAGTGCTGATAGCCGACAGTGTGGAAGAGGTAATGGGTAAATATGCATTATGGAAGGAGGGTATGGAGGACAGAGGACTGAAAGTGAATACAGTGAAAACAAAAGTACTGATTAGTGGTGCGGGAGAAGGAAGTGTGGGAAAAAGAGGGAGGTGCCCTGTGCTGTCTGTAGAAAAGGTGTTGGTAGCAATTCAGTATTGTGTAAATCCTACAACTGCTGGGTGCACAAGAGGTGTAGTGGCATCAGGGGAAGACTGCAGGTGGTTCCTGACTTCAAATGTGGTTTGTGCAGGTAAACAAGTGACTCCAATTAGAGCGGAAAGGTTAGTTTATGGGGTTATGTCTCTGGAATGTGTAAATAGATTCTGTTACCTTGGTGATATGATTGGTACAGGTGGTGGTGTGGAGGCAGCAGTGAATGCAAGGATTAGAAGTGGCTGGAGGAAGTTTAGGGAGTTGTTACCCCTCTTGGCATCAAAAGGGAACTCTCTCCAGTTAAAGAGAAAACTTGTTGCATCTTGCGTTGGAAGGGTGATGTTGTACGGCAGTGAAACATGGGTGATCAAAAAGGAGGATGAATGGAGGTGTGAACGAAATGAAATGAGAATGGTGAGGTGGATGTGGGACGAGACACTGAAGGATAGGAAATCAAATATGGAATTAAGAGATAGGTTAGGTATAGAAAGCATTAGTGAGGTGATGTATAAGGGGTAAGTTGAGATGGTTCGGACATGTGGAAAGGATGTGGGCGGGTAGTTTTGTGAAGAGGTGAATAAATATGAATGTAAATGGAAGGAGAGCTTGAGGCCATCTGTGGAAAACATGGGATGTGTTGCTGAGAGACGATCTTAGAGTTAAAGGCCAAACAAGAGGGCGAGCAAGAGATCGTGCAGCCTGGAAAGCAGCCATTAGGTGAACCATGGCGAACACATGCAAGCATGGAAACTGCCATAAAATGATGATGATGATGATGATGATGATGATGATGATGATGATGATGATGATGATGATGATGATACTGTTTCTGCTGCCATGACCTTACCAGGGAGACCATTCCATGCATTAACTCCTCTCTGAATAAAAGTCTCCTGCCTTGCTACCATCTTAACCCTCCTTTTATTTACTCTCAGGCTATGCCCCTGGTTCGATCACTGTCCACTCTGCTGAATAATTACTTTTGCACTTATTTTATCTGTACCTTACATTATCTGAAATATTTCCATCATATCTGCTTGTAACCGCCTCCTTTCTAGTGTATAAAGCCCTAACTCTTTCAGCCGCTCCTCATAGCTGAGTCTAGTTAGGCCCGGAATCAATCTAGCTGCCCGACGCTGAACCCTCTCCATGGCATCTATGTCCTTCCAGAACTGTGGTGACCAGAACTGCACACTATACTCTAGATGTGGCCCTCCCTAAATTCCTGAACAAGGTTAACACCACCTCTTTTGATTTATAATTGATCCCCCTTCGAATACAGCCTAAAACCCGATTTGCTTTACCTGTAGCTGCCTGGCATTGTGCTGCCTGCTGACCTCCCGCATCTATTACCACCCCCAGATCCTTCTCCTGTGTGACACACTCCAAAATTACCCCTTACATCCTGTAATCTCTATTTTCGTTGTTCTTTCCCAACCCCAACACCTTACACCTGCTTAGGTTAAATTACATCTGCCAATCTTTTGCCCAGTCTATACAAGTATCAAGACTTTCCTGAATATGATCAGCACCCCCTCTGCTATCCACCTTACCTCCAAGCTTTGTATTATCTTCAAATTTGGAAAGCTTACTCTTCATCCCACTCTCCAAATCGTTGATGTAAATAATGAACAGTAATGATCCGAGTACTGATCCCTGAGGTACCCCGCGACTTACATCCTCCCAGCAAGACATCCTCCCACTCACAGCCACTCTTTGCTTCCTACCACAAAGCCAATTTACAATCCAATTAGCAACCTGACAAGGCACTCCACAAGCCCTCACTTTAGCTAACAACCTCCGATGTGGTACCTTATCAAATGCCTTCTTAAAGTCTAGATATACCCTGTCCACTGCATTTCCCTCATCCACCCAATCAGACAGAATCAGACAAACCCTAACCCTGCTTCATAGAACACTAAAAGATTTGTTAAACAGGAACTACCTTTGGTAAACCCATGCTGACTACGTTTAATCAGTTTGTATTTGTTTAAATGGTTCCTCATCTGGTCCTTAATTAATGACTCCAACACCTTCCCCACACCTGAAGTCAAACGAACAGGTCAAAAGTTTCCCAATTCTTCTCTAGATCCTTTCTTGAGTAAGGGTGTGACATTTGCTACTCTCCAATCCTCTGATACCTGTCCTGACTCCAGTGAACAATTGAAAAGTATCCGTTAACATCTCGCTTACCTGCTCAGCCACTTCCCTCAATACTCTTGGGTGTATATTGTTACGGTTGTGGAAAATCGCAAACCACCATTCAGGTCCCATAGGTGAGATATCTCTGTAAGTACATGTGTAGTTAGCCCCAAACCCGTTGTTTAGAGTGAATAAGTGTGATTCATTGGGGCTGCGACGCTTTGAGATAACCGTTTTTCTGTTCTATCTTGATTTTGAACCAACCGCCATCACACAACAACCACCAACCACAATGCCGCTTCACAACAACAACAACAACAACAACAATGCCAACAGCCACAACCTTTACCTTCACAACTTGCTCCCACATCATCGCATCATGCCATTCCCAAATGCACCATGACCATCAAACCACCATCATAAATCCTCCACCACCCTCACCTCCCACCTTCTACCGCCATTCCCGCACCACCTGTGGGCACCGAGCGTCGGGCTGTCCTGGGCTCGTACAAGATACGCGCCGAGCCGCGAGTGCAAAATGTGGCCTTTCCGAGGAGAATTCGGATCAGGAATGCTACACGCCCACTTCTGATCCGTCCAATCAGCAAGCGTGGGGCGGCTTGGCCCCGCCTCCAGGCGCGTCTGTGTGGAATCGAGATATGCAAATTCTAGAATCAGGGGAGATTCACGCCCCTTTTCCTCCGTCCAATGGGCGAGCGTGGCTCCACCCCCGAGCTCATCCTGATCCGGAAATTTGCATATGGGTTCTCCTGCCGGCCTATAAACCGCCGAGCAGAAAAGCAGAGTTTGGTGGCAGAAAAGCGAAGAGAGTTTTGGGGCAGAGAGAAAGAAGAGTTGTTGCGCAAGAGTTGTTGTTGCGAGGCAGTCAAGTCGGGTTGTAGCGCGGAGTGGAGTCGGGAGGCGAGGGCGTCCAGGTGGTTTTCGGCAGTCGGCTGAGGAGAATTGGGGGAAGAGTCCGAGGAGCTCGGGTCCGAGGCAAGGAAGACGGCGGTCGGCGACGAGGTCGCGTTGGAATCGCTCGTCACGGGACCCAAGCAAGCCAGCTATACTCTTTCCCCAGAGCATTAACAATTCCCCCTTTCCCCCACGCTAAGATAGTGAGAAAAGGGGCCCCATTCCCACCCCACTCCAAGCGGTGCCAACGAAACCCGCGAAGGAGCACGAAGTCGGGGCACCGCCGCGCTGCCACCTTTACGGCTCATCACGAAGACGCGGGTAGGATCCACCCGGTCTTGTGGACCTGACCGCTCCTTCAGGTCCCGCGCAAATATTGGCCCACAGGCCCCTTCTGCCCCCTTGTCTTTGAGGGTGGCCTTTTCTTTTGCTTTTGAGTAAATGTGTTGTTGGCGCCGTCTGTAAAGTAAAACTGTGTAAGTGTTGCCGTGTGTACGCGTAGTCGGTCGTATCTCTGCGTTATTGTTTCTTTTGTAGCATTTGATATATGTGCATTCTGTTTGGCTGTATATGTGTGCTCTCCGTGTGCCGCGGAATAAATGTGCATTATTTTGAACTGTTTTCCCGTTTCGCTTCGTCTTTTCTTTAATTGAATCTCCATCTTGCTTCACGTAATGGGTTCGTCGTGGGCTTAATACGCCCGATAATTAATCGGAACCGTCGAGGCCGACGATAACACCGCTCGGTTATCCCGATAGCACGGAACGGATCGCTTAAGCGGCCCGTGTCCGGAGTCGACCTGCGGGGAGGTGCGATCGCCCGGTCTACCACCCGCGTGGGTACTTAGGTAGGCCGAGTTTGGCGAACAACCTTATCACACGCGGGTGGCCGATTGGCACGATCGTGGTGAGTCCGAAAGGCCCACCCGTGACTAGCTCCCGGCGTTAGTCCGAGAGGGTCACGACAGAATTGTCCGTCCGGTGGGCGACGTGCCGCGATTCGAGTCACGTGGCCGTTCGCACGCCGGCGGGCGCGAATTCGCAACAATATTATCTGAACCTGGAGTCTTAACTTCTCTTAGATTTCCTCGCTGTTCCTTTACTTCCTCCACTCCAACCTGGATCTTTTGTAAAAGCCCTTCCTCACCTCCTCAATAGATACTCTCAGCTCTTGGCAATTCTCCTGACTGTTCTTGTGTAAAAGTTAAAGAAAAATACCTGTTTAATAAGTCTGCCATCTCACTTTCATCACCAACCATTCTCCTGGTACTATTCCGCAATGGTCCCACACTGGTCCTAACCTGTTGTTTTCCCCTGATATGTTTAAAGAAAGCCTTGTTATTATGTTTAATATTCTTAGCCATGTCCTTCTCATACTCTCTTTTGGCATGCCGAGTTATTTTTTTTAACTTGCCTCTGTTTACTCCGAGAGTGATATAAATCTAACTCAGTCCTGTTATTTTAAACCAAATAAATGCCTTTTGCTTCTCCTTAATAGCATTCCTTGTCTCACTACTCAACCACCCTGGTCTCTTTCTGCTTCGAGTTTTACAACTCATTGGAATGTACTTACTCTGCACTCTACACATTTGCTCCTTGAAAGTTTCCCATTTCTCTGATGCCGATTGTCCTTTTGTTAAAGTCTCCTTATCGATATCACCCAACTCTCTCTGCATCCCCTTAAAGTTTGCCTTCCTGAAATCTAATAGCCTTACCCTACTATCCTGAACTCCAACCCTCAACAGAATGTTTGCACACACCATGTTATGGTCGCTTCTCCTAAATGCTCCCCTACCTCAACCTCCTCCACCATACTGGGATCGTTACTTAAAAGGAGGTCGAACACTGCACTCCCCCTCGTGAGCTTATCTACAAACTGGGTTAAAAAACAATCCTGAACTAAAAATAGGAAATCCTCATCTGCCCTTTCCTTGTTCCTGGACCCAATCAATCCCTGGTAACTTAAAATCCCCCATAATCAATACTCTTCCCTTACCACATGCCCTTTTGAATTCTTCATGCACTCCTCCTTCCTCCTCTTCCTTCACATCCAGAGCCCGATAAAAGCATCCTTGCAGTATCTTACTGTTTTTACAGTCTCTAATATCTACCCATACAGAATCCTCAACATTGATTCCTTCCTTAATGTCATCCCTTACTCTTGATGTGATGTTGCTCTTTACCCAGATTGCTACTCCTCCTCCTATTCTCTCCTTCCTATCACACCGATACACCTTGTAATCTTCTGATCCTGTCCTCCAGTTACTCTCCTCTTTAAACCATGTCTCACTCACTGCAAATATATCGTACTCCTCGCTATCTACTTTGGCTTCAAGCTCTTCCATCTTATTATTTAAACTTCTGGCATTGGTATAGAATATGTTTAACTTTTCCCTTCCTGAAACACTATTTTCCTGCCTGGTCTTACTAGTCATAATTACATCATCCATTCCTTCCTTAATACCCTCCCCACCCTCCACTGACCTAAAAAAGGCCTGAATTCCTTCCTCAATTCCCACTGCAAACCTTGTTGCCTCCTTTCTATTTAACTTATGGCCATCATTCTGGAAACACTGCCTTTGTCCCCGAAATGATTCCCACTGCTTCTTAAATGTAAAACCTTCCTCCCTTCACCATTCTTCCAGCTATTGGTTGACATCTATCGCTCTGCTCATAATTTCTCTCTGGTTTTCTCATCTTGGGAGAATCCAAGAAAACACTCTCTCCCCTTATCAAAGGAAGGGTGCCGAAGGAAGGAAAATGCAACAATTATCACAATAAAATTTGTATAATTCCTCATGTTAATATAATATATCTATATCGTTGAGGAAATCCACACTACAATGGATTGTACGATCACAAAACACCCCCTCATTAGTCAAGCGACGAACCCATGCGCACCGGCGGAACGTTCTGGGTTTATTAAAAAAAAAATCAGAGATGTGTCAAAGCACCTGTCCAGAGGATGAAACAAAACTACCTGAGCGGTGCTGAAAAGTGGAAAAAGGGAAAGGGTTGAAAATCACCTGAAATTAAATGTTTCCATTACACAAGCGGAAGAACCAGAAGAAGGGTTCTAGGCTGAGCACAAGTACTGCGGTGTGTTCGATTACCAATGAGCTTGTGGAGCGCTCGCCAAGTGGCTTAAGCACTCAAGTAAGCACTCCAACGAAAGGGTTGATAAGGAACGACTGGCTCGGCAAGCGATAGCAAGCTGCTTGGTCATGGAACACTCCCTGGATGAGCTTTTTGAGTGAGTTTGTATTTTCGGCTGGTGGTGAGGTTAGGGGGTAAAACTGTTATTGGAATCTCATTAAATAATGAGAAATTTACCTCTGGGGGGGGGCACAGGTTCTTATCCTTTTTATAATAGTCAATTATTGTACTATTATTTTTGATTGATATTATTTCACAAAACTGTCATATTCATTTTATTATTTACTAGCCGAAACCCCGTCACAGACGGATTCCGTTCCATGAGCCTAATATGACAACCAGTGGTGGCTCTCGTAAGAGTCGGATCCCAGTCGATGTATTCCATGGTCTTACCTAATGAGGCCTACAAAACGTCCTTGCACATGACATTTTTGGTGTCCACTACTCCTTGTGAAGAAGTCCCCTGATTTGTGCAAGTGTCTACTTTGACGTACACCGTGTCAAAACTTCTCAGGTCACAGTACCGAGAAAAACATGACGCGACCGCTCAGAGGAGCACAAAATTGGTCCTTCAGTATTAATATATTGTTGCGAATTCGTGCCCGCCGGCATGCGGACGGCCATGTGACTCGAATCTCAGCACGTCGCCCACAGGACGGACAATTCAGTCGTGACCCTCTCGGATCAACGCCGGGAGCTAGTCACGGGTGGGGGTTTAACCTCACCATGATCGTGCCAATTGCCCACCCGCACAGGATAGGGTTGTTCGCCAAATTCGATCTACCTAAGTACCTGCGCGAATGGTCAACCGGGCGATCGCACCTCGCCGCAGGTCGACTCCGGACACGGGCCGCTTGGGCGGCCCGTTCCGTGCTATCGGGATAACCGAGCAGTGTTATCGCCGACCTGGACGGTTCAGATTAATTACCGGGCATATTGAGCCCACTACGAACCCTTTACGTGAAGCAGGATGGAGGGTCAATAAAGAAAAGACGAAGCGAAACGGGAAAACAGTTCACACAAAGCACATTTATTACGTGACACACAGAAAGCACCCATACACAGCCAAACAGTCAAAATGCACATATAAAGCGAAAGCAAGAATTAAACCGAATACGCGTAAACACGACAACACTTATACAGTTCTACTTTACAGACGGCGCCAACACACATTTACTCAAAAGCAAAGGAAAGAAGCCACCCTCATAGACAAGGGGGCAGACAGGCCTGTAGGCCAATATGCGCGCGTGACCTGAAGGAGCGGCCTGGTCCGCAAGACCGTGGGGGGGGGGGGTAATACCCACGTCCTCGTGACGCATTGGCGGACAAGCCGCAGATGTGGCCGCGTGGCTGTGCCCCGACTCCGTGCTCCTTGGTGGGTTTCGTTGGCATGACGTTTGGAGTGGGGTGGGAACGGGCCCCCCTTGTTGCACTATCTCAGCGTGGGGGAAAGGGGGAATTGTTGATGCCCTGGGGGAGGGAGAATGGCTGGCTGGCTTGGGTCCCACGACGAGCGATCTCACACCGCGACCTCGTCATCGACCGCCGTCCTTCTCGCCTCGGACCCGAGCTCCTTGGCCTCTTCCCACAACTCTCCTCAGCCGACTGCAGAATCCAACTTGATGCCTTCGCCACCCGACTCCACTCTCTTCCACACCGATGACTCGACTCACTCTGCCCTGCCGACACACACTGCTACTGCCACACTCTGCCACGATTCGCCTTGCGCTCGCCGTTTTATAGGCCGCCAGGAGAAAACAATATGCAAATATCCAGATCAGGATGACCTCGGGGGTGGAGCCACGCTCGCCAATTGGATGGATCAGAAGTGGGCGTGTAGCGTTCTTGATCCGAATTCTCCCTCGGAAAGGCCACTATTTGCACTCGCGGCTCGGTGCGTATCTTGAACGAGCCCAAGACAGCCCGACGCTCAGTGTTCACAGATGGTGCGGGAATGGTGATAGAAGGAGAGAGGTGAGGGTGGTGGAGGGTTTATCGGTGGTGGTTTGATGGTTATGGTGCCGTTTAGGAATGACGGTGATGCGATGTTTGTGGGATTGAGTTGTGAAGGTAAAGGTCGTGGCTGTTGGCGTTGTTGTTGTTGTCTGACGGTTGGAGCGTGGTTGTAGTTGGTGACGATGGCTGGCGTGGTGGTTAAGGTGGTTGTTGTGTGATGGCGGTTGAGACGTGGTTGGTTCAAAATAAAGATAGAACAGAAAAACGGCTATCTCAAAGCGTCGCAGCCCGAATGAATGACATAAATTCCATCTAAACAACGGGTTTGGGGCTAACTACACATGTACTTAGAGATATCTCATTTACGGGCCCTGAATGGTGGTTTGCGAATTTCCACAGCCGTAACAATATAGATAATATGCTCTTGTATTGTACACCACTCCTTCCCATTTCCATCTCCAGGCGATGCATGATGCCATCGCCGGGTGCTGAAGGAAGGGAGTACTCAGTTTTCACTCTGTTTTCTTGTTATCTTGCCAAAACGAAGTTTTTGCAAGATAGGTTAGTCAGCTTCTATGTTTTTTTTTTTGTTTTTTTTGTTTGTTTGTTTGTCTGTAATCATGTATAAAAAATTCTCGAGCACAGTTATCATTGGAAATTTTTGTAACTTCGCATATCAGAGGCCTATAGAGGTCCCTTTCAGTGCACAAAATTTTGAAGGTCAAAGGTCAAGGTCACTTTGTCGCAAATCAGGGGAGTCGACGAAACCATTATTTTTTGAGTAATTTTGATCGGATCGTCTTCAAACTTCATGGAAATATAGTTCATGGTCTGGCTGGTTAGCGCCTAAGGTCAAACATATTTGACCCCAAGGTCAAATTTTCAAGTTTTAGGAACCATATCGTGTAGTACCTCAAATTGAACACCTCGATGAGTGCTTTCTAGATATGTCAAGCTTGAGACATTATGACGTCATTTGGTGACGTTATGTGGCAAAAGCATATTTTTCATGGTTACTCTGTAGAACGATTCTCATCGGAATCTCTCGTAGGCAGATATTCCTCAAGGAGTCGCTCCTGGTGGATAGCAGCTCTGTTCACCTCAGTGTGACCTTAAATAAGTCACACGTGGTCACCTTTCGGCAAGATACGGGTCACCCTGCGGGTGACATTGGTTTATTTTCCTGTTTGTTTGTTCGTTCGGGCGATATCCCAACCTTCCTTTGAGCTAGGAAGATTAAATTTTGGGACAAAAGTGAAGATATGCTTTGGCGAAAACAGTATTTTTTATTTTTTGATTAATCAATTAATTGATTAATTACTTAATTATCATCGATTTATTAATTACTTTTTTTTTTCCCAGGCACCTTTTGAGCTCGGAAGCTGATATTTGGACATGACAGTGATCAAGTGATTTGGCTCTAAAGTGTATTTTTGATATATTGGTTAATCGATTAATTGTTCATTTTTTGATTAATTACTTAATTTTCAAAGTTACAGATTCGGATGAAACGGTGATGCTTTAAGTATGCTATTCAGCAATTGACTCAGAAATTATTTTATGACTATAATTTTAATTACGCAATTCATCAATTAATCAATCAATTATTGTCCACCGCTCCCTCCCAATTCTGTCTCCATGTGCTGCACAGCGAGTAAATATCATTTGTACACATTCACCTCGGAAGTGCACCGCTCCCACCCAATTCCATCTCCAAGTACTGCATGGTGGCATCGCTGGGCGCCGGAGGCACCCCGGCAACATGGCGCACTGGGGTATTTGTTATTTATTTGGAATGGGGCAGTGTATTTTCAATGTACCTCCACTTGCTTTAATTATTTTTAAATTTTGGGTTACGTGCACTAGTCCAGAGACAAAGTAACTTCCACGTGTTGAAATCACCTTAATCATTTCAGCAGTTATTGTGTTAGGTTGGCAACAGTTTAACATTTTTTTGAGGGGAAAAGGAAGAAGTAGAAGACAAAGAAGTACAAATTAGTGTTTTGGCGATCACCCGATGTGGTACTTTAGCGATGCATTCTGGCGTCTTTTTAAGTCTTGGTAGTTCAGAAAATGCTCGACAATAAAGGGTATGGCCTTTAAATGCTTATATTCTCACTCTACGTTATATTCTCAGCATATGAATCACATAAATTCACATTTTTGCACATTTGATGTGGCAGCCATTTTTCCCATGATCATCCCTCGAAATGGAGTACTATACGGTACTCCATGACTAAATGTCCAATAGGATGGTGCAGAGGGAACAAGGAATAACGAGAAAGGCACTCGGTAGAGCGAGTACCCTCCACCAAGCTCAACAATTTACGTTTTATATCCCACTAAGCTGGATCTGAATTCAGACCAAAACCAAAATCTAATCGGCTTGTTCTTGCCACCTACCCAACTCATCCACCTAGTTTCATTAGAACTCACCCACAACATTTTGGGATATCCTGTTCACAGAGAGACAGACAGACAGGGGTGAAAACATAACCTCCATTCACCTCAAATGGCAGTAGTAAAAAGTACCGAGTGCCGAGTAAAAAACAGAAAACACCAAAAACCTAATAAGAAAGAAAACAAGGAACCTAGACTCAGGAAGAGGCCATTCAGCCCATCATGCATGTGCCACACCATTTACCTTTGCGCTCAAAGGTAAGTAACGCACTAACTTTTGAGCTGTCTCGTCTGGGTTCGATTTCGCACCCGACTATAAACACTTATATTAATGTTTCTCAGGCAGGGTGTTTCATCACATGGTGGCGCTGTCCACCGGATGGACCTTAAGCCGGTTGTCACATCTTGGTGGTGGACATTAGTTGGTGGACGCCAATGATCTCACGATTTCTTTAACGAAGAGTCAGGGTATTATCGCCGGCACGATGAACAAATTACGAACTCCTATCCCAATCAACTTCAGTCGAACCTCAGGCCTGCAGGCCACTAGCGAACCAGTTGGTGAAGGACTTAGACCGAACGTCCTACTCAGTGGACCCCACAACTTGGGAATAATTGTGCTGGAGGATGTGTCGGAGGAATTTGGGACATGCGTTGTTTTCAGACATGAATAATGTCGTTGTTTTAGCAACAAAATGCGTCCCCGATGTGCAAACTGTTCCCTCTTCTCTCGACATTCCATCAAGCACACTCGCTGTACGCGACGTCACCGTCGAAGTGTTTCCAGGCAAGACAAGTACGTCCCTAACAGCTATTTGATCTACTGTCAGACAGGACTCGTCGGACGGACTTTGAAATAAAAGGACCTTCAATGTGGTTTTTTGTTGAGTGCCACAGTTGTCTGTACAAAGTAACCACAAGGTGTAATGATGTGTGCGGTTGGTGGTTGCATGCTTCATTTGAATCTCCTGGAACTTGAGAATTTCTGCAACTTTTGTGAAATACTTTGCTATCTTTTTCAATTCCATTATACCATTGTGATCTCCTCCCTTCCCTTCCTATGAAAGTGTTATGGGTCGGCCCTGGGAGTGTATGCAGCATACGTGTTGTGTGAGTACCGCTGTACTTCACCTGGACTTCTCGGCTACGTGGACTTGCACTTTACATTCGTATTTCATCCCAATCCCAATAAGGGTTCTACAAAGACCCATTCACATCTCTTTTCAATAAACACAATCATGTGACGTACAATGTAAGTATGATACACAATGTGATTTCCACGTACATTATGCCATGTTTGTAAAAGTTTATAAAAGTGCATGATCAGTGAACAATTCATTGGTTGCATGGCTGTGGAGCCAGTAGAGGCCGTGTAGCCTTCCCCAGACCTGACCTGCCACCATCGATGGAAGACAAGCCGCGCGGCGATCCGACCTCCTTGGGTTTCACGTGCATGGGGGTCATGGAAGGGAACCTTTGAGCGGAACAAGATCGCGGCTCAACCTGAGCCAAGCGCTAATCCCGGCAGATGGCCCGCTGCTGACCTCTCCACCAGCAGGGACTGATATTATATTTGCCAAGTTTGAGTTCCGACTGTCTGGGAATAGCCGCGGATGTACGCGCGTAGTGCGTGTTTCCAAGGACAAAAAAGCCTTGTCCGAGATACCTCTGCTGAGTTGGGATACTTCCTCCAAGTTTGTATATTTTCCCACTTCCAGACATCTGCCTTTTCTTTAATAATCCATTTTTAAAAACGCTCTTTTTTATCATTCATGTCTTCTCACTTACGCACCTTCAAGACCGTAGTTATAACATACGGCCTCGTCCGTTCACAAAGGGACAGAAAAGGTGAATGTGATTGGTGTGTGCAAGTGTATTTGGTGGTTTGTTTGAAGAATATAATAGATTATGGTGAAGTAGTATAAGGCACAGATCAGGTTCCATCAAGGTATTGCTGCATACACGATCTGTGAGCAACGCGCGTCGTCTGCCATGAAAACGCATTGTCTCTGCCCTGCTGAGCACCAGATTAGAGATGGAGATGTGGTTGGGAATGATAAATAAACTCTACCTCGCACCTTACTCAGTGTGACGGCCTGGAAGCCAAGGCCTTCAAGATCATCGGAATCTCCCGTGATGAAGCTGAGTCAATGGGCCGATTACTTCCACATTACAGACAGGTCAGTGGTCTCTGTCTTCTACCGGCTTCTTCCCTGGTCTTGCACCCTCTGCTCTTTCCGAATTTTGTCTCCCCTCATGGTTTTGCAGGGTGCATGCGGTCCCACCATCAACTTCCTTCTGGTGAAACTCCCAAAATGCAGAATCACTGTTCACCTCCACTCATTCGTTCCTGTTATTTATAGCCTGTGGAACGAATTTCCACATCCTCTTCAATATCAATCTCCCCACAATGTCTTCAAGACAGCTGTTCACCACTATCTCAGATCATCCCCTATACAAGACCATGATATATTTACCCCCATTAACACCCACTTTCCCCGAAGCCCACCTCATATCAAACTTCTATTTTTTCCTTCCTGAAAGTTTGCTTCTGTATACATCTTGTCCACCCCGCGCATCATACCCTACCCATCACTCCTCCCCACATGTCTTATTTGTCCAAGTCTCCCTCTATGTTGTTCCTCAACCCAGCTGCTGGTGTCCCCACCCCTCTCTTTCTGCTGTTCCTTTTGTTGTGTTGCATCCTGATCCATTGTGTGTTCCAGCTATTCCATGAGCTTTGACTTTGTATCCAAAAAAAAGGAAAAAAAAAAGACTAATGTGTGACAATACAGACCAAGAGGAGGCTGGTGGGTGCTGTAATATTTTCATTGGCAATGTATTGATCAATGAGCAGTGTAAAAGAAAGAAGATTGACAGTTTTGAAATGTGGTGTTGGAGACAAATGTTAAAAAAATTCCATGGACTGCAGGAAGAACAAACTAATCAGTCGTTAAAGAAATTACACCACCATGTCCACTGGAAGCACTGATACTAAAACAGAAACCGTCGTACTTTGGACACGTCATGTGTGCAGAAAACGAAAGTACTGAGAATCAACCATTCTGGATAAGGTTGAGGGAAGAAGAGAAAGAGATGGACCTTGTATGTGTCTGATGGATGGAGTAAAGGCTGTAACCGAGCTGTCATTGCCAGAGCTTCAGGAAGCAATACAGGATAGGGATTGTTTGGAGAAATCTGATAACATAGTGTCTACAAAAAGTCTACACCCCCTTTCAAATTTTTCGCCTTTTGTTGCCTTGTTGCCTGGAATTAAATTGCATTAAATCAGACTTTTCCACATTTATTTACAAATCGTAACCCACAACTTCCAAGTGAAAAATAAATTCTATAAATTTCAGAACATTAATAAAAAATACAAAACTAGAATATTGTTGCGGTTCGTGCATGCCTCTAAGGCAATGGCACCCAGCATGCAGTGATCCCCAGGCAGTTATTGTATTAGTATTCGTGTTAGTAGTTAGTCCTCTGCTCATGTCTAGTGGGTTAACGGGATGAAGTGGGTTGCGTGGGTCTCGTAGTTAGGTCAAATAATTATATCTCTTTGATGCATACTCTGACCCCTACTCTAACCCTTTACTTTTAGCCATAGTACATAACAAGCATGCAAGCACACACGCCTTTCAATAGACAATGGCGAATAAGCACACCGCGATGCCTCCCGTGTTTTGGAGTAGGGTGAATATACTGATTCTGGCTCACTTTTCCCCATGTAAATGAATGGGGGATTTTCAGCGATTCATATTTTTTTCCCTAAAAATAAACCCCCTTTTTATCCCAAGGTATATTTATTTGTCTCCTCTTTTAACCTGGGGACACTTTTTTTTCAAATAATCCATGCAATAAGACAAAGATTTGTTCAAGTAGTAAAGTGGTAATGTGATTTGTTGAAGGTGATTCTAAAGAAATATCTGAAACGTCTAAGTCTCGGGACACTCTTTTTCAAATAACCAATGGATATTGTTTAGCTCACTCATTGAACCTATAAAGATTTGTTCATTCTCAAATTCCTTCAATAGTTTAATTTTCTTTGCACAATAATCCCCATCTAAAATATTGAAAAACAAAACATTTGAATCTTTATATTTTTTAAGATACCCCTTTTGTGCCATTACGAAATGATAAACTTCTCTTAATGCTCTTGTTTGACCACCTCCTGAGCCACAGGTTATTTTTGTTAAGCCCCGCCCACTTTTCATAAGCCCCGCCCACTTTCAAATGGAATTTTTAAAAGCCCTGCCCACTTTTCTTTAAGCCCCGCCCACTTTTCACGCCCACCACCTACTCTTACATCATTTCCAGTTCATCTCTGACTCACAAAGAAATCACAAGAAAATTCCAGCATGTTAAGCTTTTGAAAAAATTGCCCAAAGAAGGCCTGCGTGAGCTTGCCCAGGGAATTTCCAAAGGAAACCACACCCACCAGTCTTTCCCTATAAAAGCCTCAAGCCCAGGCTCCATTTTAAACATTTTTTTGCTGGCCATGGTGTGCTGTGTGTTTGCCTGGAACTCTCAGACTTGTATGGAACTAAACCTTCAAGTTGATGAACTGGATTCAAACCTCTTATCTATTGAGGGAAGATTTTTATTTTCCTATTTTCAAACTTTGATTGAAGCATACTCGTTTAATAATTAAATAACTTAATTAATGCATTATTATTTTCTCTCACAGGAAATTGTATCTGAAATGCAATATGAAAATACCGATTTTGCCACAACTTGGGGCGAAATTGTTGGCTTGGTTGAAGACCTTGTGAGCGACCAAGACCCACAGAACGAGCAAGACCTTGAGTGGGATGACGTTGGAGTTCCTTGGAACTCTCCGACTTGTAAGGAACTAAACCTTCAAGTTGATGAACTGGATTCAAACCTCTTATCCATTGAGGTAAGATTTTATTTTCCTATTTTTAGTTCCTTTTCAACATCGACTCGTTTAATAATTAAATAACTTAATTAATACATTATTATTTTCTCTCACAGGAAATTGTATCTGAAATATGAAATGAAAATACTGCTTTTGCTACAACTTGGGGCGAAATTGTTGGCTTGGTTGAAGACCTTATGAGCGACCAAGACCCACAGAATGAGTTCGTCCTTGATGACCCAACCAAAGAGTTATACCTTGGAGACCAGCAAAATCCTGAAAAAGAGTTTTACAACAATAGTACTCATTGTGAGTTATCAAGACAATACCCACTGAACAAGTTATACCTTGATGAGCCAGAATACAAGTTTTACCTTGGAGACTCACAAATTTTGAAAAAATCAGTAAATGAGTTCTGCCTTGATGGTTTAAATAACTACCTTGGAGACTCAGGAAAAGGGTTCTGCCAAGATGGTTCTAAATATGGGGCCTACCTTGGAGACTCACAAATTTTGAAAAAATCAGTAAATGAGTTCTGCCTTGATGGTTTAAATAACTACCTTGGAGACTCAGGAAAAGGGTTCTGCCAAGATGGTTCTAAATATGGGGCCGACCTTGGAGACTCACAAATTTTGAAAAAATCAGTAAATGAGTTCTGCCTTGATGGTTTAAATAACTACCTTGGAGACTCAGGAAAAGGGTTCTGCCAAGATGGTTCTAAATATGGGGCCTACCTTGGAGACTCACAAATTTTGAAAAAATCAGGAAATGAGTTATCCTTCAGAGACTTTGTAAGTTGGTTTTATTTTGAATACTTGAAATGTGGGTTCTGGCTTGATAACTCACAATGTGATACATATCTTGGAAACTCAACAGGAATGTGGTTATACCTTGGAGACTTGGAAAGTTGGGTTTATTTTGAAGACTTGAAATGCTACCACTCTTTGGGATCTAAACCTATCAAGAAAGTTCTTACTCCCTCTTTCTACGTCATCAAACCTGAAAGCCTTAAAAGACAGAATTGGAAGAAGAGAAAAAAACATAAAAAATATACATTGTTCGTTCTGGGAAGAAAGTGCAGGCTTACTCCCCCTTTCTACGTCATCAAACCTGAAAGCCTTAAAAGACAGAATTGGAAGAAGAGAAAAAAACATAAAAAATATACATTGTTCGTTCTGGGAAGAAAGTGCAGGCTTACTCCCCCTTTCTACGTCATCAAACCTGAAAGCCTTAAAAGACAGAATTGGAAAAAGAGAAAAAAACATAAAAAATATACATTGTTCGTTCTGGGAAGAAAGTGCAGGCTTACTCCCCCTTTCTATGTCATCAAACCTGAAAGCCTTAAAAGACAGAATTGGAAGAAGAGAAAAAAACATTAAAAAAATATACATTGTTCGTTCTGGGAAGAAAGTGCAGGCTTACTCCCCCTTTCTACGTCATCAAACCTGAAAGCCTTAAAAGACAGAATTGGAAGAAGAGAAAAAAAAAACGTAAAAAATATATATATAGGTGGAAATCTCATTTTGAAAAAGACATTGTGTTGGGCGAGTATTGAGTTGGGGTTGAGATTTTGAATGTGAGGGTTGGGGTTGAGATTTTGAATGTGAGGGTTGGGACACACACACACACACACACACACACACACACACACACACACACACACACACACACACACACACACACACACACATCAACAAACAAAGTTAAGCCTTGACTATTCAGTTGAGGATTCTGTGTTTGGGGTTCACAGATCTAAGAACGTCCACCCCTTGACACACATTATATACTGTTATACACCTCGGACTTGGCCCTCGAGTGTCCACAAAGGTGTATAGTAGGAGGGAGTGAAGGGACAACCCATTGCTCCCATGGGTATTATCTGCTTAGTTTTGTCTTTTGTAATTCCTGTGAATAAAATGAACCTAAAATCTCTTCCCCTTCCAAATCATATATCTTATAAGTCCAAGGAACCGTATCTATTACATCAACAATTTTAAAAAGTTCGTTTGTCCATCGTTTAGTATAACCCTTTTCAAAATGAGATTTCCACCTATATATTCTTACGATATCACCAACTTTGAACTTAGGTTTTCTGACATTAATCTCTTTTTCATATTTTAATTTTGTAAATGTTTCTGTTGGTTTCATATTTGTTGACGTGTGAATCGTGTCATTATACTTATCCACAATATCCTGAATAAAAGATGACCATTGTTGTGAACCGAGTTGTGTGAATTTTTTATATAGTCTCTCTTTTAAGGTACGATTAAAACGTTCAACAACAACTGCCTTCCCTTCATTAAAGGTACTGTATAATGTAATACTGTTATTTTTTAGAAAATTCATAAATGTCTTGTTATAAAACTCTCTACCCTCATCAGTCCACAATATTTTAGGTTTTCTCTTACTTTTATTAAATATCTGTTGAAAGGCAAACATAAGATTATTTCCTTTTTTGTTTTTTAAAGGGACAACCCATGCGTATCTACTCCTCAAATCAATAACGGTTAAAGCATACTTGTACCCCTTATCATTATTGAGTTCAATCAAATCAGCGGACCAGATATAATCAACTTCCTTGGAATAAACTTTCCTTCTACGAAACTTTGTGAATATTGGTTTATGTAATTCATCAGCTAATTGCTCTTCAGTCTTAATGACATCATTAGAGCCGATAAGTTTTTTGAATTTCCAAGTCCAAGTTTCAATTTAACACTGATCATCTTCTTCACAATGAACCGATCAACTTTTTCTCTCAAGGTTGGATTTTGTATCAGAGACAAATTATACAACATTTCTCTATCGGCTTCATGCTTTTCTTCCAACGTTGTGGTATTCCCATAATCAATATCGTGTCTCATGCACACTTCATCAACTCTATTGATGGGTTCACTCCATGATTTAGGATTGTCTGCCTCATCTCATCTTTTATCCAAGTTTGTGCCTGGACCACAGAAAGAATACCCTGGAAGATGTAATTCCCCTGGTATTCCAGTAGTTGTAAATTTACTTCCTGATAAAAACTTTTGTATATCTCCTCCGAGTTTGTGTTTGGAGATAAATTGATTTTTTTTTGAACCACACACCGAACATATACCTTTTTGTATAACCCTGTTATTTTTACTTTTAATATATGAAATATTTTTAGTATTAGTTTTCTTTTTACATTTGAGACAATAACTCATTTATTTATGAGAAAAATTCCTGCAGAGTGCAAAAACCTTTTTAGTTTCCAACATGCACATTTGAATCTTAATTTTTAAAACATAAAGAATCCTTAGAAATGCCTTCACTCTCTCCTCCATTTATTTAAGAAAAAAAATGAAAAACTTGAATTAAAATGATTATCTTGTCGATGTCAATAGTCTTGTCGAAAGTATTGCAAATAGACTTGTCAATTCTTTGTTTTCCTCCTCGGTGGGTTGAGTTATTTTCTGTAATACCACCAATCTTTTTTTAATCTCACTGGTTTCCATATTTTTATATTTATTTTGTCTCGCTCTCTCCCTCTCCTTCTCTCTCTCCTCCCTCTCCTTCTCTCTCTTCTCTTTTTCCTCCTTCTCTTTCTTCTCCCTCTCCTCCTTCTCTTTCTTCTCCCTCTCCTCCTTCTCTTTCTTCTCCCTCTCCTCCTTCTCTTTCTTCTCCCTCTCCTCCTTCTCTTTCTTCTCCCTCTCCTCCTTCTCTTTCTTCTCCCTCTCCTCCTTCTCTTTCTTCTCTCTCTTCTCCTTTTCCTCCTCTTCCCTCTCTTCTTCAACTCCTTCCTCATCCCTTATTATCCTTGAATCGCTTACACCCCATAGAATATCATACATATATTCATCAGGATTTCTTGTTATTCCTGTATCCAAAATAATTTTTTTTACAACAGGAAACCAATAAAATTTCTTTTGAATTTCTAAAAGAGCCTTACCTTTTCTTAACTTTATAATTTTTTCATTATTTAACATTCTAATTAAATCTAAAGTTGTCAGTTTATCAACATCAGCATAATGCCAATCTTTTATTGAAAATACCTCATTCTTATGTTGTAGAACATATTTATTAAAATACTGAATACCCTTTTCTTGAAGGTATGCTTGGACACAGAAATGATAATTTTCTTGAAGCCTTCTTGCTGTCATTTATGTATTAGAAATATATGATAGAATAATATTATGGCACGAAACACCTCCCCATCTTCCCATAGTTAAATCATTTTGTATTTCCTTACTTATTATATATAATCCTGTTTTTTCTGTTTTCATGATATAAACAAGGGCAAAACCATTATTATATTTACCCTTATTAAATTCTTTTATTTGTTGTTTACTAATCGTGGCCCCACAAAACTCATTCTCGATACCAAGTGGATAATATTCTTCCTTACGAGACTGATTTAATTGTTCCAGGTCTTCGAGGTTAATTTTAAATGACCAATTATACCCTAAATCATTCATATCATACCCCCATTGTTCTATTCTCAGACAAACGATACGCCCTTCTTTATAAACATTTATTTTAATTCGAACTGTGAATTCTGTATGACCTGGAGATAGTATCAACACTTCTGTATCTTTGAAATACACGGCCGTTTTATTTAAAGATATATATTGTGATAAATCGCTTAATCTCACCAAGTCATTCACGTCAGTCGGGCTTGGATAATTTTTTAATTTATAAGCATTTTTCATGTTAATATTTTTGGTTATATTATATTTATGTCATTCAGCCTGTGCCTTTGTGTAATAATTTGATAAATCAATATCCAGTTCTTGGGATACACCAAAGATAGAACCATCTTTACCAACATAAGTCATTTATATTAAATTAAAAATAATATCATAAAATTTTTTATTTTTGTTGAGTTGAAATAACACATAGAGACATAATTGACCACAACACTTGGAATTTAATTCTTGGACTTGAAATGTTTGATAAACACCATTCTGTAAGAATTTTATGACTTCAACAGGTGGTGGAAGACCAAAACTATCAAAATAATATTTGTCTTGACGATTAAAAATACAAACCCAATGAGAACCGTTCCCATTATTATCTTCTAAGTTCATAACAATATTCTTTGTATGTTTCGGCACATTTGTTAATTCATCTCTCATACAAATAACCACATTATGAATTTTTAATTTCTTACAATATTTGACAAGTTGTAAATTTGATGTTGTATTCTTTCCAAATTCTTTAAACCACTCATCAATTCTCATTTATTTATTAGAAAGATATAATCCATTACCTCTTTTCGTTAATTTTACACCTGCTTGTGCTATAGAAGAAAGCATATCTCCAACTAACAATCTCACTTTATCAGGCAGACCTTCAAGTTTTTCAGCAAAATCTACAATTACACCACTTCCACTAATTTGTTTCTCCAACTCTTTGTTATGTCTTTCCAATTCTTTTTGAGCCTGGAGTTGAGCCTTCCTTTCATTGGCAGTTTTCACCGCTGTTGAAATACCACCCGTCAATGCTCCAACCGCACTTAAACCAGCAAATAAAGGAATTAGAAATGGGAGAAATCCTCCACTCGTCTCTCTTATTGAATATTTTTTCAACATTGGTTTTGTCATTTTAATTTTAAGTGAGCCAGTGTCATTCAAGATTTTAACCTGTTCTCTTGTGAGCAAAACATCAATTCTTACTGCTCCTTTTCTCTGAATTGTATTAACGTTAATCGTACAAGGCTTTTGATTTTGAACACAAGATGATAGTTTATGAAGATTGATTTGATTAACATATACCTCAGTTGGTACTTTGCCACTCATTTATTTAACAAAAAATTATGTGAGACTAATCATCACACCATTATCTGTATTAATCTGCAATTCTATTTCTTCCAAAAGCAAACAATATGTATAAACTTCTTCACTCTCTCCTCTTTCAATGTATAGGGAAGTATCCACTCGATTAGACTTTATAGTTTCCTTTTGAGCGCTCAGGTCAAACGCATAGATTGTATACAAACTTTTAAATGCTGTCATATCCAAAATAGGTTCTTTATTTCCATTACTTTCACACACCTTTTGGTAAGACTTGTATGCTTCAGCAAAATCATTTTTTTCCCAATTAATTTCCAATCTATCTCGTGGATAAAATGTTCCATCTAGAGAAACGCCAAATTGTTTCACCTTAGCATTATCACTCAATGCATTATTCTTATCAGTCGCAGTATCACCATCTGGCTTTTTAAAAATGATCCACAGATATCGTGGCTTTCCTTCCAGAACACCCAAATTCCACGTATAAGTGGTTTGGTTGAGTTTAACGTGTTGACATCTTCTTTTGAGGTATGATACACTGAGTGGTTTCTTTGAGTTAAGTCTTCGATTCAACATCTCTTCTGTTTTAAGATTAGGAGTATATTCACTGATATACCAACTCATTTCCTCAATTACAAATTTATTCTGTTCACCAAAAGCACTACCAACACCAAAAAGCAATCTATTTTCATTATCATTCCTTTGTAGTTGAAATCTAATTTTAAGACCATACAGAACTTTATCATGATCACAAAATCCAAATATACCTTTAAGAGGAACTGCCACAGTAAAGCTATTTACTGTTTTTGTATCATCATTATACATTCCTTTCCTTTGAGTATATCCAGGGTCTGTGTTTGTTCCCGTTGACATATCAGGAATAAAACCTTCGACAGACCCCTTTCCCATTCTATCACTGAATGTATAGAGTGTAAATTTCATCATTTCAGATACAGCAGAGAAAAAATCAACCGCTTCAACTTCTTGTGTTCCAATATACAAACGCACACTATCAAACATTTTCCAGAAGAAATCATTTACAAGTGTAGCGTTTGTGTTATTCCCAGCTTTAGTGAATTTAAATTTACACAACAAGAAACTTTCGGAGAGATTCAAATAGGTTTGTTGATTATTTGTTTCAAAACTTTTTGTACCATTCGTATTCCAGTCTGTTCCAGTTACTGCATTTACCTTGAAGTAATCTTCTTTTTTAGTGGAGTTTGAGATAATAATAGTATCATCCAAATCATAGATACTATCAATTGCTTCCATACTTGTATTTATTTAGGAAAAAAAGATGTTAAAACTTTTGAAACCCTGATCCAAGTATTCGAATTATTTTCTGTCATTCTTGGGGGGACAACTGAGTTTTGCCTTTCTTAATTTCTTTTATTGCTTGTAATTTATGAGATTCCTTCTGGGCATCTTTTATGCTCTTTACAGCACCTGCTATATTTCCCACAGCAGAAGCAGTTGAACCAATTAGATCTTTATGTTTAAGAATAGTTGAACCAATACCCATGAGAGTATCAATTATCCCATCTCCTCTAAATTGATGTCCAACACCCCTTTGTCTCTTAGGTTTATAGTATCCTCTACCAAGATACATACCTTCACCCTTGTAGTGTGGGGAAAGGAACATCCCATCCCCTGTAATTATTTTATATTTTCCCAACTCATGTTTCCTCACAATAACCATCATATTTATTTATTGGAAAACTTCACGTAGGTGAATTCTGATGGATATAACTTCTCCGTTAAAAGAAATCACACGATTATCTTGGTCGGTTATCCTAAAATTTACTCTGTGTATGGTTTTTCCTGACACAGGGAGATAAACCAAATTTTTGGGTTCCATATTGAATTTATAACCAATTGGGGTTGAGTATGCGCTGAATGAAAATATTGTATTTGTTTTTTTTCCATCATTATAAGCACCATCAATCAAATCACAGTGAATTAACACCGAATTTATTCCTGAGGATATTTGAATGACATTATCACTGTAAAACGTCCCATTAGTTTCAATCTTTTTTGAGGAGAAACCCAATAACTCTCTAAATGAATTATCAATTGTGAAATCAACCTTGTAGTTATTTTTAACTTTAATCGTTGATTTTGAAGTATGTTTTTGAATGTCTATAACAATATTTTTTGGTTCATCACCCTGTTCTTTCATAAGACGAGCAATTTCGGAAGATATTTGAGAAATCTCATATGCTCCGGGTGAGACTGTTATCGTTTTGTATCCACTTCCGGGATTATAACTAAACTTGTCATTTTTCTTGGTTATATTAAATAAGGTATTATAAGTTTCCATGGACAATAAAGATGCCTCATATTCTTTTGTTGTGTCAAGTTGTAGTGGGTATGGGAATGAAGATGTGTGGTCACTTGTTGTGAAATTGAAACTAAGGATTGTGCTTCTCATCTTATTTAATATGAGATAAAATGTCTTTATATTGATATTTATTAATTATTTTCATGTTCATCAACTGGTCTAAAATGGCTGATGCTTCATTAAAACAATTGTTATTTCCAGCCTTCTTACTGCCTAACAACAATAACAGTCTATTAACTAATTGTGATGGGTCATTTGGAAGAAAACTAACACCTGAACCAAGGATACTTAAAGCCTGAATAATGTGTTTCTCCTTCTCATTCTTCCTACTTTTACCAGAAAGAATAACCCTATAATTTAGAGTGTTCAGCAGATCAATATATACTCTATCATCATTATTTTTCATATCCAATGGTTTATCAATATACTTTGACTCATCCCTCACAGTTGAACCTTGTCTTCCATCTTTTGTGAGAAGAAACATTAATCTTGGAGTTAGTTTGACAGGAGGTTGAGCAGAACCCAAGAACCTTAATTCATCATTAAATATCAATACCTTTTCTTGAACAAGATGAAATATTGCTGGTTGTTCTGTTGGAATGAGTCCTGCTTTGGTTTTTGAATCCGCTGAATATTCATTGTTTTGAAGAGCATTCACAATATAATCAGGGGGTCGATTAATCTCTTCCAGTTGTTGAAATAAACCTTCATCATCATATTCTAATTCTCCTAAATGCTCTAATTCTTCCTCCGTCATTTGATCAAAATCTTTTAACATTTGAAGTTTTTTAGGAGTATATTCTACTGTGGGAACTGTGGAAATATCTTTCATTTTTTCTTGGGAAGTTTTCAAAAGTGGTTTAAAAAATTTCTCTTGTTTTCTTTCAAATGCTTCTTCGCCCATTAGTTTCTGTCTGCGTTTCTTCTTTATGTCTTCCTGTTGTTTTACAACTTTTGAAACCAACTCTTGATGTTCCTTAAATCTTCTTGCTCTTTCTTTTGCATCCATTTATTTATTGTAAAATATCATTTAATGAATTGTAAAGATCAACAGGGAAATTTTCCTTTTCTTCATCATTCAAGTAGATGTGTTCAAATAAATCCTTTTCTTTAAATATTTCATCAAATTCTTTATTAACATTAATGCGAGTTGTAATTTCTTCTTCACTAATACTTGCATCTCTGCTTTTCATACGTTTGCGTTGAGTTTCTTCATCAACATCAAAACCGAATGATAAAATCTTCACTCTGCTCAGATGTTTAATAATTTGTCTCGTTCCTTCTGGATTAGTTTCTAATATCCCAAGACCACCAGATTTTAGTTTCCTTAACTCATTCTTACAATGTGAATATTTTGTTGTACCAAGAGAAACCTCCTCAAATATTTGACCTTCATTCCTCAATCGCATATGTTCCTCCACTGAAATATAGTGATAATCTTCACCTTTTACTTCTCCAGGTCTTATTGCTCTAGTTGTTGTTGATACAATGCGTATCACGGGGTGTTTTTTAAGTAAATTTACAATATTCTCATTTGTACTACACAAGAACCTTGATTTATGAAAGTTTTTTCCAGAAGCACATTTACCCACAAGATTTACAATAATAGTTGTCATTTATATATGTAATTGTTTATAAAACAAAAAATATATCCCTTAATATCTCATCTTGTTTCACAACAATATATTTATATTTTTCAGTCATGTGCTTCATGTAATCCTCAAATTTCTTTTTACTACATAATGTAGAACAATTATCTCTCCAAAAATTATTGATATCTATTGAATTTAACTTGAATAAAATAAAAGTATTAGCATTGTTTCTGTCCATTACCGTTTGGTTTCTCTCATTAACACAATCATCAAAGATAACGAGGTTCTTTTTTGATTTATCCAAATCTTGGGGAGACGGTATATCATCCGTATTATCACTAAGAATACAAGTTATCGGATTTGATTTCTTTTTACATCTCTGTGTATCACAAAATAGTTGAATTATATCTTCAATGTTATAATCATTTAGGTTTTTTGAACGTTTAAATAAACCGATTATATCTTCTTTTTGAAGACCAGCATTAAAACCTTGTGAGAGTCGTTGATACTCTGATTGAAAACTCGACTTTGTGAAAATTATTGAATTATCATAATCCAAAAAGTTGGGAGTGAGGAGCATCTTTAAAAGTAAGCAGGTTTTTCCACATCCACTTGAACCAACTATGAGACATCTTAATGAATTTGGGAGATTTTTGTGGTTGTTAAATTTTATCTTATTTTCCCAAATGGGTAAAAAATCATTCATTTATATATTTGGAAAACAGGTTATTTAATTTATTATTGGCTTTTTTAGAAACTCTATATTTTATCCTAAGTTCAGGTTTAATTTCAAGATAATCCATTATTTTATTTATACAATATCTTGTGTTGATATTTCCCTGAAAATCACATCCTTGAATAATATATAACAACAATCCTTTGAACATTTCTCTAATACGTTCAGTTTCTTCCCTTGTAAGGAAAGGTGTGTTATCACCCTCATACTTTACATTCATTTCTCTAATCAATCTTGTAAAGTAATTCATTTTTGGTGTAAATCTAAAAGAATTATTTTCCTTTTTATATTTTTTTATTATCATTAATTAGAAGATAATCACAGAATATACATTCTTTATAGGCTTTTGACTGTGTTTAATCCCCGTCTTTCACACGCAGGACAATTCTCAAATTTGTCAAATGGAGAATCAGGAAAGTCTAGCATATTTATAAAGTAAAACTTTACTTAAACTGAAATTCATCTATACTTTCAGTTGTATATTGACTCATATTTAATAATATTACCATCGATATCGATTTACTTTTTTTCATTACCAGATTCAACGACAACATTTTTTATATTAAAGGTAATTTTAAAATGATCGTTAACTACTATTGAACGAATTGTCATTTCACCTGATATATTAACATCCTTTATTTCATCAGGATTTACATCTTTAGGGTTGTTGAAAAAAATACAAATTTCTCCTTGCATATTACAGATGGTCTTATCTTTTCTTTCTAAAGCTTCATCCATAAGGTTTTTGTTTTTTGATTCTTTTTCTTGTTTCATTGCTTTTTCTAGTTTTGAATATATTACCAGAAGGAGAGGAGAAACTTTTGTTCGAGATACTTTAATTGATGTTCTACCAGGTATACTAAAAGCCCTTCCACTGAAGGAAATTGAAGAACTCATATTATTTACCATAATTGTTTTTATCCAATAGTTGTTATATTTATCTTTGTTCAATTTTACATCCTTGACATATTTCTCAGTATCTTTAACAAATGAAGAGATTGATTGAAACTTGTCTTTTGTGTCTTGAAACATTGTATTTATTAAGTGAAAAAGTTGGAGGATAAAATGGTTTTAAGCACAGATTCACCTGTAAAATAAACGAAATTTTCATCAAGAAAATTTTAGTTTAAGCAAAGATTTATTATATAAATATGGTGAATACAACATACTGCGATGTTTGTAATCACAAATATAAACATTATAGAAAACACCTCCGAACCAACAAACACACATTTAATCTATTTCATAAAATATCTCCTCTTGAGTTGGAAAGAAAACATTGTGATATCTGTTCAAAGGATGTTTTGAAGAGAAGTTATAATAAACATCTTCAATCACAAAAACACAAGAAAAATGAGTTTAAAGTAAAGGGAGACTATTATATTGAAAACACTGATGGGGCATTTAAAGGGCATATAAAAATAAGGATTTTTCAATTTGGAGAACCCGGTCCATCATCAATAGCTGAATCAATTGAAATAGTGAAACCTGATGTTGAAAAAGTTATTAAAAAGACATTAAAAGAAATGAAAACTTTAAAGTTTTATATGGGAGTGAAAATGAATATGAAAAGACAAGATGAAGAACAAACTCCTTATATGAGAACAGATCTTCATTTTATAACATCATTTCAAGATTTTTTGAATAGTGGGGTTTCTGAAGAACTATCAAAACAAGAGGAGGATGTTGATAATACAGTGGTAGGAAGTGGATTCAATATTTAAAAAATCATCTTTTTAGATATACACATTCTAAAATCAAACCCTCTTAAAGCTTCTTCTTATATTGAATTACCAAAAGAAATAAAACTAAAGAAGGTAGTTGTTAATATTAACAACAATGATAATAAATGTTTTCTCTGATCTGTTCTTGCTCACTTTCATCCACCAAAATGTAATTCAGAAAGAGTAAAACAATATATGAAATATGAGAATACCTTGGACATTAAAGATTTTAAATTCCCAATGCCACTAACAGATATTCCTAAATTTGAGAAAAAGAATAATCTTTCTATTAATGTATATGGATTAACGGATACAAACAAAGTTCAAATATTAAAAATTTCAAACGACTATAAAAATGAAGAAACACACATTGATCTTTTATATTTTAGTGTTGGAAATAATTCACATTACACATTCATCAATAATTTATCAAGATTAATCTCTTCTCAGGTATTCAGAACAGCAAACAAAATATATCCTTGTAAGCGATGTCTTAATTCATTTCATACAAAAGAACGATTAGAACAACATTCAAAATATTGTAGTAATCATAAATCAGCTGTAATTACAATGCCTAAACCTGGTGAAAAGATTTCTTTTGAAGATTATAATAAATCTATCATGCACCCATTTGTGATATACGCTGATTTTGAATGTATCCTTAAAAAGATAAATACTGCTTCTCCTAATCCAAAAGAATCATATACAAATAAATATCAAAAACATATTCCTTGTGGTTTCTGTTATTATATCAAATCATCTGTTGGAGAAAAGTATAACAAACTTGAACATTATAGTGGAAAAAAAGCTTCACAAGAGTTTGTAAAACGATTAGAAAAGGATTGTATAAGACTCACGAAATTAATGAAAGAAACAAATGAACCGATGAAATTCACCAAAGAAGAAAAATTATAATTTAGAAAGAACAATATCTGTCATATTTGTGAGGGGGAAATTAAGGAGTCTAAAGTTAGGGATCATTGTTATCTTACTGGTAAATATAGAGGTCCCGCTCATTCCTGTTGTAATCTTAATTATAAATTACCTTCTTTTATTCCAGTCTTTCTTCACAACAGCGCCAACTATGATACACATCTATTTATAAATGAACTTTCAAAAACACCAGGGAATATTTCTGCCATAACAAACACAAGTCAAAAGTATATTTCATTTACAAAAATGATATTCACAAAACCTTTAACTCATATTAGGTTTCTAGATTCTTACAAGTTTATGGGAACACCACTCGCCTACCTCGCATCAATTCTTACAAGTAAGGGAATTTATCCTTATGATTATATGGATTCATTTATGAGATTTAAAGAAACACAACTTCCTTCAAAAGAAAGTTTCTATAATAACCTTTATGAAGAAGAGATAAGTGATAAGGAATATAAACACGCACAAGAAATATGGAAAATATTTAAGATAAAGAACCTTGGAGAATATCATGATTTATATCTAAAAACAGATGTTTTATTGTTAGCTGATGTTTTTGAAGCTTTTAGATCACTCTGTCATAATAAAAATTGTTATGGATTAGATCCTGCCCACTATTTCACAGCTCATGGTTGAGCTTGGAGTGCAATGTTGAAAATGACAAAACAAGATATAGATTTAATCAGTGATGTTGATATGCTTTTGATGATTGAGAAGTCTAAGAGAGGTGGAATATCACAAGTATGTTCAAAAAGATATGCTAAAGCAAATAATAAATATCTTCCAAATTATGATAGTGAAAAAGATAGTAATTATTTGATGTATTTTGATGCTAATAATTTGTATGGATGGGCAATGTCTCAATCTCTGCCTTATGGTAAATTAGAGTGGGTGGAAGAAAAGGATTATGAAAAGGCTTTGATGAATATTGTTATTTCTTCTCAAGAGGAATTGAATGACGAAGAAGAAGGTTATTATTTTGAAGTTGATTTGAGGTACCCGAGTGATCTTCATAATAAGCATAAAGACCTTCCTTTTGCATGTGAGAAAGAAACCCCAAAGAAAGAATGGTTCAGTGATTATCATAAAAGTTTTAATATTAAAGGCAAATCAACAGAAAAGTTATTAACAACATTCTATGATAAAGAGGGATATGTTTTGCATCAGAGAAGCTTAAAACAGTTTTTGAGAGAAGGATTGAGAGTCGCTAAAATTCATAGCATTTTAAAATTTAAACAAAGTCCTTGGGTGAAAAAGTATATTCAATTCAATACAGATATGAGAGCAAATACAAAAGTAAAATTTGAAGGGGACTTTTATAAATTATTGAATAATGCTGTATTTGGAAAGACTATGGAAAATGTTAGAAACAGGCAAAACATTAGATTCGCAACATCTTGGAAAGAAGCTTCGAGATTGATAAATAAACCAAGTTTTGAGAGAGAAGAGGTTTTTTCAGAGAACTTTTCTGCAATTCATATGAAAAAGGAAAGTATTGTAATGGATAAACCAATTTATATTGGAACAGCAGTTCTTGATTTATCAAAGATATTGATGTATGATTATTTGTATAATGACTTAAAGAAAGAGTATGGTGAAAATGTTTCATTGTTGTATATGGACACTGATAGTTTTATCCTAGATATAAAAACTGATGATGTTTATAAAGATATGAAGAAAAATATTGTAGTATATGATACAAGTCATTTCAGCAAGAAGAGTGAGTTATTTTCCAAAAAGAATGAAAAGGTTATTGGTAAGTTTAAGGATGAGTTGGGTGGAAAAGTAATGAGTGAGTTTATTGGATTGAGAGCAAAGGCATATGCTTATAAGTATGGTGATCAGATTGATCAGAGGTTAAAGGGAATAAAGAAATATGTAATAAAGAAATCAATAACTTTTAGAAATTATTATAATTGTTTGATGAATAAGAAAGAAGAATATAGGAAAATGAATACAATAAGAAGTTATAAACATAACATATATAGTGAAGAAGTAAATAAAAAGGCATTAGGAGCCTTTGATGATAAGCGATTTATTTTAGGTAATGGAATAGATTGTGTTCCATATGGATATTGTATGATAGAGTGAATAGAATAGATTGTGTTTTAACGATGGGAAGATGGGTTAGGGTTTTTTAAGGGCTACCACTGCATTTTTTTGCAATATATAAATGGTCAAACCAAGTATTAATCAAACTAAAGAGTGGAGAAAATCTCAGTCTTGGTATATGAATGGAAAACATAATGAATGTGAAAAATATCAAATAAGTCTTATTGAAAAAATAACTAAAACAAAGGTAAATAAAACAAATAAGCGAATCAATTTAAAAAGTAGTAAGTTCGAGGATGTAAAGAAAAAAATGAATATCCTTGAATGGACTGAAAACTTTGATGGTTATCAATTGAACAATGAAAAAACAATTTACTATAATCTCAAAATGATATGTGGCTCAGGAGGTGGTCAAACAAGAGCATTAAGAGAAGTTTATCATTTCGTAATGGCACAAAAGGGGTATCTCAAAAAATATAAAGATTCAAATGTTTTGTTTTTCAATATTTTAGATGGGGATTATTGTGCAAAGAAAATTAAACTATTGAAGGAATTTGAGAATGAACAAATCTTTATAGGTTCAATGAGTGAGCTAAACAATATGCATCGGTTATTTGATAAAGAGTGTCCTGAGGCTTAGACGTTTCAGATATTTCTTTAGAATCACCTTTAACAAATCACATTCCTACTTTGCTACTTGAACAAATCTTTATCTTATTGCATGGGTTATTTGAAAAAAAGAATCCCCAGGTTAAAAGGGCAGACAAATAAATATACCTTGGGATAAAAAGGGGGTTTATTTTTAGGGAAAAAAATATGAATCGCTGAAAATCCCCCATTCATTTACATGGGGAAAAGTGAGCCAGAATCAGTATATTCACCCTACTGCTTGGATCACCCCATCCCCACTGCACACGAAAACAACCTGCACACAGGAATTTGCGTGCCATTATTTCATTCAAATCTGCGTGCCAATTCTCAACTGGCACCTCACCTTACTCTGCACCTCGCTCACCAAATCTCACCACATTGACCAGAAACGCCCCCCCCCCCCCCCGTACACAGGAAAAACATTCCTGCACCCACTCGTACCTCTGCATCACTACAATTCGCCACTCTATTTTGAGGAGCAACACGCGGCATCGGGTTGTCCTCGACACCGCGCGATGCTCGACCACGCAACTGACGCTAATAACCCAACCGCATCTCAGCAGGAATGTCCCGGGTGAGCGTCCGGAATTGTTGAAACCCTCTTCCAGTGGTCAGACCACTGCAAGACCAGGGTCGACGAGGAGGGATCTCGGGAAGGGCGATCCAGGAGTTTGGCTCGGGTCCCGGGTGTGCATTTTGGAACCTGAAGGAGCCGGTGGGTGGTGGGGAAAGTCTGCTGCCATCGGACATTCATACTGTACTCGGTGCATGTTCAAGGCCAGCTTGGGGAGCAAGCCCCATGTTGTCAGGAGCTCCAAGCCGTGCTGAAGCTGGTAGGCATTTGAGCCAGTTTCCGGTCCCAGAGCCTGGCAGTGCATGGCTAGGGACATTGTGGCCCAATAGAGGAGCAGGATTTGTGCCACAGCACATTGCTTTCTGGTCCTCACGGCACCCTTCGCCTGGGGCTTATAAAAAGGGGTAGCGCGGAGCCGTTAGAGCCTCTTCTTCAGAACATTATTTGTGTGTGATTACCTTCCAGAATGTGCTTCTTCTTAGAGAGCTTCTTCTTTTTCGAGAACCTGATCCAAGGCGACTGCTGTCCTTTGAGACTCCCTGCCATGCTGTCGATGTTCTGCCACCCCCTCGCAGCCAGACGGAGCAGTGTGGAGCACACATTGCCACGAGCCCTGGTGAATAAATAGGCAGGAGATAATGTGCCATATCGACGAGGTGGGAACACTAAGGTGGAACATCCCACGGAAGTACACGATACACATGCAGGCCTTTACATGGCTAGGTTAGGGATCTTTCTTCTCACAGATCTATTCTCCTCACTCTCTCCCTCTCTCTACAACCCTCTAGCCTGTCTTCTGTGGACGCACAAAGAAGAACGTTACTGACTCACAATCCCCTTTTCCTCTGACAAGACACTGCACCCCTCATGTCGCCGACATAGCACCTCCTCATTCCCACACTGTAGACACCAGTATCATTACAACTGCCCCTCCCTAAGCATCCTGGGCCACGTTGATCAGCCGACCATGCCAGGTATTTGGAGGGCACTCATTCTCACCTTTTTCTCTCTCTTGACTCTCTAACTTTGTGTGTGTGTGTGTGTGTGTGTGTGTGTGTGTGTGTGTGTGTGTGTGTGTGTGTGTGTGTGTGTGTGTGTGTGTGTGTGTGTGTGTGTGTGTGTGTGTGTGTGTGTGTGTGTGTGTGTGTGTGTGTGATAGAGATAGAGATAGAGAGAGAGATAGTGCCTGTCCTAGATTAAGTGAGATTACAGAAGATAGTCAGGATAATCCTGCTCTGCGTCTCTTTTGTAGTTTGCTTTTTGCTGCACTCCACAAATTCCTTGCTAACCCTTGCTGTACATAAAAAATAAACCCCATTCTCTGTGCCGCATACTTTTCCTCGCTTGGTTGTAAATGAATGCGTTGTATAGAATTGTTCCCAGCTCGTTTTTGCGTTTTCTTTCATTGGTCCAGCATGGCCCGCACCCCAGTTTAGCTGGGACATTATTCCCCAAACAATCTGTTTCCGAGCCGGTCCATGCTTGACAGTTCCACTCGGCTGCATCTGATCTGGTAAGGTGATCTGGTTTGAGCAAGTGCGTACCGAGGGCATGTTCCCCAGTAATTAGATCGCATGACCTTTAGGGAAACGGTATTAATTAGATGGCTGACCCCAAGTCACATGGTCAAGTTATTGGCGCTCGTGGTCGATTAGAGACCCGCCGCATCAGGAAGTTATTCATGTGTGATGGTCTATGATTCCGGAGAGTCTGATGGGAACCCGAGGTAGTTCATCCATTGTGGTCTTCGCTTTCAACCATCCCTTCGGTCTGCAACATTATCTTGGTTGGATAAGTGTCCACCCCCCTTATAATAGCAATTGTAAATTAGATCAGGTGTAACCAATCACCTTCAAAATCACACACCAAGTTCATTGGCCTCCACCTATTATATTGTAGTGATTCTGATTATTTCAGAATAAAAAAAATCAGCTGTTCCTGAAGGTTTCCTCTGCTGAGTAATGCAATTCACACTATAGACTCAGCCATCAGCATGAAGGAGCTTTCAAACGACCTCTGGGATAAAGTTGTGGAAAGGCACAGATCAGGGGATGGATATAAAAATATTTCAAAGGCCTTGAATATCCCTTGGAGCACAGTCAATACAATCATTAAGAAGTGGAAGATGTATGGTACCACCAAGACCCTGCCTAGATTCGGCCGTCCCTCCAAACTGAATGACCAAGAAAGGAGGAGGCTGATCAGAGAGGCCATCAAGAGGTCAATGGCAATTTTGAAAGAGCTACAGGCCTTTATGGCAAAGACTGGTCACTGTGTGCATGTGACAACAATATCCCAAGCACTCCACAAGTATAGCCTGTGTGGTAGGGTGGCACGAAGGAAGCCATTACTCAAAAAAGCCCACCTTGATTCCTATTTAAGGTATGCAAAAAAATACTCTGGAGATTTTGAGGCCATGTGGCAAAAGGTTTTGTGGTCTGACAAAACCAAGATGGAACGTTTTGGCCTAAATGCAAAACGTTATTTTTGGCGCAAACTCAACACAGCACATCACCCAAAGAACACCATCCCTACTGTGAAGCTTGGTGGTGGCAGCATCATGGTATGGGGATGTTTCTCATCAGCTGGGACTGGGGCATTTGTCAGGATAGAAGGGAAAACGGATGGAGCAAAATACAGGGAAATCCTCGAGGAAAACCTGCTGCCCTCTGCAAGAAAGCTGAAATTAGGACGGAAGTTCACCTTTGAGCATGACAACGACCCGAAGCACACAGACAAAGCTACACTGGAGTGGCCTAGGAACAAAAAGATAAATGTCCTTGAGTGGCCCAGTCAGAACCCTAAACTAAATCCAGTCAAAAATCTGTGGAATGACTTGGATTGCTGTCCATCAACATTGATGGACAGCAATCCACCGTCAGTGCACGTGCATTACTCCCCATGCAACTTGACTGAGCTTGAACATTTTTGTTTTGGCAAATATTGCCCATTCAAGGGGTGTAAATTTGGTAGAGACCTATCCCAACAGACTCACAGCTGTAATTACTGTCAAAGGTGCTCCCACCAAGTATTAACTCGGGGGGGGGGGTGGACACTGATCTAACCAAGATATTCTAGTTTTGTATTTTTAATTTTCTGAAATTTGTAGAATTTGTTTTTCACTTGGAAGTTGTGGGTTAAAATGTGTAAATAAAGGTGGAAAAAGTCTTATTTAATGTAATTTAATTCCAGGCTAGAAATCAACAAAAGGTAAAAATGTTGAAAGAGGGTGTAAACTTTCTCGAGGCACTGTACATACCATTATTTAAATTGCACCTTTATATTTTAGTTTTTTTCCCTGCCATCTTTTAGTAAACAGATACGCCCAACAGGAGATGAATTACCTATCAATGACATCATAGTTGGCAGCCATGACGTCATCAAGTCGTCAAACTAATGTTTCACTTCGATGAAATGTGAAGGAAATCATTTTTAGGCAAACGGTGGAGCTCTTCTCCAAGAGGGGAAATGTATGGGATCGAGACATATTTTCTGCAAGGCAATGTGGAATGCTTTATGATCTGAAAGTGACATAGTATGATCAAAGTATGATCGGGAGTATCATACTACGTCACTTTTGGCTGCTCATAATGTGTTTCGCATTGATTTAACATTTTGGAATATCACGAAACAATATATTTTCATTTTTAACCTTGCAGACCACCGATTGAAGATTTTTTTTTTTCTGCAGTGAAGAAGAGTCATAAAAGAGCTCAGACATCGAGTAGACCCATTTCATACAAGGACAAGAATGATAGAGGGATGTAGAGAGAAAGATAACACATTTGAAGCACACAACTTCTGATGTCAATCAAGTAGTTAAATATATTTATACATATATATTATAAATACATATACATATTATATATGTATATATAGTAGTATTTTCTGCCTGTCTGTCCATCGATAGACTCGGCCCCGCCGGTAGTATCCCCATCATATTGCATACCATTGGAATCCTTTTGGATTTTAAGGGTATGCAATATTATGTAGATGCAAGAAAACATTTTCAAACCTACATGTGGTAGGGGGGGTTAGACTGGGGTAAAGACCCCAATTTTCTCTATGTAAATGTGTGTCATATAATGCCACCCTGTGATCGGCAGTATTACAAATCATCTTTTATCTAAAGGCCCGGTCACACCTTGACGTTTTAGCCAGCGATAGCAACGTATTAAAATGTATGTAAAACGCTGGCTGACGTTGAACTTTTGATGTTTTTTTTTTAAGATTCGGACGTATTCATAACGAGTTGGTCGTATGCATAACATATTAGTAATGGACACAGAACGTTTCGTTGTGTTATAGATAACTTATACCAACGAATACTGAACCTGTTGTTGGCCTACACAACCTATGCCCAACGATAGTCTAACTTAGGCATAGCGCGTTGCACGCATCGCCGACGATGTCGTGACGTAGCCTATTAAAAGGCTGACGCACAACGATTCGAATCATAACTGCCGTAGAAATGGAAGTGACAACATCACGGTCACACCTTGGCGATCTTGCCAGCGTATGCCGACCTAAGAAAAATGTGTCTAAAACGTTGGGGCACGTCAAATACGGTATGAGTAAGTTTGGTATACGTGAGTAGAACGCTAAAGTATGCTATCATACGTCGTTGTAAGTAGAGTACGTCAAGAAATTTTAAACATGTTCAAAATTTTACGACGTACTCGGCGTATGACACACGTTCCGCATGCGATGGGGATAAGTTTTACACACGATATGTGGACGCTTACACACGTCCACAAACGCTACTTATAAGCTACTCATAAGTCGAAACACGTCGCGGTAATGTCTTTTTTACGCGAAACTTATTTCTAACTTATGTTTGACGTGCTTTGAACCAATTCTTTACGTAGTCCCAACACACATCGACGTATGTAGACGTATTCCAATGACGTCTTCCGGTCGACAAAAAAAAAAATGAACGTGTTTCTAGGTTACAACTGCCATATAAAGACGTGTTCCCAGCGGTTTTGGGAATTGGTATATAAAATGCTGCTCATAAAAGGGGAACCCAACAGTGTTTTCGAGTTCCTTTTTGAGTCGATGTCCATGTCAGCAGTAACAGTATCAGTATCAGTATTAGTATTAGTATTAGTATTAGTATTAGTATTAGTATTAGTATTAGTATTAGTATTAGTAGGAGTTTGTTCATGTTGGCAGTAGTAGGTGAGTGTGAGGGGGGAGGGTGTGGGTTATGATGGATCGTCCTTGTGTCCGCGTGTCCACGGGTAGGTTCATAGGCTGCCACTCAACGATTTAAATGGCTGCATCTCCACTATTGAAAGTAGACGCTTGCACTCAACAATTGGATTTTTTTTACACTCACCGACTTTTAAACGGTACCACTCAGCTATTTTCATTGTTTACAATGAACGATTTAAATTGCTGTCACTCGCCTTTGTTTTTTGACGCTGGCGCTCGGAAATTTTAATTGTTTCTATTGAACGTGTTAAAACGCTCAAACCCCACTATTGAAAGTAGACGCTTGCGCTCAACAATTGGATTTTTTTTACACTCAACGACTTTTAAACGGTACCACTCAACTATTTTCATTGTTTACAAGGAACGATTTAAATTGCTGTCACTCGCCTTTGTTTTTTTTTGTTTGTTTTTTTTGACGCTGGGGTTTGGAAATTTGAAGCGTTTCTTCTGAACGTGTTAAAACGCTCAAACTCGACTATTTTAAATAGACGCTGCCGATGGACAATTGGAATCATAGCCAAGCTAGACATCGAAGTGTGAACATCCTCGTCATGCCGAAGAAAAGTTTGAAGAATGCTCCAAATAAGTGTCTTGGCCGTGGCCGTGGACGCTGACGCCAGGACGATCCATTATACCGACGTCTTTCAGCCTATGAGTAACTTAAAAGTAACGTCTGGCGACGTGTGGCAACGATCGCGTAACGTGCCAACAACACGTTAATCATAGGTTAGAAATAAGTTTCGGGTACGCTAAACATTACCTCGGCGTGTCTCAACTTATGATTAACTTACAAGTAGCATGTGTTGATGTCTGTCAATGATCGCAGACCGTGCATACAACTTGTGGCCAGCGTAGCGGAACGTGTGAGTTATACGCCGGCATACGTCGTGAAATTTCAAGCATGAAAAAATTTGAGGACAACTGAAAAGTACAACGTTTAAAGCCAACGTACAACGACGTATGGCAGTGTTTTTCAGCGTGCTCTCAATGTTATCAAAACTTACCCATAACGTATTCAACGTGTGCCAGCGTTTTAGAAAAAAAATTCAAAAATCGGCATACGTTGGCTAAAACGTCAAGGTGTGACCGGGCCTTTAACTCTCAATTCCTTCCGCACAAGCTGCGGGTACCTCTGCTCATCTAACATATAAAGCTCTTTGTAACCACTGACTCACTCACTGATGTAAATGTTGAGTACCTTCTAGGTGGGATAGAAAGCTGAAACTTTATGTGCTGCTGCAACTCAAAGCCGTTATCCCAGGGAAAGTCACAAAACAGTTGAAGATGTCCGTAAATAAAAATATCCGCGAATAGAAGGGAGCATTTAAAACCCACACGATCTACCTCGCAAAGGCCTGCCTGCCTACATGCATGCTCGCACATGCAGCGACCTTTGCACCCCTCCGGTTGGCTCACTCCGCATATGATTCGTACATGCTACCCTGTGGGGAAGCAATGCTAAATTCAACACTAAACCATCAGTCCTTAACAGAGGGTGAGGAGCGGGGAAGCTGGGGAAGATGGGAGAGGGAGGGGAGGGTTGGGAGAGAGAGAGGGAGGGGAGAGGGGAGGGGTCAGAGAGAGAGAAAGAGAGAAAGAGTGAGGTATTGGAGAGAGGGATGGGGTGGGAGAAAGAGGGGTAGGGGGAGGAGAGGCAGAGGGGTGAAAGTGGCAGAGGGGTGAGAGAGGCAGAGGGGTGTGAGTGGGGAGGGGGAGAGGGAGGGGAGGGGAGAGTGCGGAGGGGGAGCGGAGGGGGGGATTCCAGCAGATGTGACACCCAGTTTATCATCCATCCGAGAGACGGCACACACATTGATGAATCGCCCTGCATGTGAAATGCCAGGATGACAGTTTATAGCTGGGCTGAGATTCAAACCCAGGCTAGACAGCTTAGTCAGAGTGAACGTGCATACCTCTCAGCTATCCTGCCATGATGTGGTGATTCATTGCTTTGTGACAACTGAAAACATTGTTCACTCATTGTAATTATCTAATTCATTTTGCCATCCTAACTCTGGTATTGAACCGCAGTATTGCCATCGAAGCATCGAAGCTTGAAGAGCGTGTGCCAAGTTGCTTAAACAAATACTCCATGGAAACGTTTGAAGAAACTTTAAAAAACGAAAGGTTTAATTTTTTTAGATGTATTTATCTATGCCGAAGTGATGGGTCATATCACGAAAGAAGATTGTACAAAAAATGGGAAATGTGGTGTAAAATAAAATTGCACATTTTCAGCGAGCCAGCCATCGCCTGATCTACCGAAGAACAACGCGGGGCCAAACGCAGGTGAGTGCCCCCTGAACTTTGTTCAAGTTTATCGATATACTGTGTTCAATAAGAATGTGAATATTGTGGAATGCTCGCCAAGTTGTTCAAGCACTCAAGAAAGCATTCTAATGAAACAATTGATAAGGAATGGCTGGCTTGGCAATCAATTGGCAATCGCTGATCCGTCATATTAAACACCTCCCGGAGATGCCCGAAATGTCAAACTATGTCCGAATTGGACAAATGAACACTTTTTTTTAGCAGTCAGAACTGCTGCTAAGTTCAACAATGGAGCTTATGTTTTATAATTACGCTTAGTTTGAGATATTCTCGAGGTTATGGCATGTGCAGACATTAAATAAAGCCAAAAACGCTGGTGTCTGCAGGCGTTTATAAGCATTGCAATGTATCCAGCGATTTGAACGTATGATGATCAGGAATCAAGGAACTTTGACACAGGAGGAGGCCATTTGGCCCATCAAGCATTCACTATCAATTTAAACACATTGATTTAATCTACAACACTTGATAGAGCACTCGGTCAACAACTGTGGTGGGAATTACATAAACAAACTCGCCGTTTAAAACTTAAACCCCTTTGAAGATCCTGTAATGGTGATAAATGAGGTAAAAGAGTGGACTAAAGGAGAGTAAGAAGAGCATTGAGACAAGCTGATCTGCACTTCATGATGCTCATGAGCAAATGCAGGATCAGCATTGTGGGTTCAAAGCATAATGATGAGAACAATGGGAACATCGACAACAATGGAGAACTAAATCTGAACAGTTTAATAATAATAAAAAAACATAAAGAGATGATTTACAATTAAAACAAAAAATAAAATGACCGTTTTTACAGCCATTTTTCCCTGCTGTGCAGAGGTTAGGCTTTTTCTTGAGGCAATGTTTTATGGCCGGATGCCCTTCCTGACGCCAACCCTGGTTGCCTCTTACGACACACAGGGATATGGTACACCTATTCTAACCGGGGCATACACCGGGACCAGTACACTGGTACTCACTTCGCCGACCTCAGAAGGATGACAGGCTGAGTCAACCCCCTGGTGTTAATTCAGCAGCCAACGGGGCTTGAACTCAGGACCCTGGGATCCCAAACCGCTACCCTAACCACTAAGCCAACACCAGGCTTCCAACACCAGGCTTATGATTTACAATTAAAATAATTAACATTAATATGACATGAAGATTTTAAAATAAAATGGTAATTTAAATTTGTTTATTTTAATTCGATATACTTCAATTGAACAAATAAAGAAAAGATTTTCATTCCCATTATCTCATTCATGCTGCCATTCATGTATGTATGTATACATATATACAGGGGGCTGCAAAAGTAGGTATACAGTAAGGATTATACCAGTATTATAATAGTGGTGCTCAGATTCATTTAATACTAGAATTCATTCATTAATACTAGATTGATATGTTTATTATTGATATGTTTATTTACCTCCACCATCGAAGATGGATGGAGGTTACTGTTTTCACCCCTTTCTGTTTGTTTGTTTGTTTGTTTGTTATCTTGCCAAAACGAAGTTTTTGCAAGATATGTTAGTCAGCTTGTATGTTTTTTTTTGTTTTTTTTTTGTTTGCCTGTAATCACGTAAATTTGCCTGTAAAATTCTGCAGAGCACAGTTATCATTGGAAATCTTTGTAACTTCGCATATCAGAGGCCTATAGAGGTCCCTTTCAGCGCACAAAATTTTGAAGGTCAAGGTCAAAGGTCAAGCAAGGTCACTTTGTCGCAAATCAGGGGAGTTGACGAAACCCTTATTTTTTGAGTAATTTTGATCGGATCGTCTTCAAACTTCATGGGAATATAGTTCATGGTCTGGTGATCAGCTGATTAATTTTTGGTGGCGATTGGCCTTGACCTTCATGGTTAGCGCCTCAGGTCAAACATATTTGACCCCAAGGTCAAATTTTCAAGTTTTAGGAACCATATCATGTAGTACCTCAAATTGAACACCTCGATGAGTACTTTCTAGATATGTCAAGCTTGAGATATTATGATGTCATTTGGTGATGTTATGAGGCAAACACATATTTTTCATGGTTACTCTAGAACGATTGTCATCGGAATCTCTCGTAGGCAGATATTCCTCAAGGAGTCGCTCCTGGTGGATAGCAGCTCTGTTCACCTCAGTGTGACCTTAAAGAAGTCACACGTGGTCACCTTTTGGCAAGATACGGGTCACCCTGCGGGTGACATTGGTTTATTTGTTTGTTTGTGAACAGTATTACGGAAAAACTCCTAGACGGATTTCGACGAAACTCGGTGGGGGAATTAGGTATTGTCCAAGGATCATGCCATTAGATTTTGGACTTGGTCCAAAGTCCAATCTGGCCGCTGTTGCGGCCATTTTGAAAAAATATTTGAATTTTTGTTTTTGCATTTCTACATGTTTTAAGTGATTTCCACCCCCCCCCCCCAAAAAAAAATTGTTAGATAAAAAAAAAAAATTGCAACTTTTTAAAAAAAAAATTACGATTTTTTTTTTCATTTCTACATGTTCTAAGTGATTACCAACAACAAAAAAGCCAAAATTATAAATGTGGCTGATTTTGGAACTTCAGGTGGATATACCCACATAAAATAAATTTCTGTCTCAAGGAATCTCGTTATGACGAATGAATTGAGTATGTGAAAGTTAAAAGTAAGAGGGGAAAATAGCAAACTATAACTCTGTGAGCACTGTTGACGTCAAATTGAATGAATAGAATATCAGGTTCACTTGAGTGACCTAGCAGTACTGGCGGCAGGGTTTTGCACTCTACCAAGTGCTCCCCCTCTAGTTATTGGTATGTTATTATTGATATGCTTGTATAATCAATAAAATACGTTTTGTTTTTCATTACTGTATACCTACTTTTGTAGCCCCATATATATATATATATATATATATATATATATATATATATATATATATATATATATATATATATATATTTGTATATAGTGGCACTCAAAGCCATCTCACCTCTAAGCTGTCTAACCTGGGTTTGAATTCCCACCCAGCTGTAAACTGTGAATCAGGTGTTTCACAGGCCGGGTGATTCATCAATGCGTGTGCTGTTCCTCGGATGGACAGGAAACTGAGCGTCCCTTCTGTCGACATTAGTTGGTGTACGTTAAAGGTCACACAATGTTCTTCGCAAAGAGTAGGTGAGATACTGCCAACACCATGAATAAATTCCAAATTTCTGCGTAAAGTACTGCTGCTAAGGCAATGGCAAACCACCCAGTAAAATCCTTGCCAATAAACTGCTTTGGCAACACTTATGCTCTAAAACAGTTTTGGACATCAGAATAATATAATCATATATATATATATATATATATATATATATATATATATATATATATATATATATATATATATATATATATATATATCAAATGAAAGCTGCACAGTGACCCTAACCTGAGATGACATAACACTGATGTCCTGCGCATAAATTATGCTGACATATCACCTCCAAACTCAGATGACGTCCATGTGACACTCAGGAATTTTTTCAGACAGAGATGTATGCCATTATTGTCACAAATAAATGAAAGCAAAGCAGATTTGTATCGACATATATTGCTCTCATTGAGGAAGACCAAGAAGAAGGCTTATTTGGCAAAAAGCTTGTCACCATAAAGATCATCCAGAAGCTACATCCGTGACTCATTTAATTTCTTCCCTGATATATTTTCTTACAAATGAGGCACCCTATCCATTGTGTGGGGTCTCTGATATTTCATATATATATATATATATATATATATATATATATATATATATATATATATATATATATATATATATATATATATATATATATATATATATATATACACACATATGTGTGTGTGTACACGCACATAAACATTAATCCATCCGGTATTGGAGGCGGAGTTGTGGTTGTGAATGTGCGTAACATTCAGTGTCATGTCGCTCAACCCTTTTTGGGTTTATTAATCATTCCTAACTGGAACTTCACCTCATAACTGTTTCTCTGTCTGTGGCAGACGGCACTTGTTGCTCACAGGATGGTAGTGCGACAATGGCTGTTGTGGGACTCGATCCGTGCTTTGCAGCTTCACCAACTCTGAGGTTTTGATTCATATGTGTATGTATGTATATATATATATATATATATATATATATATATATATATATATATATATATATATATATATATATATATATGTACATACACACCACATATACATATACCAGACATACACGGACTGTTCCAAATGTTCCCAGATCTAGATACACAAAAAAATAAATGCTTTGTTTTTATAATATTATAATTTACAACTATATTTAATTCGTCAGAAAAAAAAATCCCACTCTTTTTTTTTTAAGATGAAAATACTTTGAGTTCCTCTGACTATCATGACCATCCATTCCTTTCCTAGAATATTTAGAAAATCACTCTTACACATAGCTATACATGTTGCCTCACAAAGTGAGAAACATAATCCTGAGTTTTAAATCTTTCTCCTTTTGTGGAATTCGTTCTCATTTGTCTAAAGGTTGTACATTTCATCCCAAATGCGTCCGGATGATGAGAGGGCTGCTAGTGTCCCGTTTCCATTAAAAAGCGAGCCAGACGTAATTCCTGCACTTTTGCCGAGCACACTCACGGCTCGCGGTGTAACCGTATATTCGGGTTTTATGAACATTTAATGGGAAGCAAAGAGTCTGGAAGCAAAGCTGAAGCCCACAAGTGGTGGTTTGAGAATCATAGCCAAAGACAGAGAAATATTATACTCGTATATTATAGTGTGCGTACACATGGCATTCTGTACACAAGTCGTATTTATTCCAAAATGTAACAGGCATACACATAAATTACATTATCTACAACGTGCGTAATGCGCTTACGTAATACTTGTACGTGCACAGGTAAACGCGAGTACCCGCAAGTATCTCGAGTCCTTTACACAAAGATCCATGGACACCTCAGCAACTGTCCGATTCGTGCTCGCTGTCACGGCGTTCCACGACACAAGGGGCCGGCACTCCTCGCACGCACTCTGGCACAGATGCGTGCTTCTGGCGACGCCATTTTGCTCTGCGGTTCTTGAACCACACCTGGAAAATGAACCCAGACATTGGCGTCAATGGCATGGATTGGACTCAGCTCCTGGTGTTGATGTGCGGCTCGACTGTGAAACCTCCCTGCTCGTATAACAATCTCATGCACGAGTCATCGATACTAGACGGTTGTAAGTTTATCATTTTTCGAATATTGTGAACGGATAATTAATTGTGACAATTTAACAATTGGACGGAAAATTTAAAAGTTCCTTTAGAAGTTTGTAAATTATCGTAAAATGCTTTTTACACGAATCTGTAGTACAATGTACGATTAGTAGGTTTGTGGCTTGATGTAAGATTATTGTGGCTAGGGTTCTTTAATAACACTTTAAATATTTTAATCATCGTATAATTGCTCTCCTTTTATTTTCAGTATTTTATGTTTAGCCACACACTTATTGACCAACCTTCATACCTTGATGGAATGCTATAAAAGCAGGTGATGGTGTCTTAATAATCTTACTAATTACTACGACTAATACATTTATATGAATTATTTTGTGGTACAAACCTCTGTGCTCATTGTTTCCAACACAGTTGTTCAGCAAAGGCAAGTTTTACTTTTTGACACCATGTGACATAATTACCCTGGGATAAAACCAAAGAGCCATATACATCAAAACATAATTAGTATTTGAAAAAAATCTAACCAATCGAGCTATTTATCAGTTGCAAAGTGCATGACAGACAGAGATCCAGTAAGATGGGGGCAAGAGGCATGCCTCCTTCTTTGTTTGTATATGTACGACAAGGGTGTCTTGTCTCACATTGCTCTACGCTACAGACCAGCATCCTATCAACAATAATGCAGAAGCATTTTGTAGGATTTGGCAAAATGAGCATGTGGCTTTGGCATTTTGTCTTACCTCAACCCTCTCCTCACGCAGGTGCACCCGCCGGGCCAACTGCTCCCGCGTGCTCACGTCCGGGTACTGGTTCTGTTCAAAAAGCTCCTCCAGCGCACCCAACTGCTCGTCAGTGAAGATGGTGCGATGCCTCCGCTTGCGCTTATGCAGCTGATGTAACATGTGCATCTCGAGACGCGCAGCTGCTTCACCTGGCAGGTAAGGCCAGAGCGCAGGCAGCCCCGGCGCGCCTAACACGGAACCGGCAGGGCCGTAGCCTGCGGGGCACATGGAAAGCACGTTGATGTCTCACCCATGCCGTCCATACAGGATCGAGGGTCCAGAATTTTTAAAAAATGAAAACTTGAACATGAATAATTTACTGCATTTCCTCTGTCGTGCAAATCATTCATTGACTCTTCCGATAACTGCAGGTTCACAAAGTGAACGTTCGAGCTGACTGATCAGGTCTCGGCACAGCTTATTGATGGGAACGCAGCATAAATCACCATTTTGTATACGGTTAGATAAATGCACATATGGTTCACCATACATTCTCTCCTTCTTCATCTTCAATTGCTGGTGGATGATGCAACTCATGCACCACACTGTTACTCCTGAAATATTACTTTTGAAAGTGTTATTGAACAAGGTTCGTATAGTAAGTTAATAATGTGCTTGTCAGGTGGTAATAAGAGGGTGTGTGTGTGTGTGTGTGTGTGTGTGTGTGTGTGTGTGTGTGTGTGTGTGTGTGTGTGTGTGTGTGTGTGTGTGTGTGTGTGTGTGTGTGTGTGTGTGTGTGTGTGTGTGTGTGGTCGAAGGAAGCACATAAGGCCACAGCCCGTTTCGGGACGAAGGGTCTCACTGTATCCAGTACACTGCATTTATAACTCCATTTCACTGTATCCAGACTGAAATTGTCGACATCCATGATATGTAACTGATACGAATGACAAAACTTTCTTTCTTTCCCACCTTATGGGGTCGGACAGGGAAGGTTATTTTTTTTTTTTACTCAGGTTTTTCACGAACTGGTTGGCCTGGCCCGATATTAGACGAAGTATGTTAGAGCAGGAATTTGGAATTTGTTCATGTTGTTGGCGATAGCTCACTTTCTCTTCGTGAAGGATACTGTGGAATCTTTAACGTCCATAAATTAATGCTGGTAGATGGGAGGCCAAGTTTAACGTCCATCCCAGAGGGATGGCACACACCAGAATGACGGTTTATAGCTGGGCCAAGATTCAAACCCAGACGAGACAGCTCGGAGGCAAGTGTGCATACCTCTCGGCTATTCTACCAGCTTGACAAAGTGAAACCTTCTTTATAAAAATTAAAAGGTACTTGGGCTTTATAGAACTCCAGGCCACGTACTTGCTGATCAGCCAACCGGGACAATTTACCTCTCCCTGCTGCAAATTGCACAAGTCGTATCATATTGGTGAGAATTTAATGCTATGCATGTATGTGCACGAAAGGTACTAAATATTTTCAGTTGCGTAAATCACAGTCTTTATATTTCATGATAAATGAAAGTTCACCCATGGAAGAGGGTCGCATTTTTCTGGCATTAACAAGCATCACACCAGTTGTAACAAATCGTGTAGATCAACAAACGGGCTATGTGGGGTGTTCTAAAAGTTATCGGAATGACATAAGTACAAGAGTTCAAGACATGCGATAAAAAGTATAACGAGGCATATATATGTATATATTGATGGACCATTCTCTTTACAGAGCGTTATCGCTGCCGAAGCAGTTTCTTAGAAAAGGTTATACTGGGTGGTTTACCATTGCTTTCCCAGGGTTGTTTGTCCGTGCTCTATCCTTGTAAGATTCTGAACATCAATCAAGGAAGAAGCACGTACTATTTTTGTTTAATTCTTTGTTTGGTACGACTTGGACAGAGTTCAAACTGCCAACCTCAAAAACTCAGACGACACGCACGCACGCACGCACGCACACACACAGACAGTACCTATTTGTTGAAAAAGAAAAAGTTGGTTTTCTTTAACTTGTGTGAGTATCTCATTCTGATAACTTCTTGTACACCCCTCGTAAGATTTGAAATAAGTGTAAGTTGACGTAGGCTCGTGTTGATGTGTACCATATGTAATTCTGTGGTGTTACAGCAAAGAAAGTATGCTCTCAAAATAAGAGGAACAAAAAGAAGTGTTTGTCAAATAAGGTGTAAAAACAACATAAAGAAGAAAATGTCAGAAGAAATACATATTTGTGAAAATCATTCGTTGACCTTTATTTTCGGCCACCAACTTGCTGATCACATTATAGAAACAGTTTAACAATTAATTATACAAGATAACAGTGACCAGGTTACATACCTGTTAGATATTCATTGCCCATGTCCGCAAGATGGTTTTGGATTCTCCTTTGAAATCTCGTATTTTTAACCATTTATATTATTTTATAGAATTTATCGGCTCAATGTACGAATCGTTTGACCTTTGCAGGTCAAATTAGAGCGATACTCGGTAGAGTGCATGCATGCCAATGCCAGGCTGAACAGTTTATGTTTTGTCTCCAACTGTCTCACTGATAGGCCAGATCTGGATTCGGACCTGAACCAAAATCTAATCGGCTTGTTCTTGTCACCTACCTATTAAACTCATCCACCAAATTTCGTCCGAATCCGTCCATAACTTTTTAAGATATCGTTTTGTACAGTTTCTCAGACTTAGCCTTATCATTCAATGGTGAAGAATCACAAATATATACTCATATCCAGATCAATATTTTCACCAAAATCTAATCACATCTTCCTTGTCACTCACCAAAACTGTCTACAAAATTTCGTCTGAATCTATCCGCAACTTTTCGAGATCCGTCCGCAACTGCTCACAGACAAATAAACAGACGGGTGAAAACATAACCTCGGTCCTCCTTCGGTCATGGAGATAATATATTATTGTGACGTCGTTCGGCTTCCCCGACAACGGCAAACGTCTCCAATGGGAGATATGACGATTGGTGACGTACTTGGTCCCAGTGTCAATACGATGTTGCGTTTGAGCATCTGCGGACTTGTTAAGGACGAACAAGTTTGTTATGCAGTAATACTAGCTGTGCTCATCTTCCCAGCTTACTATTCATCGTTATGACGTCATGAACAAAACACGTAATATTTAAAGAAACGTTTATGAATCAGATACATGTCTTCTCTTGGATTCATGTCGAAAAGTTGAAAATGCTTTGATGTCTTCATAATACAAACTGTGTAGAGCGTCTTCCTGCTGGACATTGATAGTTTAGTAAACGAACCCGGAGCTTCAAGAGTTGTGTTTTTTGAATTGATCCAAGGGTTGTGGAGGAGCTTGTACATAAATCAGGTGCAGGACATGGACATAAGTGTACTTCACCTGAAACTACATGGGATTCGTGAACCTCAACGTACTTTTACATGAATTATAATGACATTAATAAACATCAATGGACTTTACCATTGTTATAATGACATTAATAGACATCAATGTGCTTTACCATTGTTATAATGGCATTACCAAACATCAATGTACTTTACCATTATTACAATGACATTAGTAGACATCAATGTACTTTACCATTATTACAATGACATTAGTAGACATCAATGTACTTTACCATTGTTATAATGACATTAATAGACATCAATGTACTTTACCATTGTTATAATGACATTAATAGACATCAATGTACTTTACCATTGTTATAATGACATTAATAGACATCAATGTACTTTACCATAATTATAATGACATTAGTAAACATCAATGTACTTTACCATTATTACAATGAAATTAATAGACATCAGTGTACTTTACCATAATTATAATGACATTAGTAAACATCAATGTACTTTACCATTATTACAATGACATTAATAGAAATCAATGTACTTTACCATAATTATAATGACATTAGTAATCATCAATGTACTTTACCATTATTACAATGACATTAATAGACATCAGTGTACTTTACCATAATTATAATGACATTAGTAATCATCAATGTACTTTACCATTGTTTTCATGACATTAATAGACATCAGTGTACTTTCCCATAATTATAATGACATTAGTAATCATCAATGTACTTTCCCATAATTATAATGACATTAGTAATCATCAATGTACTTTACCATTGTTATAATGACATTAATAGACATCAGTGTACTTTACCATAATTATCATGACATTGAAAGACATCAATGTACTTTACCATAATTATAATGACATTAGTAAACATCAATGTACTTGACCATTATTACAATGACATTATTAGACATCAGTGTACTTTCCCATAATTATAATGACATTAGTAATCATCAATGTACTTTACCATTGTTATAATGACATTAATAGATATCAGTGTACTTTCCCATAATTATAATGACATTAGTAATCATCAATGTACTTTACCATTGTTATAATGACATTAATAGACATCAGTGTACTTTACCATAATTATAATGACATTAAGAGACATCAATGTACTTTACCATAATTATCATGACATTGAAAGACATCAATGTACTTTCCCATAATTATAATGACATAAGTAATCATCAATGTACTTTACCATTGTTATAATGACACTAATAGACATCAGTGTACTTTACCATAATTATAATAACATTAAGAGACATCAACGTACTTTACCATTGTTATAATGACATGAGGAGACATCAAAGTACTTTGCCATTGTTATAATGACATCAATGTACATCAATGTACTTTACCATTATTACAATAACATTAATAGACATCAATGTGCTTTACCATTGTTATAATAACATTAATAGACATCAGTGTACTTTACCATAATTATAATAACATTAAGAGACATCAACGTACTTTACCATTGTTATAATGACATGAGGAGACATCAAAGTACTTTACCATTGTTATAATGACATCAATATACTTTACCATAATTCTTTTGACATTAATAGACATCAATGTACTTTACCATTATTACAATGACATTAGAAGACATCAACATACTTTACCATTGTTATAATGACATCAATGCACATCAATGTACTTTACCATTATTACAATGACATTAATATACATCAATGTACTTTACCATGATTACAATGACAATAATATACATAAATGTACTTTACCATTATTACAATGACATTAATAGACATCAATGTACTTTACCATTATTACAATAACATTAATAGACATCAATGTACTTTACCATAATTACCATGACATTGGAAGATATCAATGTACTTCACCATAATTATAATGACATTAATGGACATCAATGTCCTTTCCTATAATTATAATGATATTAGTAGACATCAATGTACTTTCCCATTATTATAACATTCGTGGACATCAATGTACTTTACTATAATTACAATGACATGAGAAGACATCAATGTACTTTACCATTATTATGATGACATTACCAGATATCAATGTACTTTACCATGATTATAATGACATTAGTAGACATCAATGTACTTTACCATTGTTATAATGACATTAGTAGACATCAATGTACTTTACCAATTATTACAATGACATTACCAGACATCAATGTACTTTACCATGATTATAATGATATTACCAGACATCAATGTACTTTACTATTATTACAATGACATTACCAGACATCAATGTACTTTACCATGATTATAATGATATTACCAGACATCAATGTACTTTACCATTATTACAATGACATTACCAGACATCAATGTACTTTACCATTATTATAATGATATTACCAGACATCAATGTACTTTACCATTATTACAATGACATTACCAGACATCAATGTACTTTACCATTATTACAATGACATTACCAGACATCAATGTACTTTACCATTATTACAATGACATTAGAAGATATCAATGTACTTTACCATGATTATAATGACATTAGAAGACATCAATGTACTTTACCATTATTATAATGACATTCCCAGACATCAATGTACTTTACCATTATTATAATGACATTCCCAGACATCGATGTACTTTACCATGATTATAATGACATTAGAAGACATCAATGTACTTTACCATTATTATAATGACATTCCCAGACATCAATGTACTTTACCATTATTATAATGACATTCCCAGACATCAATGTACTTTACCCTTATTATAATGACATTCCCAGACATCAATGTACTTTACCATTATTATAATGACATTACCAGACATCAATGTACTTTACCATTATTATAATGACATTAGAAGACATCAGTGTACTTTACCATTGTTATAATGACATGAGTTGACATCAATGTACTTTACCATTATTACAATGACATTACCAGACATCAATGTACTTTACCATTATTATAATGATATTACCAGACATCAATGTACTTTACCATTATTATAATGACATTCCCAGACATCAATGTAGTTTACCATGATTATAATGACATTAGAAGACATCAATGTACTTTACCATTATTATAATGACATTAGAAGACATCAATGTACTTTACCATTATTATAATGACATTAGAAGACATCAATGTACTTTACCATTATTATAATGACATTAGAAGACATCAATGTACTTTACCATTATTATAATGACATTAGTAAACATCAATGTATTTTACCATTGTTTTAATGACATTACTAGACATCAATGTACTTTACCATTATTACAATGACATTAATAGACATCAATGTACTTTATCATAATTATAATGGCATTAGTAGACATCAATGTACTTTACCATTGTTATAACGACATTGGAAAACATCAATGTACTTTACCATTGTTATAATGACATTAATAGACATCAATGTACTTTACCATAATTATGACATTAGTAGACATCAATGTACTTTACCATTATTATAATGACATTACCAGACATCAATGTACATTACCATTATTATAATGACATTAGTAGACATCAATGTACATTACCATTATTATAATGACATTGTTATAATGACATTAATAGACATCAATGTACTTTGCCATTATTATAATGACATTAGTAGACATCAATGTACATTACCATTATTATAATGACATTGTTATAATGACATTAATAGACATCAATGTACTTTGCCATTATTATAATGACATTAGTAGACATCAATGTTCTTTACCATAATTATGACATTAGTAGACATCAATGTACTTTACCATAATTATAATGACATGAGCAAACATCAATGTCCTTTCCCATAATTATAGTGACATTAATAAATGATTGGCTGATCGGATTTGAACCCGGTTGCAATCCATCACGAGTCAGGGGTTCAGTTGGGAATGCGATATAACAAGAAAACACAGCCCTACCTGCTGACAAGGCGAAGGGACACTTTGAACAACCGGCAGGGGACATTTGTGGCTGTGGACAGCACGGCATGCCGGCGGTGAGCTCTCCGCCCAGCGAACTGTACAGGTATCCGAAGGAGAAGGAGGGCGCCCCACACGCCGCCGGAGGTCCGTATGTGGAAGGGTTCGCAGAGCACGACCCTCCTCCGCACGGAACATCCTTGCGAGGAACGCCCAGCGGAGGTAACCCGAGGCGCTGTGAACCCAAGGTGGCTGCGCCTGGCGCGGCGGCGCAGCGAGTGGGTTTGCTCGCAAGGATGTTCTCGATGGTGAATTCATTGACCGACATGATGATTCGATAACCCGCCACTCCTGTCTCGTTGCTTGCGAGCGAGTTCCACCGTTCAACGCAACCTCGCTCCTTCCTTGAGCTTGTCTTGTGCTCCGCTCTCCAGCTTTATCCAGCTGGATGAATCGGGGTTACCTTCTCCACCTCGGGGTTACCTCCTCGAGGTTACCTTCTCCACCTCGGGGTTACCTCCTCGAGGTTACCTTCTCCACCTCGGACAGAGTCCCAGCCGTGCGCGCGGCACGGATGGCGCGCCGTGCGTGCGCCCGCGGCACAGCGGCTCCAGAGCCGGGAATGGGGGCGCATTTATGGGGCATTGCCCCGCCCCCTGCTAATGTATGGAAAACGGCGGGAAAGACCATTGCACGTCGTTTAGCCACCCCCTCCTCTCCATTGCCCTGCACGGCTTGCAGACATGTCCACGGAGGATAACCACCGGCAACCACCCAAAAGGCATAATTGTGTCAACAACAATCGCACGGAGTTTCACGAGGACGTATTAATACCGATTAATCAGCAAAATAAATCAGTTTGTTGTATGAATCCAAATTAGGAAGGGTGGACCCTTTAAAAAGCCAAATGACTCTGTTATTACAAAGCAACCGAGACGAACAAAGCCTTCACTAACACATCATAGGAACGAACAAAAGTGAAAATACAAGGACATAGACAGAAGATAAATAAAAGTGGATTGCAAGAGACAAGTGTAAAGGACAAAATGTTCAAAATGAGAAGAAGAAAAAAAAATCTACGATGAGCAAAAGGGTGGAGAGGTTTTACCTGTGCCTGCATATCATTAACATAATGAGCGGATTAACGGCACAAGGAAAGGTTCCTGATCTGTGTATTGTGGACATAATGAAAGTACTCTAATCCTTACTATTAGCCTCGACTTAGGACATTTTAAAGCCTTTGCTCGAATCCCCGACACACACACACACACACACACACACACACACACACACACACACACACACACACACACACACACACACACACACACACACACACACACACACACACACACAATTTTAAAACATGAGATATATAGCTCATTTAAACTTTGAAAACTACGAACTGGGGCTAAACGCATTAAAAGCACTCTTTCAAATCAATAATAAAGTGTCGATATGTTTCCAAAACATCGGTTCCTTACACCGGTTTACAAGGGATTTAAAACCGTTTTCAATTCCGGATTATTCAGGCTCGGCAAGCTAAACCTCTTTTCTCCTTTACCGATAATGGAGTCTGTTTGGGAAAAAGCTTTTCTTAATCCCAGCAATTATTTACCTCGCCGAGGCAATTCAGCTTTATCTGCAAATTGCACACTCCCCACGAACACCCGCACATCCCCAAAAGGAGCTTTTCGCGCCAATACCATCATTCATGATCGGCTACATCATATATATATATATATATATATATATATATATATATATATATATATATAGATATATATATATATATATATATATAATGTATAATAATATATAATGTATAACTATATTAACATATATATATATATATACAATGTTAATATTTATTTATATATATATATATATATATATATATATATATATATATATATATGTTAATATTTATATATATATATATATATATATATATATATATATATATATATATAAAATGTTTAAATATCATATATATATATATATATATATATATATATATATATGAAAATATATAAAGATATAAATATAGATGAACATATATATATATATATATATATATATATATATATATATATATATATATATGAAAATATATAAAGATATAAATATAGATGAACATATATATATATATATATATATATATATATATATATATATATATATATATATATATATATATATATATATATATATATATATATATATATATATATATATATATATACGTATATATTTATATGTACATATATTTATTTTTATATATGTATATAAATATATATATATATATATATATATATATATATATATATATATATATATATATATATATATATATATATATATGTTCATCTATATTTATATCTTTATATATTTTCATATATATATATATATATATATATATATATATATATATATATATATATATATATATATATATATATATATATATATATATATATATATATATATATATATATATATTTTGTCCTTCCTTTTCTTAAGGACGTTAATCCTTCCTTTTTACCGTCTTGTACAACCACAACTACGTTTCATGGATTTCCTCGATGTTTACGACATCTATTTTTAGATGGTCGAGCAAGCATCACTCTGATCATGACGATACAAAGTTGTACATATATTATCTTCAATTAATCACACGGGCTCTGTGTGTTAATTGGGGAATGGTAGAAGGGGTAAAAGGATTGTTAATCTTTTCTCAATTCCAACTATGATCTTTGCAAACAGGTTTTGTTATAATAAGTTTTACCGCGAACCTGATTGGGAATATCTTTATCGGATAAATTTTCTGGACGTCTCGTGTGGGTTGATGTGGTTGTGGTTAAAATCAACACAATAAAGCGAATCATCTTGAGCAGCATCGGATAGCTCATCAAACTAATCATCCTCTCTAAATCCTTCAATCAAATTGTTTGATTGGTCTCCGGTTTTGAGACCAATATAAATTTTCATTGCGGACCCTAGGTATCCAATGGTTTCACATGGAGCAGCTCGTCAGAGCATTTAAATTTCATCAGATGTGGCAATTCATGTGAATTGTTGCTCCCAGCTTGCCGGCTCGATGACAGAGGGTGCCATTTGTATTTTTGCCGCCCCCATCCTGACTGTGTTTCGAATCCCGTGCAACGTGCGATTAACTTGCCGGTTTATATAAACATCCAATGCAGATAAATCCTTAAATATTGATTCCCGAAAGAACAAAATTAATTAAAAATCGCCTTCATTAAAGGCAGGTCTAATTAGTTAGCCGATCAGTGTTCTTGTTTGATCAAGTTGCTTGTTAAACGGTTTGGGCGTAATTGTACTCCCATCTGTTTTGTTTTCTTACCTTCATTTTATTACCCTTGCCACCAAAGGTGGACCCTGGTTATGTTTTCACTCCCTGTATGTCTGTCTGTCTGTTTGTCTGTCTCGAAGCAGGATATCTCAAAAAGTTGTCGACAGATTCGGACGAAACTTGGTGGACGGGTTGGGTGTTTGACAAGGATGAATTGATTCGATTTTCATGAAGATCCGGATCTGGATCCAGATACTAGAATTATTTAAATGATTCTTCCCTTATTGAGCGATAGGACCAAAAAACGACATAAAGCAGGCTATCTCAAAAAAGTTGTGGATGGATTCGGACGAAACTTGACGGATCGGTTGGGTGTGTGACAAAGCAAAATCGATTGAATTTCGGTGAGGATCCAGATCCGGATCTGGATACGAGAATTATTTAATTTTAAAGTGATTCTTCACCACCATCGCGTGATCTCGAACCCACAACAATTTGTAGCACGATATTTAAAAAAGTTATCGACTGGTTATGACAAAAGTTGGGGGATGAGTTGGGTTTGTGACAAGAACAAGCTGATTCGATTTTGGTTGTGGTCCGAATCCAGATCCGGCCTATCGGTGGGATACAAAAACGAAAACTGTTCAGGTTGGCGGAGGTGTGCGCTCTACCGAGTTCCATTCTGGATTTTTATTTTTAACAATCATTTGCAAAACGAGATATATTTTTATAACTTCTTTCAAATATAATCCGTTGTTCAATTGTTTATTTTTTACATTTGCGTTAATTGTCTGCAATCGTGTTTCCAGAAACAAGACGTTAAACGTCCTGATACTCATCGATTCAACGAAACACAATCGATTCCCGCTCAATGGACAAATCGATTTCCAATTCTGTGACGTCATATCTAATCTAACACCTGAAATATAATAATAATAATAATAATAATAATAATAATAATAATAATAATATAAATAATCATAAGCTTTTCCCATATAAATGAATTTATCAGTAAATGTAAACTTGAGAAAAGGATCATTTTTGGGGGGGAGGACCCGACCACCTGCAACGATATAAAGCTCGTTTCGTGACGTCGATTTATGATAAACGCGTCATTTTACAAAAGTAAATTAGCTGCCGATTAGTTTGAGTAACGATGCGTGTGCGAAACAATTGCGCTTAACATTTTTACTAGTAGATGTAATGACCCTTTTAATCGCATTCTTCATTTATCCGTGCACTTAAGGCTCCAGATTAATTGCGCTATTGTATTACGAGACTATAAGCGCGGTGTAGCCCTCGGGGTAATTAGGGGCTGCTTTGTGCGGGTATTTATAAAGAGGGACGGACGCTCGACGGGTCGCGAATCCACGTCCCGGGTGCTTAGCGCACCGGTGGGGGGGGGGCTCAAAGGTGGGGGGGTCTAAGGTGGGGGTTCCGCGGTGTACGCTTTCCCTGAGCACCTGTTACCACCAAATGCGCCTGTAGTTCCGTCCCCCGGGCAGAACCCATTCGCGCCTCGTTTCCAGATTGCTCGGACCACGACCCCCGGGGGTGCGTGCTCCATGCAGATAGGAGGGGGTGGGGGCGGCGGTGCATAATCGCTCGATTCAGCGGGGGATTTAACCAATGTAAAGACTTTAATTCCAATATCCACACCGGCTCGTTTCACCTATTGCTGCAGTTATTTTGTTCGGAAATAATTTGTGATAAATAAATAACACAAACACACACGTATAATCCTAATTAATTAATTAATTAATAACGGTTCGATAGGTTTCCCCTTTACCCTCGAAGTATGTATTATGTATCATGGTCGATGGATTATATCCAGTAAAATTCACCGAATGCATCTCATTGGCCGAGATGAAGAGCCATTCCAAGATTTAGGATGAGCCCGGGGATGGTCTCGACCCTCGGGGGTCGTGGACCCTTTATGTGGACTCACCGGCAGCGCACAATACGGTTTGCGCTTTACAACGTCTGCAACTATGTATACTATATCCAGGGGCAAATCCAGGAATTGGGTAGGGGGGGCATTTCCAAATAACAGAAAATCTAAGTCATATGAACGTTATGAAAATTTTATTGCAGCTTTCAAATAAATGCACATTCTCATATTCTTTGATTTGCATGTATTGTGCAAAGAGATATAAACGTTAATTATTTTAATATTTAAATGCATAACTATAAATAAAATAGCTTAAATTCAATAAACTTCATGTTTCAATCTTAAATATCATGACTAGTGAGACCTCCCTGAGTGATGGTAGTGCCTATATGACATACTAGCAACTAAATGACATACTAGAAGGAGTTCTGGGTGACCAGGGAACCCCTGGGTTTGCCACTGTAATGGTAATTTTTTTTGTTGGGAGGGGGGTTTCCGGGCAACCAGGAAACCCCCCTGGATTTGCCACTGATATCAGTACTAAACCATAAGGTATGCTTCACGTGATGACACAAAACGAATCACTAAAGTTTATGACGTTGTGCATTCGCAGTGAAAAAAATGCAATGAAATTGCTAACACTAGTAACAGTTCGAATCCAAACCACTGGGGTCAATGATTGTGTGCGCAGATGCAGAAATAGGTCTTCTTATTCTTCTTCTTGCTGATGAGGCCTGGCAGGATCTTCTTCGTTCATCTGCGGCACAGAGATGCGGGGTAGCATCATTGACTGAGAAGGCGCGGATGTGCCGCTCTGTAGGTTCGGGCAGGAATTGGTAATTTGTTAATGGTTCCGGCAGAAACTAGCCTACGCTTCGCGAAGGACGGCGTGGGATGTTTAACGTGCACCAACCAATGCCGGTGGACGGGATGCCTGTTTGACGTCCACCAGAGGGACTGATGAATCACCCTCCCTGTGAAACACCAGGGTGCCAGTTCATACCTGTGTCGGGATTCAAACCTAAGCTGGACAGCTTAGAGACGAATGTGCATACCTCCAATGGCTGGCGGGACGACCGAGAGGTATGCACAGACACAGTCATCTCTAAGCTGTCGAGCTTAGGTTTGAATACCCACCGAGCTATGAACTGCCATCCTGGTGTTCCACAGGCCAGGTGATTCATCAATATGTGTGCCGTCCCTCGGATAGACGTGAAACTGGGCATCCAGTCTCCGTCTGCCTATCCTAACCTATAGGAGGCACTGCATTAGCAGCACAGCCATGCTCCCAGCACTGGTGCAACTTGCGGCCACAGGCTGTGCACAAATGAATGATTGCTGAGGAGCGCATTATGGGATAGTGACATACCAGGGGTGAGAATTTTAAAAGACATCATAGCTTTGTACTACTTCTTTAATGGACCCAAACTTTCCCACCTTGTTGTTAGGTTGGTTGGAGAAAGATTTTGACTCGAGTCTTTCAAGAACCTGCTGCCAAGGCCTGACATTAGACTGAAGGTGGCAGGAATTTTCAAAAAATATATTTCAGGGTACTGGTGATTACTCAGCTCTTCTTCGTGAAAGATATTGTGGTGTCTTTAACGTTCACCAACTGGTACTATCAGAAGAGTCATCCAGCCGAAAGTTCATCCGAGGGACGACTCACTTTATGATGCAACGACGGTTTGCAGTTGGAGGACCAATGGGACAGTTTGCAGTTGGAGGACCTGGATGACACGACAGTGGTGGTCAAAGAAACAAAACGCTTGTAAACGTCCACACCAATCAATCACAACAAATTTTGGAACATGAAAGTGAACACCAAATTACAGTGAAGTGGAAACGAGGACCACTTTGATAGCATGATTGTGGGGGGAGCTCTTCGCCTTCAGCTCAGTTAATTTAATGTATAGCTCAATAATAATTTTTAAAACGGGTTCAACATGCTACAGGTTAGTCCACCAACCATATAGTACTCGGCTTTTAATATCAGTGGAAAAGCCAAGCGCTAATGAGACTTCATTCACAACCGCTTTCCTGTAAGCACCTCCTGGTTGGATCACACAATACTGGCAGTGTATCCCAGAGGAAAACTGCTCAAAACATCCTATTTATGGAACAAAATTTCCCTTCATTATTTGAGTAGATTACATTTTTTTCAGGCTTCTCAGTCTGCAACTAGAATGCCACTCGGTATACCTCCGTCAGCCTGAGCAGGTTACGTGTTGTATCCCATTGATAGGCCGGATCTGAATTTGGACCTGAACCAAAATATAATCCGCTTGTTCTTGTCAGCCCACCAACTCATCCATCCATCCATCCATTAGGACCATACTCTGTGCAGAGCGTTGGTGCCGCCGAAGCAGCCTCCTTGGCTATTGGGAACAATCCTGGACGGGTCGCCACTCCGACACAGTATACCAGCATGCTGGCACTCATTTTGCCGACCTCGGAAGGATGACAGGCAGAGTCAACCCCACCTGGTGTTAATTCAACAGCTGAGCGGGATTTGAACTCAGGACCCTAGGATCCCAAACCCACTATCCTAACCATTAAGCCAACACCAGGCATACCAACTCATCCACCAAGTTTGAACATACCTCGTCCACAACTTTTTTTTTTTTGAAATATCACACTATATATCGTTTTGGTCTCACGTCTCAATGGTGAAAAATCACTGATTAATAATTCTCATATCCGGATCTTCCCCAAAATCGATTCAACTTGTCCTTGTCACACACCCAACCTGTCCACCAAGTTTTGTTTGAATCCGGCAATAACTTTTTCAGATATCATGCTGTCAGAAAGACAAACTAACAGACAGGGGTGAAAACATAACCTTTGGTGGCAGAGGTCGCAATAGGATGTTCTGAAAGGACACAAAGCTTTCGGAGGCGATTCTGGGTCAATGGACAGGAAGTAGGTTTGATTTTGAGGTTTCCATCTGGAATTTTTTTTCTGGAGACGTCTCTCCATCGACATCCTCCATAACAATTTGAGCTTCATCTGCAGCGAGTCCGTCGGCATGATCTTAACCGGAACTCCTTTTCATTTTCTTGTGTTCAATTGTGTCTACACACGTCCATTGTCGTTTTGAATTATTCCTTGGACAGGCAGTACCAAGAGTTCTGAGTAAGTGACAAAAGCAGTTGGATTTTCAGGTTTGAATTGCCAAACAGCAGAGTGATAAAGTGTTCAGTACAACTGACTAAACAGTATGATTCGGATACATTCCAGTTGGGTGGAATGGCACCCTATTTGAATAGCTGTGTTTTAATTGGCGGGTATTTGAATTGGCAAGAGTCGACTGTAATGACGCTTAAATATGTTCATTATAGAACGACAAATTAGCTGTTTACATTTTGATGGAATGCTGGAGCTGAGGTGCCTCTTCCAATTTATACATAACCGACAGGCGAGCTGAGGTTTTTAAAACTTCAATTTAGGGGGTTTTGGGCTTGGTTTTAAGACTTTTTTTTTCTGGGAGAGGCTGTCAGTGTGGTATTAGATCAGAGACAATTCCTAATGTGTAATTTGTAATTGAAGAAGAGGGTGAGGAGTGAGAGGTGGAGACTTCACACCGGAGTTCCATGTGGCTTTGGAAGGAGAGAGAGAGAGAGAGAGAGAGAGAGAGAGAGAGAGAGAGAGAGAGAGAGAGAGAGAGAGAGAGAGAGAGAGAGAGAGAGAGAGAGAGAGAGAGAGAGAGAGAGAGAGAGAGATAGAGATGAAAAAGAAAAACATACATGTCTACATAATAAATAGATGGCCTCTTAAAATCACCATCGATGCATTAAATATTACTTTTTGAAGGAAATGGGTTCAAAGCTCTATTGATGAGGGTGGTGCAAACCTAAACTGTGACTCGAAAAACAGATTTAACGAGAAAACACCTGAAAATGCAAAGCCAGTCTACTTTGTATTCGGATTTCATCGTCTTCCGTCTGCTAAATGGTACCTTTGACCTTTTGATCAAAATTTGTCTTCTCCGTATTCTCATAATAAAGTTTTGCTGAAAATTTGACAACAAAAGCTGAAATGATTAAAATTTCAGGTCTATCGGATGAAAATTTACCATTTTGTGGATACTGACCTTTGACCTTTTGACCAAATTATTAATTTGTCTTCTCCAGATTCTCAAAATACAGCTTTGTTGACAATCTGATGAAAAAAGCTCAAATGGTAACAAAGTTACAACCCGGACAGACACACACAAGTGATTACAAAACCCGTCTCCTGCTGCGCGGAGAACGCTGCATGGGGGATGGTTAATAATATTGATATCAGGAATAACTTCAATTATTCCTTGAAGGTCAATTATTATCTGTTGTATTGAAGGATCACAAAAATATCGGTTCGACAGAAACAATTACTTTTTTATTGGGTCCAACAGGATGTTGCAGGGGTAGCACACTTACCTATGACCTGTCTCATCTAGATTTGATCCCCGACCTATGTCCGATCCGATGCATCATTCTGTGTGATACAGGGTGTTGGTTCTGCAGAAGCAGTTTTTGGCTAAGAGTCATGCTGGGTGGTTTAACATAGCCTGGTATTGGCTTAGTGGTTAGGGTGGCTGGCTTGAGATCTTAGGATCTTGAGCACAAGCCCAGTTGGATGCTAAATTAACACTAGGTGGAGTTGACTCAGCCTGTCATCCTTCCAAGGTTGGCGAAATGAGTACCAGTGAACTGGTATGGCGGGCACGGCATCAGCGGCATAGTCGTGCCCCAACAAAATGATAGCTACCTGGCAACCAAGCTGCCATATGCAACAAGAAGGTGGTTTTCCATCCTTCTCATAGCAGTAGTTTAGGAAGGAATTAATAATTTGTTAATGTTGCCAGCAATGACTTGCCAACTCTTTGCAAAGGATGCCATGGGATCTTTAATGTCCAGCAATTAACACTGGCAGATTGGGTGCTTGTTTCGCGTCCATCCGAGAGACAAAACACACATTGATGAATCCTCCTGTCTGTGAAACACTGGAATGACAGTTTACAGCTGGGTCGGGATTCAAACCCAGGATAGACAGCTTCGAGGCGAGTGTGTTGGGTGTGTGACGAGGAAGAATTGATTGAATTTTGGTGAAGATCCGAATCCGGATCTGGACACAATAATTATTTAATTTATAAAGTGATCCATCACCATTGAGAGATAGGGACAAAAACTATATGGTTCTGTATAGCATGATATTTCAAAAATGTGTTTGGCCCGATATGTTATCGTGGATCAGGCATTACGTGGCGGAGGTGTGCGCTCTACCGAGGGCTCTTCTAGTTTTCAATGTAAAAGGATGTGGGGATGGTATGCCAAAAAATATGTAAACAAGGTAAGGATGGTTTTGCATGGTCATTTATTTTGACCATCCCTACCTTGTTTGCACACTTTTTGTTGCTTGTTGCATCACAACGTGAGCCATCCTGACATCCTTTTACATTTTCAGAAATGCTTTTTATTACTATTTTATGTACAGACTTTAAAAATGTATTTACATGCTGGGAAATCTTCTTTTGATTGCATTCTGAAATATCTTGTCGTTAAAACTTCTGGTTGAACCCAAAATGAGGAACACAAAGGATGTGAAGACTGATCAGTAGTCAGACGTTTTTTTTAAAGCATCTAAGGCTCATAGTGGAGCTGCCACACACATCTCATGCAGATGAACATAGACAAATACACTAGATACAACACAAGACTGATAGATAAAACAAACACAAACTGAGCTTGGGGGAAGTGCCATCACTTCCCAGAGCACTCTGGGTACCAGTGATGTCACAATAATGGCACCACCTTTCTCACGACACTCCCAATTCTGAAGGAGGAATCTCCTCCTCCCCATGTTTGTTAACCTATGGGGATTATCCATTCTCTTATCCTTTTAAATTCTGAACATCAAGCAAGGAAGCAGCAGGTACCATTTTAAAAGTCTCAGGCAGGGTTTGATCCCACCGACCTCCTGGACTCGGAGCAGATACTCTAACCATTACACCACCGAGTCAGGTGATGCCTTTGAGGATTTGTGTTGTATTAAACATATAGAGTGTCAATGCCATCCTTACATTGGAAGTTCTACTTACTTCCTGATGAGCTGTTGATTGGTGCTTCATAGGCAGGGTGTTGCATCACAAAATGTGTCCATTGGACAGACATTATGTTGGTGTCCTCTCCTCTGACACGAATTGGTGGATGTTGAAGATCCAAAAGTGTGTTTTTTTGTGAAGAATAGGAGAGTAATTGCCATCACATGAAACAAATCAGAAATTCCTGCCAATATCACCTTCAGTTTCACGTCAAGCCTGGCCATCTTGTTTGTGAAATATGGGCCAAAAACGTTGCCAGCCATCCACGACAATATTGTGGGAATAATTAGGAGTACTTGCAGTCGTAGTTTGCAGTTAAATTGTAATAATCATTACCTCGAAAGTATAAACTACGAGTAGTATTTTCTCCACTATCATCACAATGGCTCATTAATCCCACACACGCAAAGCGAAAAGCATGATTAGGTAATTGGTTCACTTTTGTCTGTCTGTTCACAAACATCAGTTTATGATCGAGGAGCAACATATTTTTAATCGAATGTTATATTTTGAACATTAATTAGAACATGAATTGGAAAAGGAACCTGCAGTTCAGCAGAACTTTGCCACCAGGTTCATCCCGATCACATATACAGTTTTATACACAGAGAGGAATGAAACATTTATTGGGTAGTCGATCTAGTCTACCCTTATTATCCAGTATTTCCATCGATATGTTTGTCTGTCTGTCTGTATGTCTGTATGTATGTATGTATGTCTGTTCGGTCCATTGCTCCGTTAATACAATGGCGATTTCGATGAAACTTGGTTGGTAGGTTTATACCATGACCTAGTTGTGTGCAAATGAGAACCGTTGCTATGGACACCACCGTTGCCTAGCAACGGACCTTTGAAATTTTCAAAAAAAAATCAAAATTTATTTTTTCGAAAATCAAAAATCGGGCCACGAGCAACTGTGGGCATACATTCAGCCATATTGTCAAAAATTTGCAGCCGGATCCTATGAAAACTGTCGGAGAAGATAGACTGAATGAACCCTGGTCGAAAACAATAAAAAAACGAAGTTCGTTATATCTCAGAGACTATGAGTCAGATATACATGAAACTGGTATGGTAGGTTCATGGTATGTCCTAGTTATGTGTGAGAAAGAACCGTTGCTATGGGCCCTCCATTGCCTAGCAACGGCCGAAAAACCTCTAAATGTGGGGGTATTTTAACGAAAAAACAATCTGCAGCATTAACCCTTGAAGCTAGAATATGAATTTTCTTGTGCTTAATCCTCAGGTCATTCCCCATCGAACGGGCCCATCGCGCCAGGTTCTATTGGGTAGTCCACTACCCATGTCCGCCTACCAGCTTGTTTTCTCTGTCTGTCAGTGTGGCAGTCAAACAAAATTGAAAATCATTCCAAACAGTAAACTTACTGTCTTTAAGGACGTCGTAAAGGACACGAACAACAGGCATGAAGAACTAATGTCACGTGTTAAATAAGGTGGTGTAAAAGATTCCGCATCAATAGTGGTAAACTTCCGAAATGGTTTTTTTTTTTCTAAACCTTTAAATTGTTTATTTTATTTGCATTGAATTATATACTTAAATACTGTATACTACAAATCTCCATTTTTGTCACTTTCAAAAACCTTCCGTTTAAAGCATTACTTGGACAAAATATTACGGCATATTTTACATCATCTTGACCAATCAAATTTGCTGCTCGCAGACTCCGCCCATGGCACTTGATTCTCAAGACTGTGTGGAGTAAGGTGTTCTAGAAAGTCTCTCGTGTAATATTACTGTATCTGAGCTAGTCTGGAAGGTTGAGAGGGTGTTATATGTCTATAATGGTGACATTTCCCTATTTGCATCCACAGATCGCATGTTTGGAGCATGGATGCAAGAAGAGGAGGAGATAGCATATATAACACTTGTATGTATGACCTTGTATGGTTCTTGTAATAATGAGAGATGGATGGGAAGAGGGATTATGATCAGGTAGCTATATGCACGTATCTCTTTCCTCGTATGCTCGGCTTTTTGAGGAAGGTTGCCACCGGTTGCACATTGATCCATGCTGTGGAGAAGAAGAAAGTTATTAATACCATGTGAACTTGCAGCGACTTTATTGTTTAAATCTGCGATCTTGTCCTGTTTGGAACCGATAGAGGGCATTGCATCAGTGGCACACAGCACCCTCAGCCATTCACGCTACCCCGCATGCATGCCCATTAAGAAGAAGCTGGTTTGGGATATCCAACACTGCAATTTTTAAAAAACATTTTTCAATTTATAGTCTTCTCCATTCAGAACATATATTCATCTTTGTAATTTGGAAACAACCTAATTAGTACACCTGCTTCAAAGTGATGTTTCCACATATCATCCGACAGGAGATTGTGGAGAGCTACCTTTAACCTATCTCGTCTGAGTTCGATTCCCAACCCAACTATAAATTGACCAATTGGTGGTTCGTGTAATATTACTGTATCTGAGCTCGTTGGATCACAATGTTAGCTGTCCCTTGGCTGGACCTTAAGCTAGGTGGTCCTATCTACTAGCATTAGGTGGATGTTAAAGATGCTGTGGCTTCTTTCATGTCACGGAGTAGGCGATCATTATCACCAGCACTCGAAATAAATTACAAATTCCTCCCCAAATCAGTTCTGGTCGAACATCAAGCCTGGCCAACCGGTAGGTTAAAGACTTGAGCCAAACTTCCCCTCTTGGCAGACCTCACACGAAGGCGGGAATAATTGGAGCCATTGAAGAGGGCATCATCATTGTTGTAGAGAAGGTTTCCAGACAGCGGGGTATCCTTCTCACCTGAGGAACTGTGCAGTTTGAAACCTTGTTTGTTTTTATTCCGTTACAAACACACCAGCATAATCACCTTACCTCTAACAAAAAGACCAATGCCGACGTCACCGGTAAAAGTACTTTGGAGGTTTTTTTTTTTTTCATCAACTGCAGCTTTGATTATCATCAAATAATATCACAATGTTTAATTCGTATAAATAACAGCACAACACCCAATTGAAAAAAAATCTGTGATTCTGGAAGTGGGGATCCAATTAGCAAGAAAGAAGTTTCTCTCTGTGACAATGATGGGCAGAGGAAGAAAGGTGGCTTGGGGATGGCTTAAGGGTCTGGCACACAGGGATCAGCATAACAAGGTAAAGCCAAGCTAGGCGCAATGGCTAGCATTGGAAAATATAATCCTTGCAGTTGGGTAACAACCACACTCGACATATAACAAAGAATAACTAGAACACTATTCGGTAGTGCTCATACCTACACCAGGCTGAACAGTTTACGTTTTGTGTTCCACTGCTCGGCCGGATCTGAATTCGGACCTGAACCAAAATCAAATCGGCTTGTTCTTATCACCTAACCAACTCATCCACAAAGTTTTGTCAAAAGTCGTGCACAACCTTTTGAGATAACATGCTCTGTATCATTTTTGGCCCCATGATCCCAATATGCTCTAAATGGTGAAGAATCACTTTTTAAAATATTAAAAAAATTATATTATCTTCACCAAAATCGAAACAATTCTTCATCGTTACACACCTAACCTGCCCACCAACTTTCATCCGAATTCGGACGTAACTTTTTCAGTGCTATATATTGGTTTTAGGCTCATCATTTTGGTAAATCCATACTGACTGCTTTTAATTAGTTTGTATTGATTTAAATGGTTCTTCAATTGGTCCTTAACTAATGTCTCCAACAACATCCCCACAACTGAAATCAAACTAGCAGGTCAAAAGTTCCCAAATTCTTTTCTGAATCCCTTATTAACCATCCACATAATTCTTGCACATACAATGATATCGTCACTTGATCCTAAAAGCTCTCTTATCTCGACCATATTGGGACCATATTGGGATCATAAAAGGAGGTCTAACACTGCATTCACCTCATCGGTTTATCTAAAATCTGGGTTAACTAGAAGGGCACGCGGTAGAGTGCATACCTCTGCCCTGTAATGCCTGATCCACGAGAACATATCTGGCCCAATACATTTTCGAGGTATTGTGCTATATATCATTTTTGAGCCCTATCTCTCAATGGTGAAGAATCACTTAAAAAATTATCAGATCTGGATCTGGATCTTCACCAAAATTGAATCATTTCTTCCTTCTCACACACCCAACATGTCCACCAAGTGTCATCCAAATCCGTCCATGACTTTTTTGAGATATCGTGCTATATATATATATATATATATATCGTTTTTGGCCCTCTCTTTGAATGGTGAAGAATCACTTTAAAGAAATTCTAGTAGTTGGATCCGGATGCAAATCCAGATCCAGATCGTCACCAAAATCTAATCAGTTCGGCCTTGTCACACACCCACCTGTCGACAAAATTTCATCCGGATCTGTCCACAACTTTTTGAGATATCCTGTTCACAGACAAACAGACAAACAGACAAACAGACAGACAGAAAGGGGTGAAAACACAACCTCCTTCAGCTTCAGTGGCGGAGGTAAAAAAAACAATCCTGGACGAGATCTAGGAAATCTCCCCTGCTCTGCCCTTTCCCTATTCCTGGACCCAATTTCAGTTGAATCTGGATAAGAAGTAAATGCGTAAATATAAACACATGAAAAATAAGTGCACATGGGCCCTCATATTTTATTTCTCCTTGAAAAAATATGCGCATATGAAAGTCACAGTAAGGCTTTGAAAACTGAAAATATTATCGACTCAAACACCACAGTATTTCGGTTTTATTGGCACATAAACTTTAAATCCAAATTTCTTACACGTCTGATACTGGTAATTACAAGAGATTCATATAATAACAAGGCTTTTATTTTTATTTTTTAGAAAGAGCCGTAAAAGGGTGTTTTCATCACAATCAAAACGGACACGCCAGTGAAGCATCGATCATACACCCGTGAAAAGAAGATTGAGATTATCGCGTTTTACATCTCTTGTAAGTACCAGTACCAGACGTGCAAGAAATTCTAACTTAACCCGAGAACTTTGAGGCGAATGTTGAAGAATGAGGAAATATTTGTTCAGAGTGAAAAAGGTTCGAAGAAGAAAGGGAGCGGAAAACGGGCTTTACCCGGGCATGGAAAAACGAACTTGTTGCGGAGTTTAAACAGATACGTGCTCGAGGACTGAAAATGTATTTAGTCGTTTTTTTCCGAGGTACGGACGATTAAAATTGCAATGACATAAAAATTGACATCTATGCAGACAATGTGAAGAATATTTACCATTATGAGCACGTGTCATGGCTTTTTGAACGTGGATAAGCGCACATGGAAAATAAGCACAAACCATATGTGTTCCACTAAATCTAAAAATAAGCGCATACGCTTATTATCTAGATTCTTCTGTATCCCTGGAAAGTTAAAATGCCCCATCATCAATACTCTCCCATTATCACATGCCTTTCTGAATTGTCAACCACCTTTCCTTCCTTCACCAGGTCTATAAAAGCATCCTACAAGTATCTTATTGTTTTTCCAATCGTTAATCTCCATCCACATAGAATCCTCCACATCAATTCCCTCCTTAATTAAGTCTCTCCTTTCTCTTTGTGACATATTCTGCTGGACTTATCTTCTAAACGCTTAGAGTTATCTATACAGTATATATAATAGGCTAATGACATCTGCCTGTCTTTCTGGATGTATAGGCCCAGTCACACCTTGACATTTTAGCCAACGTATGCTGATTTTTGAATTTTTTTTCTAAAACGCTGGCACACGTTGAATACGTTATGGGTAAGTTTTGATAACATTGAGAGCACGCTGAAAAAACACTGCATAACGTCGTTGTACGCTGGCTTTAAACGTTGTACTTTTCGGTTGTCATCAAATTTTTGCATGCTTGAAATTTCACGACGTATGCCGGCGTATGACTCACACGTTCCGCTACGCTGGCCACAAGTTGTATGCACGGTCTGTGATCGTTGACAGACGTCAACACATGCTACTTGTAAGTTAATCATAAGTGGAGACACGCCGAGGTAATGTTTAGCGTACCCGAAACTTATTTCTAACCTATGATTAATGTGTTGTTGGCACGTTACGCGATCGTTGCCACACGTCGACAGACGTTACTTTTAAGTTACTCATAGGCTGAAAGACATCGGTATAATGGATCGTCCTTGCGTCAGCGTCCACGGCCACGGCCAGGACACTTATTTGCAGCATTATTCAAACTTTTCTTCGGCTGGCTTACGTATACCAAACTTACTCATACCGTATTTGACGTGCCCCAACGTTTTAGACACATTTTTCTTAGGTCGGCATACGCTGGCAAGATCGCCAAGGTGCGACTGCGATGTTGACACTTCCATTTCTACGGCAGTTATGATTCGAATCGTTGTGCGTCAGCCTTTTAATAGGCTACGTCACGACATCGTCGGCGATGCGTGCAACGCGCTATGCCTAAGTTAGACTATCGTTGGGCATCGGTTGTGTAGGCCGACAACAGGTTCAGCATTCGTTGGTATAAGTTATCTATAACACAACGAAACGTTCTGTATCCGTTACTAATGCGTTATACATAAGACCAAGTCGCTATGAATACGTCCGAATCTTTAAAAAAAAAACATCAAAAGTTCAACGTAAGCCAGCGTTTTACATAAATTTTAATACGTTGCCATCGCTGGCTAAAACGTCAAGGTGTGACTGGGCCTTATGTCCCACCCTGAAACAAGGAAATGCTTCTCTGAGAGAGAAAAAAAATTCAGTAAAAGTTGCTTAAAATGAATTGAAACCTTTTGGAAAATTATAATTTTTTTTCAATCAGACAAAAATAATTAAACCCGAGCGGTGTTGGGGGCAACAGACCGCCGTCTTGATCACTCCCGAAAAATGTTTTTTTCCTGCTATAAAGAAATATACAGTACAACCTCCCATGTTTGAGCTTTCAACAAGCACAAGAATAAAAAGCTTCCTCTTTTTTTTGATATTTTTACCAAGGACATCTAAAAAAAAACTAATAAAATGAATGTGCACATATATAGATCCTTCATTGCCCCGAATGGAACAAACACTGAATCGGGGAGGGGGAGGTGCCATAACCTTCAGAGAAATGTTAAATTCTGTGTTTCATTATCGCTTCGTGTACACACTATCGTTCCCACAGTCAAACTCAAGCACAGGTGTTGATGCTTGGTTGCAGATGCATGTTCTAAAAAAGCTTTGTACAAAAGGATGTACCAAATTAGGAGCTGTGCAATCCCGAGGGAGGACTTGACCCAGCAGAATATGCCCGTTCAGCATCTCAACATTTTTGAAGCCGGATGGAAACCGATTGGTTGATACATTATATGTTTTTTTGTTACCTTTCTTCAAGAGGTCACTGACAGATAATTTTACAGGCAGTATTATTTACAGTATTAGGCAAAAAAAAATAAAACAAGAGAGAGTGTGCAGATTTATTTTTATTGGATTTGAAGTTCGGGTCATCCATCCATTGATGAATCAAGATAAAAACAGGAGTAAAAATAAAAAAATAAAAATGACCGTTTTTACAGCCATTTTTCCCTGCTGTGCAGGGGTTGGCTTTTTCTTGAGGCAATGTTTTATGGCCAGATGCCCTTCCTGACACCAACCCTGGTCGCCTCTTACGACACACAGGGATATGGTACACCTATTCTAACCGGGGCATACACCGGGACCAGTACACTGGTACTCATTTCGCCGACCTCGGAAGGATGACAGGCTGAGTCAACCCCCTGGTGTTAATTCAGCAGCCAACAGGGCTTGAACTCAGGACCCTGGGATCCCAAGCCACCACTCTAACCACTAAGCCAACACCAGGCTTAAGATAAAAACAGGAGTAAAGCAGAATAAGTAGAGAAATGTTATGCATGCATACGCGCACACGCGCACGCACGCACGCACACACACACACACACAATGATCTCATCAAGTGTGAACATTGCAAACAAAGCATTGTGTCTGGACAGTAATCAAACTCAAAAAGAAAAATTCGGCATTGTTGATTGAGGTTTCAGTTCCCAATGACTTTGGACTAAATGATGCAGAAATCAGGAAAATGACCAAATAACAGGATCTGAACAATGCGGTCAAGAGAACTTGGAAATTGAGGAAAGCTGGAATTACACCAATGATAGTTGGAATGACAAGAATGATAATGAAAACCATTACTGAGTGTTTAAAAATCATTCCGGGGAATATTACTCCAAATGAGCTACAAGTGGAGGCTGTCAGAGGTTCAGTGAAGATTCTTGAAAGCCCTTGGAACGAGACGATGAGAACGAAGTTTCACAGTTTGGTTCATGAATCATGAATCCTTTACCAAAAATACCAGATTAGTGGGGCAACTTAGCTAAATATAGCATAACAATTGTGCATTTTGTGAGGAAAGCACCAAATTTGGCACACTAGTAGCCTATCATATTATGAACAGATTTGGATATTGGGCCATCTCAAATTTTTGATGGCAGTGGAAAATGGCTGCCACAGCCATCAGCGGCTGAATTTGAGATGGCCCAATATCCAAATCTGTTCATAATATGATGGGCTACTAGTGTGCCAAATTTGGTGCTTTCCTCACAAAATGCACAATGGTTATGCTAAGTTGCCCCACTAGGTGAAGATTTTGAGTTCTGAAACTCCCTCTCACCTCCTGAAACTCGCAAATGGAGATAACAACCAACGAGAAACAGACGCGCGCACACGCATGCATACGCACACAAAGTAGCAGCAGCTGACGCTCATTTAAATATTTCAAGAAGACGGAGCCCAGCAACAACAGAAGATGAGTAAAATAATCAGCAGAGTACGTACGCAGAATAAGACAAATTCTGAAGTCATCCCTCTCTCCATCAAGGCCAAAGGGCACAAGAGCTCCTTGTGATTCAACAGCCATCCATATCTGGTGCCCAAAATGTCTGCAGATGTCCTCCTGCAGTTCGGTACTCCTTTCTAGGAGGTTGGCGGCAGGATTTGCACTCCGGCCACTGCAAAACACTTAATTCCGCAAAACACATAAACCACAAAGAAAACTGAAAGCACACTCCTTCACAGGGCAGCTCAACGGATGACGGGATTGGTGCAAAGCATTCGGGACCCCCATTCATTGATGGTAGGAGGAAAAGTAACCTTCCTGGGTCAGATTGATTGATGTGTCAAATCATACAAGAGTGATGCGTCAAATCATACAAGAGTGATGCGTCAAATCATACAAGATTGATGCGTCAAATCATGCAAGCTTGATGCGTCAAATCATGCAAGCTTGATGCGTCAAATCATACAAGATTGATGTATCAAATCATGCAAGCTTGATGCGTCAAATCATACAAGATTGATGCGTCAAATCATGCAAGCTTGATGCGTCAAATCATACAAGATTGATGCGTCAAATCATACGAGATTGATGTATCAAATTATGCAAGATTGATGTATCAAATCATACAAGATTGATGGTCAAATCATACAAGATTGATGCATCAAATCATACAAGATTGATCAATCAAATCATACAAGATTGATGTGTCAAATCATACAAGATTGATGTGTCAACTCATACAAGATTGATGTCAAATCATGCAAGATTGATGTGTCAAATCATACAAGATTGATGTGTCAAATCATACAAGATTGATGTGTCAACTCATACAAGATTGATGTCAAATCATACAAGATTGATGTGTCTCATCATCCAAGATTGATGTGTCAAATCATAACTGCTCTTCCTTAATTTAATATCGGCACTTTATTGTATTCATCATGGACTCATGGTCCTTGTTAAATTGTGCACATTAAAAGGACAATAGAATTACAAACAGGTCTTTATTTTCCAAAGCATTTCATAAACCTAATATTTTATTTTACATGAACAAAAATCCATTGTTCTCAATGCAACCTCAGGTAAACGAGAAATAACCTTTTCCCAATTGCTGTCTTCTGCATGATTGCATCATCGGTGACTAAAACTTAAAATAGTTAAAGGGGGAATCTATTTTTTACGTACGCAAGAGGGGGGGGGGCAAAAATGAGAAAATCAGGGTTGAGAGAAGGAACAGCAGGAATTGGGTGATTGGAGAGAGAGGGGGATCTGAGGAATTTCTTCAGCGTAATAAAAGGTGTCGGGGAGATGTTTCGTATGCAGCCTGTGGCTGTTGGTTGCATCATTTTCTGAAAGTGTGGCTGTGACTGATGCAGTGCCTCTGTTACCAGCAAGCTGATCATTTTGCCGACCTCGGAAGGATGGCTCGGTGAGTCAACCCGCCTGGTGTTATTTCAACGGAACGACAGGGGCTCAAACTCAAGACCTTAAGATCTTCAATTATCGCGAACAGCAGGCTTCGACGGGGAGTGTGGGTGGTAGATAGCGGTTATGGGAGAGAAGGAAAGTGGGTTTAAGTACCATTGCTGGATGGAGCCTGACTGAATGGGCTGGTGAAAAATAAATAAACACCATATTTGCATTCACAATAAGTGGAGGAGCCATCCCCCCCGTTTCACGTCCAAATGCCAGAAAAATACAATGTTCTGAGATCGATTGGACTGCCTGTGCCAACTTATGTTTATGTCAATGACGGAGGCGGCACCGATGACGTCACGTCTTATGACCTGTGAGGTTCCTGTTCACCTGATGCACCTCACAGTGCAAGCAGGGTATTATTTAAAAAAAAAAAAAATGATTCCCATCATCAAAAAAAAAAAACCCATCAAAATAAATAAATAAAAAAGAGCAGCCCATCTGCTGCTCGGCAATCGACCTTTAAAGTGTCCACCACGTGCACGATCATTTGTCATGATCGATTGTTTTTGAAAAAATAATTTTTGTTGTTAAAATTTGACACGCACAACACCTCGTCCCACCTATCCTCCCTCTCCTCCCCCCGTCGCAGCGTACGCTCCGCCCAGCCGAATCCCCCGTGACAACGTCCTTCCCTCCGCCTCAATGGCGCGTCGGACGCAGCGCCTTCCTGTGGAGAGAGACGGAGAGGACGTGGACACAGAGTTCTTGAGACATCTTTCCAGGTTCTTGCGGTAAGCGATGCCCCCCCTCTCAAAAACGTATTCCATAACCTCTCTCTCAACAACTTCCACCTCATTTCCCAAGGAATTTAGATGTTTCGTCCGACATCCGGTTCAATTGGAAAAAAAATGCAAATAATCCGAGATTGAAGATCATTTTATCGTGCCAGTATATTAGTTTTAGACCTCCAAGCTGAAGTTCTCAATGTTTCGATAATTCTGAATCGCTTATTTGATGTTTATAGGGTATTTAAAAAAAAAGATAGAGGTGGTGGAAGCCAGCCGAGCTTGTTTATCCCTGGAGAACACCCTCAGTGGAATTGCAGCTGTAGCCTCCTTTAACAGCCTCTGTGAGAGAACAGTCTCAGTCAGATAATGATGCAAAAGAGAAAGGAAATTAAATAAATAGCATAAAACAGCAAAAACGAGAGAACACCTTGGTTCAAGTCAATTTTACGTTGTTATAAGCCTGGGGGGAGGGGGGGTTGCAGCAATGTGAAATCGATCACGTTTTTACCTGGATCATCATCATTTTTTTATTTATTTTTATAACGACGTACAAACCAACAGTACGTGTTAATGGACATCATAAAATATCGAATCACCGGTTACTTTGTTCGGTGAGATGGCTGTTTGATCTGTCTGTCGATTGAGGGTGCAGGTGCTTTTTCACTCCATGGCTGACTCGGAACAAACAGCCAGTGATTTGAAGAGTGCCATCATGTTTTGGAAAAAGAGAATTTCATTTCATAAAAAAAAGGTACAAAACCTGATCCCCTGAAATACAGACCTGTCATCTTCAAATCATCAGCAAGGTCATGGTCCGGTTCATATAAAATCCTTCCTTTTCTCCAACAACCTCACCTCAGATCACCAATTTGGTCTCAGACGAGGTCACTCCACCTTGGACATGCCGCTTCTACTCACCCAACAACGGATGGAGGCCCTCAATGTCAGACATGAGATCAGGGCCGTCTCTCAGGACATATCTTGTGCTTTTGATGCAGACTGTCATCCCGTCTTGCTCTCCAAACTGTCTGCCTTTGGCATCCAAGGCCAACTGCACACTTGCTTACTGCCTTCCTCTACTCTCGGAGCCAACATGCGGCATTCAACGGTTTCCTTCCATCTCGATCTCTCTCCCTGTCAAGGCTCGAGTGCCCCAAGGAAGTGTTTTGGGCCCAGTCCTATTCCTGATCTTCATCAATGATCTCTCTGACTCTCTGGAAAATCCTCTTTATCTATTGGCTGATGTCTCCACTCTCTGCCGTGACTTCATGCATCCTTCAGACAGGCAGGCAGCAACCTCTTTCCTCTTTTCAGACCTTAGAAGAAAAAAAAAATCACAACATGGTCAAACACTTGGAATTTGTCTTTCAATCCTAACAAATCTCACACTCTCACTATCTCTCTCTGAAAGGAACGTCTGGCAAACTCTCCTGTCTACTTTCTTAACAATCCTATTCAGGAAGTTCAGTCATTCAAACTCCTGGGTCTCACTATCAGCCATTATCTTTCTTGGGCAAACCACATTTCAAAGTTGGCCTTCAAAGCCAACCGCCGACCGGGCATCCTCCATTATACAAAGTCCTTCCTTGGCACACCTGAACTCCTATTCAGCCACAAGGCCTTCATCCACAGCTTGATGGAGTATTGCTCTCCCCTCTGGGCTGGCTGTCCTGCCTCACACCTTGATTAGCTTGATGCCGTGGAAACCAATACCTTCAAGATTATTGGAATTTCCTGCGATGAAGCGGAGTCTTTTGGTCTATCACTGTGCCATCATAGACAGGTCAGTGGTCTCTCTGTCTTCCACCACTTCCTTTCTGGTCATGCACCCCTCTTCTGTTTTTGTGCATTGTCCCACCCCCACGGGTTTCTTCAGGGCTCACACGGTCCACCATTGACCTCCTTCTGGTGAAACTACCTAAACCCAGGATTACTGGTCTCCTCCACTCATTTGTTTTCTTTTTTACTCCCTCCCCCTCCCCCATGGAACCAGCTTCCACATCCTCATCAATCTCATTCTTCCTTCCAGGTTTTCGAAACAGCTGTTCACCACCATCTGAGATCGTCCTCAATCCTAAACCATGATCTTTTCTAACCTTGTTAAGCCCACCCCAATCCCTCCTCATCCAAATTTCCAGTTTTCCCTCCTTGGAGTTTCTTTCTGTGTCCAACTTGTGCACCCCATGCATGTGTGTTCTGTGTCCTGTTTTTGACTGTTACGTCCTGATCCGTTCAGTGTACTTGCTCTTCCACGATCTTTGACTGCATATCCCCCCCCCCAAAAAAAAATCACCTTCTACGTAACAGCACACCCCCTTTCATTCGGACAGGGGGAGGGTGGGGAGAGGGGGACTGTTGTGGTAGTCTTCTGCTTTGTTGTTCAAAAGTATTTGACTCAATTATATTGCCAAAAGAAGTATAGACATTTCGTCTTATCTTTTTTTTAAAACACCAAATGCCAAACACTGAGAAAACGACCAAGTTCAAAAACATCAGATAGGTCTGTTATAGCGTTCTAATAATTAATTACATTTACTGAGTGCTTTATGGATTACTTATACTCTAAAATCATAGTAATAATGAAAATAAAAAAACATACATGCTGACACATATCTTGCAAAAACTTCGTTTTGGCAAGATAATAAAAAACAAAATGACTTGCCATCCTAAAATGCTAAATATTACTTAAAAACCAACTAAACCGTACATAGCAAGTTTAAATAAACTGCATGTACATACACTACCGGTAAAAAGTTTTAGAACACCCACATTTTTTAGTTTTTACTGAAATTTAAACAGTTAAAGTCCAGTGAATAACCTGAAATGCTACAAAGCTAAGCGGTAAACTGCCAGAGGTTAAAAAAAAAGTTTAGTTTACCAAAAACTGAAAAATAATGTAAATTTCAGAGTTGTTAAAAAAGGCCCTTTTCAGGGAACAAGTAATGGGTTAGCAACTGCAGCTGTTCTGCAGCAACGGAAGTAAATTAAGCCTTGAAAGTTGATGCAAACAATTCCTTCCAGGTGTCCCAACTTTTGTTGATTAGTTACAAAACCTCTGTCTGTATAAAAGCAGTGTTGGAACAGATTGTGTTGCTACACCCTCTGTAGCATTATTTGGACAATATTGCACTGCAGGAAGTAGTACATTGCTATCATAATGACGAGAAGGAGACAATTAACAAAGGAAGACAGACAGACCATTTTATATATATATATATATATATATATATATATATATATATATATATATATATATATATATATATATATATATATATATATATATATACACACACACACACATTACTAAAACTCTCATCTTGTATGTATGTATGTTCCCGAAATACAGCCAAAACGGTACACGATAGCGCAAAAAATTTATGGCCACCTCACTCACCATTCTCCTGGTTACGGAGACATTCTCCGGTGTGCAGTATCAAGTTTCGTTCAAATCGGGCAACAAAAAAATTCTTTAAAAAATCAATTCCGATTCAGTCAAGTACTCTTCGGGAGAATTTGATCAATGCAAACAACCTCAGCGGTATCGTTCGCTGGAGTTATGTTTTATTTTTATATTTATTTTTTGAAATGATTTTTTTTTATCAACCGCTGTCACAACGGAAACCCAACGGGTTCACGGGTCGTCTTAAACCCTTAAACCCTTAAAAGTAACCCTTAAAAGTGTAGGTCTTTCCTTTTGAGAAATGACAAAGAACCAAGGTGTCAGTGAGTACAGTTTCCTACACCATCAAAAGGCTCTTGGAAACTGGAGGAAACTGACAGGAAGAGGTCTGACAGACCCAAAGCCACAACACAATCAGAAGACAAGTTTCTGAGAGTCAAAGCTTGCGTGATAGGCGGCTCACAGCACAGCAGCTTCAAGCACAGCTTAACACTGGTCAAAGTAAGGAAGTCTCAGTTTTAACTGTGAAGAGAAGACTTCGAGCTGCAGGTTTGACAGGTCGAGTGGCAGGAAGAAAGCCATTGCTAAGATGGCAAAATAAGAAAAAGAGGCTTGTCTGCGCCATGAAGCACCGCCAGTGGACTACTGAAAACTGGAAGGTCTTATGGACCGATGAATCAAAATTTGAAATCTTCGGTTCATCATGCAGGGTTTTCTTTACACTGTCAAGTAGAGGAAAGGATGGTTCCTCAGTGTGTGACACCAGCTGTCAAACACGGAGGAGGAAGCGTGATGATCTGGGGCTCTTTTGCTGGATCCAGAGTCGGCGACTTGCACAGAGTGACTGGCACCCTGAACCAAAAGGGCGACCACAGCATTTTGCAGCACCATGTAATACCCTCTGGTCTACGCCTAGTTGGTCAGGGGTTCATCCTACAGCAAGATAACGACCCAAAACATACCTCCAGGCTATGTCAGAACTACCTTAGAAGAAAAGAACAAGACGGTAGGCTTCAAATCATGGAATGGCCAGCACAGTCTCCAGACTTAAACCCCATCGAGCTGGTTTGGGATGAACTGGACAGAAGGGTGAAAGCAAAGCAACTTATAAGTGAAACACATTTGTGGGAACTTCTGCAACAGTGTTGGGAAGAACTTTCTGAGAAATATTTGATTTCCATTGTAGAAAGAATGCCACGAGTATGTTCGGTTGTTATATCTGCAAAAGGTGGCTACTTTGATGAGACAAAAATTTAAATTAAATTTTGTTCAACAAAACGATTCCATGATTTCTTTTTTTATCTGCAATTGTTTATTTGTACTATGCTTTAATTTCAGAGTACATTGAATCATTAAACTGCTTAAATTTCAGTAAAAACTGTAAAAATAGGGGTGTTCTAAAACTTTTGACCGGTAGTGTACATTGACTTATTACCTCTGCCCACAAAGGTGGACGGAGGGTATGTTTTCACCCCTGTTTGTTTTTGTTTTTCTGTCTTTCTGTCTGTAAGCAGGGTATCTCAAGTTGTGGATGGATTTGAATGAAATTTGGTTGGAATGTCAGGTATTTGATAAGGATAAATTGATTCGATTTTGATGAAGATCCGGATCCGGATACGAGAATTTAAGTGATTTCTTCACCATTGAGAGATGGGGCCAAACGCAATTTTTATCTCTATCTCAAAAAGTTGTGGACGGATTCGGACGAAATATAGCTGACAGGTTGAGTGTTCGACGAGGACAAATCGATTAGATTTTGGTGAAGATTCAGATCTGGATACTAGAATTTTTTGAAAGTGATTCTTCACCATTGAAAGATGGGGCCAAAAATGATATATAGCACGATATCTCCAACATTTGTGGACAAGTTACAACAAAACCAGCTGGATGAGGGGGAGATGAGAAGGACAAGCCCATTTGATTTTTGGTTAAGGTGCCGATGCACATCCAGCCTATCAGTGGGATAAAAATGTAAACTGTTCAGCATGGTTGTGTAAATGTATTTTCCAGATTACTGTCAATTTACAATACTAGTTCGTGGCTGTACGTGCGTGGCCGTATGTGCAAACCCCCCCCAAATTTTTTTTTTCAAACAACCGCACAGGCTGTTCCTTCGCTCTCGTAAACGACGACTGGATTGGGGCATTGTGTTTATCTATAAATGCGCATAAGAAATCGAGAAATTATTGGAATACAGTGTCATCACTATCCGGAAGTCCGTATGTTGTAACCCGTAGTGGGGAACACGGCTGAGGATCTATTCCCCAACGGCCACGCCTATGCAGCAACGTGTCCTCTCCTTGGTTGGTAAATAAATGGCCATAACTTGGGAAGCACTTGTCCAATTAATATCAAACCTTGAAAAGGCACATACTCAGGTCCCCAGCAATATTGCTGGCAAGTTTCAATTAGATCGGACCAGTGGTTGTCGAGAAACAGCGGACACACACACACACACACACACACACACACACACACACACACACACATTGCTGGAATTATAGATAGATATAAAATTGTGAGGGTTAATTTGTATTTTAGAACAACAAAAATACATATTTTAAGCCAACATTTAATTGTGTCCAATGATGAGGCATCATGAATTATAAATAGGAAGATTGTTCCACAAATTTTTGGCGCCACACAGAGCGTGCGGGTCCAGGTGCCATACTAGGGATGTTTAACATTAACAGAGTTTGAAAGAAAATTTACGCACTTTCCTTATGAGGGGCTCTTTAACCTATGAAAGTGCAAGTCCGTTTTGAGCCTCATAGGTGAGAAACAAGATCTTGAACCGGCCACGTCGTGCAATATTTAGAGAGCCAGTGCAGTGAACGAATGACGGGGGGGGGGGGGGGGTGATGTGTCATTATCGCAACTTTTGACTGCAAGTGATGTTATCCACAAATACTGTCTCGGAGGCATTTATTGATTCGACTTTTCATGCCAGATGTGCCAGACGTTCGACAATTGTCAAATTTCCACTTTTTACCCTCCAGGATCAATCGGTATTTGAAATAACCTCGAACTAACTTGAAAATAACAATAGATTAATTATCAAATATCCCTTCAGTAACTTTTTCTTGTTGCCGACTCGAATTCGAAACGATGCCTTGAGTTGGGATACCTTTCGTTGAAAGTGTTTGGCAAAGTGTTCTTGACAAATCATTGGATGTGGAGTTACCTTTGTGAAGTCATTTTGCATTGCTTTCAGGAACTGTACCTACTGATTACATATCATTTGGAAATGTCAAAGGAGAAGCCTTGATCAGATAAGTTGCTGTAACCCACAAACAAACAATGTTTAACTTGACCATTTTTAGGGGGAAATCCTTGCAGCAACAACCATTGAATCATCTTCGCTTGAAACTACTTACATGGGTGAAACTCCTTCCGTATTTTATGGAAATCTGGGTTTTCTAACGACTCATTAGGAGGTTTCCATATGTTCATCATCAGATAGGCATGCCACGACTGTAGGGAATTGAGGTGCTGCTCCGATATGCTGATTCGTGTCTCAACCCATTTCATCCGGATGGAGTGAAATACAGACGTAATAACGCATCATGAGCACGATCATGTGAGTTACTCCCATGGTAGTTGTTTTTTGTAGATGTTAACCAGGTACAAAAGCTTGCAAGCGCGTTACCGTGATTAGATGTCTGCCAGGCAGGAGGCCGTGTGTGTACTATGTAGTATGTCGGTGTTGCGTGTCTGCCTTTCCTCGCCGGCAGATTCATCTGTACTGGTTATCATGTTTAAATTGAATCGATATTCGTTTACATAACGAATGTTTGTTGACATTTTATTTTGTGATTGGAATGATGATGTTCAGAATGAAGATGTGGAGATTGAGTTTTAAGAAGATGAGGAATATTGTAAAAAGGGGGGGGGGAGGAAAAGGCGGGGTTTCCCCGATCGGAATGGAAGGTTGTGACATTCATCCATCCCTCGTGGGCGATTTATAATCGCTGTAGAAGACTGCTTGAGTTATCACCGAGACGGGACTTACTATTTATCATTCGGTGGAATTCTTCTCCAATGGTCTCACAAAAGGTCGAGGAGAACTTGCGTGCAATTTATATCTGTAGCGGCATCATTTTCATGTTGTAATATGTAAATATTCCTGAGCTCGGGTTGATCGGGGGGTTTTTTTGTGGAACCGGATGCATCCGGAAGAGTGACGAGTGGGTTGTTCCGTCGTGGTTGGAATAAAGGATGGACTCGGATTCCGAATACCTTCGACACCTTTTCCTTCCATGCTAAAGATCCACCTGCTTGGCGTTTTGGGCACGAATGACCGCCATTTGTTGATGTCCATCAGATGCATTCCGAGAGAGAGAGAGAGAGAGAGAGAGAGAGAGAGAGAGAGAGAGAGAGAGAGAGAGAGAGAGAGAGAGAGAGAGAGAGAGAGAGAGAGAGAGAGAGAGAGATATATATATATATATATATATATATATATATATATATATATATATATATATATATATATATATATATATATATATCTTTTGTGCCTGGTGTTGTGCTGGAAAGGGCAACCCTTGCCGTAGAGATTCGCTGGTAACGATTCTTCACCTGATATTGTCACCTTCATGTGGCTCGTGTGTAAAGAGCTCTTCTTTGTCTTTGTGGTACCTTACACGCCTCGTGGTGTCTTACATGGTTTGGTAAGGCTTTTCTGCTGAGTCTGGAGTCTATTTCTCCTTGGATCCTTCATCAACATTCCTGGCTTCGGTCCTACCGAGTTCCAGAGGGCTATTCAGCTAAGTAAGTACCTTGTGGCATTAGAACTCCTTTCAGACGTATTCCCATCATTTGTTTCTACACGTTCACGACTCTGACCGTTGGCGATGCAGTGCCCCCCTGTTACTCATTTCGCTGACCTCGGAATGATGACAGGCTGAGTCAACTCCAACTGTTGTTCATTGAATGGCCCGCAGGGGCTCGGACCCAAGACCTTGGGATCTTAAGCCAGCCACTTTAACCGTTAAGCCAACACTAGGCTTGCTCTTCAAGTGAACTTTGCATATGGAGTCTTTATTTTTACCATTTAAAAAAAACAAAAAACATTGGATACATAGTCAATGCTTGTGGAAGAGCTTGAACCACTGAATGGATCAGGATGCAACATATCAAAAGCAACACTAGTGAGGGGGTGGGGGGACACCAATAGCGGAATTGTCGGACAAAATAGAGGGAGACTTGGACAAGAAATAGAAATAGAAAAGGGGGGCGGGGTAGGAGAGAATGCATGGGGTGGACAGCATGGATAGAGAAGAAACGTTGAGGAGGTAGCAAGTACGATATTTGGAAGAAAGAAGCAAAATAAGGAACACAGGGGAGTCATTCCATCTGAAATCACCAAATTTAAGAAAATGTTCCCAGTTGACCTCCTCAGATTTACTTTAAACTTTCATAAAATAGTTCCCAGGTATCAAAATGAAGCTGCGTAAAATTTTAGGTCCATAGATGCGGTCAACTCCGAGATATTGAGGGTTGAAAATGTGGTTGTGGCCCTATTTTTATGGTCGTTGCGAGCATCACAAAATGAACGGCTACTTTTAAACTCCCACAACTTTTTAAATATTAATGCTAGAGCCTTGAAAATTTTCAGAGATTATTCTTCTATAACTGCTCTGTAAGAAACGAACATATAACGGAGTACAGTGCTCCCTCGCTATATCGCGGTTCACTTTTCGCGGCTTCACTACATCGCGGGTTTTCAAGTAGAAGTAGAAGAGTAGAAGTCGCCTCCAGTAGAAGAGATTTAATGCTCTTCTTCGCTGTGCAGTACTACATTCATCTCATCATCGTCATCTTCATCGTCGTCAGTACGGCACAGCTATCATCATCATCATCGTCATATCTTCATACGTCAGTACCCATAATACGTTTTTTTAATATTTTATAGTACAATATAGTATTTTTTAAATTATTTTTTGGTCTTCGGCTTTGCAGCCCCATGAAGTCGCATTTCCGATGAAAATTTTTTTATTTTTTTTAAAAAATAACTGATTAAATGTGTGTGGGGAAGGTTAATAAGAGTGTGTGGATGCTGTATAATGGTTTAAAATACGTTTAAAATGTGTTTAAATATATTTAAATAATTAAATATATGTGGTTTCTACTTCGCGGATTTTCACCTATCGCGGGTGGGTCTCGACCGCATTAACCGTGACAGGTGAGGGAGCACTGTATACCTCTATTAATTTTTATGACCTGATTAATTGAAATCCAGAAAAAAAATGTTGGTTTTGTATGAAGACCCAACTTTGAGACCCCATACATTTTTATTGACCCATCCCAGAAGCTTGAAATTTTTTCATGTAATAACTGTATGGTAGTAGTATTCAAATACATGTTTACTTTTCTTAATCAGTCATATGTAATACAGTCATGATCCCTCAAAAAAATTTTAAATGTTATTTTTCCCCGGAATTCAGGTGAGGATTGCAAATATATGACAAGGTATACCACTTCAAATTGTTCACCATTGGAAAGAGCATATTCAAGTTTACAGAAGTGTCAAATATCAAAGTGGTATTTTTAAATATATATATTTTCTATTTTTTTTAAAACTGTTGTTAACACAGTCGTGAATGCATGAAGTGTGTGCATTGTGTGGGCACCATGGTAATCATGAATGATTAGTTCTATGAATCAAATTAATAATACAAAAATATATCACATACTGCAATAACAATGTAATAAAACATTTCACGTAAATGATTTGAATGGGTCCTTGATCTGCTTTTCCAAGTCAGGTGCGAGCTTGTACTGCCTCCCAGTTGACGTTAGGGGAGCATCAATAACTTTCATCACATGGACCAAAGGAACCCAACAAATGTCCTCCCTTGAATGTAACTATATCCACTGCTGACATCAGCAGATCAGCCACGATTCCTGAGTTCTATTTTTAGCCCCAGCCAGATGAGTTAAGCTCTTACTATTTACAAATGAGAAACAAAGAATTACAAATTCAAATTTCAAAGTATTGTGTTCATGGTATCCTAATAGCAGATGATATGTATGTACATTGTATATACCGGGCGTAGTGGCGTGCACCTGTAATTCGGCTACTCGGAGGCTTGGGTTGGAGGATCGCTTGAGGATGGGAGCTCTGCGCTGAGCCGTGCTATGAGAGGGTGTAGGGCAGCCCGGAATCATGGCGACACCCAATCCTTATCCCTGTGTCGTAAGAGGCGACCAGGGTTGTGTCAGGAAGGGCATCCGGCGTAAAACCTGTGCCAAATCAGTATGCGGATCATAATGGATGATCCGCTGTGGCGACCCCTAATGGGAGCAGCTGAAAGACGAACAACAACATGTATGTACATTGTATATACATGTACTACATGTAAAAGGAATGTTCATTAAATAGCACACACAAGGTGCACAGCACTGGCAGAACATCATTTATTCAAATATTTTTAAAATGTTGATAGAAACATTATACCACTTTGATATTTGACACTTTGATGAGAGTACTCCATCAGGCTGCGGACGAAAGCTTTGTAAGTGGTCAGGAGCTCAGGTGGGCCGAGGAAGGACTTTGCACGATGGAGGATTCCCAGTCGGCGACTGGCTTTGGAGGCGAGGTTGGAAATGTGGCTTTCCCAGGAAAGATCATGGCAGATAGTGAGACCCAGAAGCTTGAAAGAAAGGACTTCTTCCAGAGGATTGTTGAGAAAGTGGATGGGGGGATTTTCTAAACGGTCCTTTCGGAGAGACATAGTGAGAGTGTGAGATTTGTCCGGATTGAAAGACATGTTCCACGTGTTGGACCAGTTTGTGATTTTACCCAGATCCCAGGTTGACAAGAACAAGCCGATACGATTTTGTTTCACGTCCAAATGCAGATGCAGCCTATCGGTGTGATACAAAACTTAAACTGTTCAGCCTGGCGGAGGAATGTGCTCAACCAAGTGCCCGTTCTAGTTTTTATTGCCGATGTACCATTTTGAACGGGAAAATGTCCTCTGAAGATGAAGTGCTCAGTCCTCCTGCTTTGTATAATGTAAGGACGGCTGTGTTGATACTATTATTATGAATGTTATTATTCTCCCATTTTCATTATCATTATCATTATGGAATTGACTGATTTTTTTTTTTTCTTCCGGCAGGTGTGCGGATCAGCAACTCTTTCTTAGCCTCTGCACTGCCCTTGTGTAGGTATACATGTATACGTCCAATTTTCTCCAAATTCCCCTCGGCCGAGTACCGTCGGACCCTGACATTCATGGTCCCTATATTCGCGGACCCCGTATATTCGTGAGTCATAAAGTGTGACCTGTTTCAACATTCATGCTTCTCGTATTTGCGAGTTTTTGAAAAGAAATTTTAAACACTTCAAGATTGGTCTGCTATATCCACCGCGACTAATATTAATTCAGCCTGGGAATTTTTCCATGGAAAATTGCTCTCTTTTCTGCACAGATTCATCCCAATCTCATCTTCATTTATCTTATCCATCCTCCCACTCTTGGTTCTCTGAATCCTGCGGTGAGCCATTTGCTTTAAAACAGCTTATTTCTCCTCTTGGAAGGCAAATCTGACCGAAGACAACCTCAGATCATTCCACGAAACCCACAACAAATGTGTGTCCTACCCTCAGGGGAGCCAGAAAACACCATCTGTCCAATCTCAAGATTGAACATTCAAACTTGTCTCGCTCCTCTAAAACCTGCTGGTGCCTAGTTAAGTCTGTCTCTGGTGTATGCTCCCCTTCCATCCCTTCCCTCACTTCAAATGACATCTTAGCCTACTCTGCTCATGAGAAGGCCGAATGCTTCAAGTTGGTGTTTGCTTCAAAATCTTGTGTCCCGCAATCCCTCATTCTCGGTACCCATCCTTCTGTTGTACCCAATTGCTCCTGAATTCGGTGTCTTTGGTCCAGATTTGGTCGTGCAATGGTTGGAGCACCCGCTCTGAGTCTGGGAGGTCAGTGATTCAAAACCCCATCCGAGTCGTACCAAAGACTTTAATAATGGTACTTGCTGCTTCCTTGCTTGATGCTCAGCATTTAAAAATGGATAGAGCACGGACAAATATCCGTAACTTGGCAACCATTGTGCAGGTTTTGATGGGTGGAAATTATGGACCTAATGGCCTCCTCCTGCATTGAAGTTCCTTGTAAGTGAACTCGTATTTACCCATATTTATTAACTGACGTATGTGATACTTTCATTGACACACCACCAATTTTACTATTTTGAATTGTTTCTCAGCATTAGAGTTCCAGTTCCATAAGTCCGAATATGACCCACAGGGGAAGGATGTGTGGGGAGTATCAAGGATTCTTCTATTTTTGCGAGCAGAATAAATGGATGGCCGCCTCTAAAATCCATAGGCAACTCTCTGTCCTTGCTTATTTATTTATACTGGGAGGGCAGAGTATCAAAATAATCTATCTATAATCTATAATTCCAGCAGTGTGTGTGTGTGTGTGTGTGTGTGTGTGTGTGTGTGTGTGTGTGTGTGTGTGTGTGTGTGTGTGTGTGTGTCTCTGTTAGTCTGTCTGCAACCGCCGTTTCTCGACGACCACTGGTCCGATCTCATTGAAACTTGCCAGGAATATTGCCAGGGACCCGCAGATGTGCCTTTTCGAGGTTTGATATCGATCGGACAGGCGGTTCCCAAGTTACGGCCATTTATCTGTCGATCAATGACAAGATACGGTGTTATGACGTCACAATTAATGTTTGTTTATTTATTTATTATTATTATTTTTTTGCACGATCGACGGTCCGATCTGATTGAAACTTTCCAGGAATATTGCTGGGGCCCCGCGGATGTGCTTTTCAAGGTTTGATATTAATCGGATAAGCGGTTCCCAAGTTACGGCCATTTATCTGTCGACCAATGACGACACGGTGCTATGACGTCACAAATGACATCACAATTAATGTTTATTTATTTATTTATTTATTATTATTTCTTTTGCACGATTGAAACTTGCCAGGAATATTGCTGGGGACCCACGGATGTGCCTTTTTGAGGTTTGAGAGAGAGAGGGAGAGGCTGCACATACTGGCACTCACATACTGGCACGCACCTACGGGCCCGCCCCTACGGGCCTGTACTAGTAGTAATAATAATAACAAGTCTGGAGACGGCGATGGTTCACGAGCAATGTACACGGTTCGCCTTTTTTATTTTTTGACCTTCGAGGAGACGCCACGGGCAAACTGGCAGGAATCGGGAAAAACGTAAATGATGAAAGTTGTCGTACTCGAAGAGCACTACTTACATACCAACTTTCATTCGAAACAGTTGAAAACCCGAGGAGCTCGATGCCCAATTTATTGATTTTTTTTTGACATTTTCTAAGTTCGTGACCTTGTGACCTTGACCTTGGGACGAAAATGAAAAATCGAGCTCCATGGGGCTATGCAGGTGCCATTGGGCTAACCAAATACCGAAACTCCTTCCAGATTCGACAAACCCCTCGGAGAAGATGTAACTTGAAACCGGCTACCCCATAAAAACACATGTTTTTTGGGCGTGGCTCCGCGCATAATGGGCGCACCACGCCAATTCTCAGGAAAACACAACTAGATCATGATATAAACCTCCAACCCAAATTTTATCAGGATCGGATCAAAACCCACAGAGCTATGCTCGGAACAGAGAGACAGACAGACAGACAGACAGACAGACACACACCCATAACGAATATAGTGGTCATTTACTGACTCGTGAACAAAAAAAATTAATATGCTTGTTTGACCGTCCATCCATGTGTGACGTTCTTTCCCACACATTGGTTGGACAGGTGGCCGGACTCCACCCACAATTGCAACCTGAAAAATCATACGGCCACCATTTTGGTGCTTTGCGAAGCCAAATACCTCTTCGGAGCTGTCGTTCACAGTCGCCATGCCTTCCTATTAAGTTTTCCATTCAGTGTAACACAACGACAGTGACTGTTAAAAGGATCATGAAATATTGAAAGATTGGAGCCGATATGTGTCACAGGCCTTGTGAAGGCCACAGTGTGTGTTGGTCTTTGGCTACAGGCATCTTTTGTCAGCCTATGGACTTGTGCAATTGGAATAATTTGAGCTTTCTAACTACGGTGTATTATGTATGCACATAGGCAGTGGGCATGGCTTTTCTTCAAACCTGGGTTATTTTATTTATTTATTTTTGGGAGTGATTGAAGCAGCAGTCTATTGCCTATACACCGCCAAAATAACGATATGGCATTCTCTTGAGCATCTTTTACCACGAAGGTTTCCGTGGGCTCTTGCTAGTATAAAGATATTACCATGACAAAAAAGTTTGGAAACGTGTCACAAAAAGCTTGGGGGTTTATTTTGAGTCTGAAGAAAGAGGTTGAAAGCAAGAGTCAGGCCTTTTATTTTTATTTTTATTTTTTCTTTGCCTTCCACAAGCTGATGACGAAGCTGTGATGACACAGGAGTCATCATGATGATCGTATGCCGTTAGTAGGCAGTCAGGCTCAACATGGAGTGCTTGCCTATTACAGAACCTGCTATATTAGTGATTGGTAACCTGCGGGTGACTTCTACCTGCGCTTCTTCCCTCCCACCTTGGTTTTTCACTTTACCTTGTGTACGGTCACTTGAAATGTTTAAATACGCAAAGTATGATTTTCTTTTGTATTAACACGTTCAATCCACATACTAAAATATATTGCTCTCTCTTTCAAAATTAATATTTGCATTCTGGCTTGTAATTGTGGTTCAACGGGGGGGGAGGGGGGTCTTGCAAACCTTTGAGTAGATTGAGAGCCAGATCTCATCACCTACCATACCCTGTACAGCACGTCTGTTCTGCCGAAGCTGTTTCTTGACTCGGGTTACAATCCTGGACGGGTCGCCACTCCGATGCAGGATATTCTACCGAGTGTGCAGGAATTTGTGATTTGTTCAGCGTGCCGGCGACAACTCGCCTCGTCTTCGCAAAGGACGTCGTGGGATATTTAACGCCCACCATCTAATGCTGGCAGATGGGAAGCCCATTTTAACGTCCATCCGAGTGATGGCGCACACATTCATGAATCGCAGGCAAGACCGTTTTTAGCTGAGCAGTAGATTAGAACCCAATCTGGACAGCTCAGACAGAGGCGATTGTGCATACCTCTGGGTTATCCTTCCATCCCAGACCAGACATGCAACCTCTGATTAGCTTAGTGTGTTCGACATTGATCTAAATTATTTGAGAATGTGTGCGTCGAATCGAGGAACAATGTCGTGTGCGCATCGAAACTGTCCGGTCATGTGTTCTGCATTTGTATTTGGAATTCTCCTTATGGCTGTGGGTGGCATGTTTGATCATAGCACCGCTTAACGGTATCACAGCATCACGAAAATGGTAGTGATAGTGGGAATTATTTTAAATCCAGCAGTAGCGTGACAGAGATATCAAGTACTGTGGGTGTTTTTTTATTTTTTTACGTTTCTTTTATATTTTCCCTGGGGTCAATTTTAAATAATGGAAAGTACGTTGAATTGACACATCCTTCAATGTGGAAAGAGTTAGGAAAAAGTTGTGTCATTGCCACATGTGTTGGTTAAAGAATGGAAAACTACCACATCGTGGCTTAACCATTATTTCAATGAAAACTGAGATTTGAGCATCTTTTGTGTTGTGGGAGGAAATTAGGGTGGGGGGCGGGGGATTGAGTGACGTGGAATGTGGAAATGCTTTGATAGGATGCTGATGATTCAAGTTTAGCCTTTTTAAAAAATGATCTTACCTGTTTGGTTTATGATCAGGCATGGTCTTTTTCATCCAATTCACCACAGGGCTTTCAGTCTCCCATCGAAGAACTGCACAAGATAAACCACCTCCAACATACCCACTGATGGTCCAATTCCTATTCACAGGAGACCACTATCGCTCGAGGTTCCTGGAGATCGAACGGAATGTGTGACAGGGAAACACCGGACACACGGGTTGTGCGGGAGGAAGGAAGGAAAGCGGATTAGGGCTCGGGGAGGTTTAGATCAAGAGCAAGAGAATAGTCATTGTATAAGTGAGGGACAGGTGCGCTATGATCGGGGGCTGAAGGGAGGGTGCAAGCCTTCATCTGTGGAGCCGATGAATTCGAACAATGTTTTATTTTCCCTTTTCTCCGAAGGTGCGAGAGATGAGGTGATTGGATGAAGGGACGCATTGAGAGTCCGTGCCGAGATAATCCATCTCGTGCTTGCACGGCCGATTCACTTGGACGCCAAGGGGCTCACGCCGAGAAAGAGGGGCTTTGCCCTAATGACGGACCTTCTCGGCGGGGCGTGCCGTGCAGGGTCGTGTGGCTGCGCTCCGAATAAGGCACGTAATGTTAAGCCTGGTTTCCCTGCGCGGCGCCTTTAAACGTTCGCATCTGCTCCGTGGAGTTTTGTCTGTGTCTCTGGATCCGCTGCTTTGTGCCAGTGGCGGTGGACGCGTTGATCTGTCCATCCGCTGAGAAAGCGAGTCTTACTTCTGCTTATTCTGATCAAATCCAAATGCATTATCTTCGATACAAGGACTGTGGAATACGTTTCTGATTGCCAGCGCAAAGAAGATTGCGTTTTGGATGACAAATCAGTAAGTTGAGAGAATGATCTTGTGAGACACCTGTTCCCAGAATTTAGCTTAGTTAACTTGGTTGGACAGAGAAAGACAAACTTGTTCAGCAAATGTCTGCTCGCATTTCAGATGATTTCTGGAAATGTGTTGAAATCTTTGAAAATGTGGCATGCCGAAGCCAAAAATGTTGGTGATTCTCCCAAGTTGTGATGTAAGCAGTCAAAGCAATCATCTTTGAAGTTGGAGATGGTTTTTTTTGGGGGGGGGGGGGATTGTGCTGGGGCGGAGGGGGCGGGATGTGGGAAGGAGGAACCTGGATGAAAACGGGGGTGGGGAGGGGGACTTGGATGAAAACTGCATCTGACCTCACAATCAGGTAATGGAATGATAAGCGCGGGTGAGTTGCCCCCTAAATCAGTTTTGACCCCGGCTAAAGCCCAGACGGTGCGTGTGCGTGGCCCTGCGCGCCGCAGCTGGAAGGCATTTGGCGGGAGCGGGACTGCGTGGGTTTGGGAAGATATGCTTACGCCTAATTATGTGGTCTGAATGGAGTTAATAGGAAACATGAGTTCATGCACAATGTAAACCTGATTCGTTATAACAGCTCGAGGGCGGGAAAAAAAATCTGACAGCTGGAAACAAACTTTTTATTTGGCATTTTTTCGACTTACATCTATATTTTCAGGGTATTTTTATCGACCCTCTTTTTATGACTTTGGGGTTGGAAGGGGGGGGGGGACATAGTTTTCCGAATTTCTGTGAAGTATGTAATGACCCCCCACCACTCCTCCTCACTCCTTACGCATTCTGCTCGGTGCTCTTACTCCCCAAGGCTCTGCAGGTGATTTGGTTTTAAAGGGGCTGAGCAATGCAGACCGAAACGCTCGCGGTCTGCGTTGCGAGCGAACCCCCCTTTTGATCCCTGCAAGATCTACGCAATTAAAATGCTGCCGTGCCAGGCACAATCAAGTGCTGCTAACAAGCGCGGGGCTGTGGGAGAGGCCGAAGCCGTCACAATGTTGGCGTTGTGTGGCCGAGACGTTTAGTTGACCCGCCTGAGCGAGTCTCTTCAGTCGATTCTCGATTCGGAACTTGGTCCAAATGCCGCGTGTGTTTGACGCCGTGCTGATTAGTTGTGCCAATAGTCAGTGTTGTTCCGCGACATGTTGGCGAGTCCAAAGATTCTTCCCCGTTTCGATCACCCCATGAATCACCATGTTGTCGACGTCACAATGGCATGCTTGATTTGTTTCTGCAAATTCGTTCGTTCGTCCATTCGATTCGTAAGGATTGCCGAGTACTCTGGTATATTAAACCCTTTGAGACTCGGATGTGAAATTTTAATTTTCAACTTTTACCGCGTGATGTTTTTGTGACTTTTTTTTGTTTTTTTTTTGTAGGCCACGGATGTTGAGGTTAACAATGGAGATTTCATTCAATCGATGACGTCATTATGCAAGTCAGCTTATCGAACGGAGCACACGAGGAAGTATCTCGATCTGTGACTAGTTTCTGTTGAACCTCTAATTGCTCTGATTATTATTGACCACGTAATGCCCGTTGAGCCGCAAGTAACGATTATTGTGTTGGCAGCAAATCTGAAGCACATTGAAAAGTCGAGCCACCACCTTCCACCGAATAAACATCTCTGCGTTTTACACTGTAGTTATTGTGTCAATGAATGAAACGTTTTCCAATGAAATTTTCAACACCTGCCTTATTAGTGGAATTTCTCTAATGAGTATGGAGAGGCCTTGCGAGACTTTCGAGCAAACGTGGAAATTAGTTTTTTTTTTTTTTTAAGTATGCATGTGGCTTTCAATGGCAGTTGTGATACGAGCTCATCGTATGTACGACTGTACGTATATATGTTTCTTGAAGGTTTTCCACAAATTGAAGGTCTCACCTTCAATGCAATGAAAAAACTTTGTAATGGTCATAATGTCACTACAAATAGTCTCAGTTGTCATGCCGTGCTTCTTATCCAATTCATAATTCAGGGGCAGCCACGCCACACTCCGAGCTCCAGTCGGGTCCCCCAAAAGGGCCGCAGGCCGAACGGAAGCGGAATTTGAACGCCAACTGGGCAGCATTGCTGCAGGCCCCTAATTGCCGTTAGGAGCCTGTAATACCTGCCATGCAGGGTACCTAACCCGCTGCCTGCCCGCCTGGAATCTCACCGTTGCGGAAACAATACGCCGTTGTTCTGTTTCAAATAACTGCCACATGTTACAAATGCTTTAATGATGCAATTATTTGCAAGGCATTAAGGTTTCATTAGCATTTGGACCCTTTCTGCTTTGGCCCCAAAGCTGCTCTTTCGAAGGTCTCGGTGTGATTGGTAAATAAATTTGATTCACTTTTTCTTTAGGAAAAAAAAAATTTGTTTCTATTTACCCGGTAACAGCATCACCTGCTGGAATCCCACCACGGGGGGAAATATGATCCGAGGAATTTTTGGGGAAAGAGTTTGGATGTTTAATGCGACTACTGTATCTGAACTTTAATCAGTCGACGGAGCACCTCCATCCCCCCACTCCCTTCACCTCCCACAAATCCCCCTCCCCTTCCTGCGGAGGGAACATTAACCTTTCTCTGAGCCATTCTACCTGATGTATTAGCATGTTAATGTGAAAATTTAATAAGTATTCTTCACAAAAGTAGGTCTTTAGCCACTGCCCTCGCAGTATTGATGGTAAGATATCTTAATACCACCCCCTATTCCCCCTTGCCCCCTGCCACTCTATTCCCTATCCCCTGCTCTTCTCTCAATGAGCATTTCCACTGATAATTAAAAAGGTTACATACACAATCAACAGTGTTGCCATAGTATAATCGATGCTCCTGCAACTTTCACGTCTGCGTGATCCAAAATATTTTGTACTCCAAGTAAAGGAGTTGGTACAGTCATGTGACATCATAGCAGTAGTTTCATCATTTCTAGGACATTTAAGGTTATGTAGGTTTGTGAGGAGGATTAAAAAAATTTCTGTTGCAGCACAAACTACACTAATTGTGCACGGTAGAGTGCATGCCACCGCCAGGCTGAACCACTGATAGGCGGGATGTGGATCCGGACCTGAAACAAAATTTAATCGGCTTGTTATCGTCACCTAACCAACTCATCCACTTAGTTTTGTCATAACTCGTCCACAACTTTTTGAAATATCGTGCTGTATATCTTTTTTTGGCCCCATCTTTCAATGGTGAAGAGTCACTTTAAAAAAATTCTAGTATCCCGATCCGGATTCAGATCTTCACCGGAATCAAATCAGGTAAACAGGTCGGATGTGTGACGAGGACGAATTGATTTGATTTTGTTGATGTTCGGGATCCAGATATATGAGAGATTTTTGAAAAGTCATTTTTCACCATTGAGAGATTGTGCCAAAAACGATATATAACCCTGTATCATGATATATCGAAAAGTTATGGACGGATTGTGACAAAACTTGGTTGATGAGTTGGGTCGGTGGCAAGAACAAGCTGATTAGATTTTGGTTCAGGTCCGGATGCATATCCTGCCGATCGGTGGGATACAAAACATAAATTGTTCAGTCTGGCAGAGGTATGCGCTCTACCGAGCGTCGTTCTTGATGCTGTAAAATCGGCCCGTCTTCCCATTGTCAGAACCGCGTGAGCATGGAATTTCAACTGATTGAGAAAAACTCGCAACTACTTATAGGTGTGATTGAACAATGCAGATTATTTTAAGATTTGCTTGCTTGGGAACCCAAAATCCAATTGTTTTAACTTAGCGGGAGAAACGCTTCCATTGAAGCACAAATATTGAACCAATTATACACGACCGACCAAATTTACTGAGCACTTGGTTCCTTGTAGCTTTCCCTTCCTCGTTGAAGTCCACTGTTTCTTATTTGAATTTTGAAGACCTTCAGGATGACAAAATGGGATGGCTTTGTGTTCGTATGGGCCGTCTGATTGCCAAATAGGTTCTTTTCAAGCAATTAACTTGCAACATTTTGTGTGCATTAATGAAAGTTGCTTTACCATTACCCATACATTGTACTTGGATAGACACTAATGTAATTGTGCCGTTCTATGAAGACCGGAGCTATTGCACGTTAGTATATTCTGACCTTTATATTTAGCTCCATCTCGGTGATTCCGTATAAATTTGAGTCAAATTAGTGGCGTTTGCACGGCATGTCATCCGGGGATTTGATGGCAGTTTGCACGTGCACTCGTCAGCCGGCTGGTGGAATGAGACGTCAAATTGACGCCTCTCAGGTTCGTATGCAACATGCCGAACACACCTGGGTTGGTGTATTTGTTTAATAGTGCAGGAGCTGCTGCCTATACAGAAACCACACACCGAGACGGCAAGTGGCGTAACCTGGTGTCAAGAAATATCTGAGAAGACCAGACCACTTGCTATCTGCAATTTGGATAGGAATTTGGAATCTGTTCAGGGTTTTGACAAAACCTCACCGACCCTTCGTTGAAGGACACCGCGGGATATTTAACGTCCACGGCAGTTAAAAGCAAGCGGAGGGAAACTCCTGGCTTGACGGCCATCTGAGGGACGCTCACTTTCCGATGCAACGCCCTTCTCAAGAAACACCAGTTTGACAGTTTATAGTTGTGTTGAGAATCGAACCAAGATTCTATAAACTGGGTATGGCCGGCAGTGGCCATATTGTGGGGACACTTGACTGGGGTCCCACAGGTTATGGATTCCATCCTGACTGAAGGCAGCAGTCGTAATGTTATGGATTTTCAGATTGAGATGGTCACATTTATCGAAGGATAATGATGACATCATCTAATTTTTCATCAAAAAAAAAAAACAGCCGGCTTCCAAATGACTTTTAGGATGATGATGATCTGCCTGCCTTGCTTGCTCTGTTTCGATTGGTCAACATGTGACACGAGTCCACATGTGGTCGGATTGATACTATGGTAACTTTTTGCTGCTCTCGGGGACCAGAACTTTGAGGGGAAATGCCGCCTTTCTCATCATTTATCGCCGGAGACAACTAATCCTAGTTACCTGGTCTGCTCTTGGTTAGGATTTATTGGAATAACAAATAAAACAACATGTCTGCGATCACAAAGCCAGGGAGGCTTGCTCTTGGCGATCGCCTGCGACTTACACTTGGCCCGCAATATAATGATGGCCATATTTTGTCCGGACCACTATATGACCTTGACCTTCAAAATTTAGGGATAGAGTGTAGATTAAGAAAATGTGTCCCCATCTACCGTCTATCAGAAAATAACCTCATCATTAAAATCGGAGGAAAATTATTCAAGTTGGGATCAAAAATGTTTTTAAAAAAAAAATTAGGTCGCAATCCGAAAACAGTAGGTCAAGGCCACAAATCAAATATCGGATGCACAACTTCAGGACAGAGCCACTATTGTGATGTTAAAACATTTTGGAAGGCCAAGCAGTTTTGAGGTGACGTATTGGCAAAGTTGAGCGGACAAAAAGAACAACTAAAAAATAAACCAATGTCACCCGCAGGGTTACCCGTATGTTGCCAAAAGGTGACCACGTGTGACTTCTTTAAGGTCACACTGAGGTGAACAGAGCTGCTATCCACCAGGAGCGACTCCTTGAGGAATATCTGCCTACGAGAGATTTCGATGAGAATCGTTCTACAGAGTAACCATGAAAAATATGTTTGCCTCATAACGTCACCAAATGACGTCATAATGTCTCAAGCTTGACATATCGAGAAAGCACTCATCGAGGTGTTCAATTTGAGGTATTACACGATATGGTTCCTAAAACTTGAAAATTTGACCTTGGGGTCAAATATGTTTGACCTCAGGCGCTAACCATGAAGGTCAAGGCCAATCGCCACCAAAAATTAATCAGCTGAGCGCCAGACCATGAACTATATTCCCATGAAGTTTGAAGACGATCCTATCAAAATTACTCAAAAAATAAGGGTTTCGTCGACTCCCCTGATTTGCGCCAAAGTGACCTTGACCTTTGACCTTGACGTTCAAAATTTTATGCACTGAAAGGGACCTCTATAGGCCTCTGATATGCGAAGTTACAAAAATTTCCAATGATAACTGTGCTCTGCAGAATTTTTTATTCGTGATTACAGACCAAAAAAAAAAAAAACATATGAAGGTCAAGGCCAATCGCCACCAAAAATTAATCAGCTGAGCGCCAGACCATGAACTATATTTCTATGAAGTTTGAAGACGTTCCGATCAAAATTACTCAAAATAAGGGTTTTGTCGACTCCCCTGATTTGCGCCAAAGTGACCTTGACCTTTGACCTTGACCTTCAAAATTTTGGGCACTGAAAGGGACCTCTATAGGCCTCTGATATGCGAAGTTACAAAAATTTACGATGATAACTGTGCTCTGCAGAATTTTTTATACCTGATTACAGACCAAAAAAAAAAAAAACGTATGAAGGTCAAGGCCAATCGCCACCAAAAATTAATCAGCTGAGCGCCAGACCATGAACTATATTCTCATGAAGTTTGAAGACGATCCGATCAAAATTACTCAAGAAATAAGGGTTTCGTCGACTCCCCTGATTTGCGCCAAAGTGACCTTGACCTTTGACCTTGACCTTCAAAATTTTGTGCACTGAAAGGGACCTCTATAGGCCTCTGATATGCGAAGTTACAAAAATTTCCGATGATAACTGTACTCTGCAGAATTTTTTATACGTGATTACAGACAAACAAAAAAAACAAACAAAAAACACATACAAGCTGACTAACATATCTTGCAAAACTTCGTTTTGGCAAGATAACAAACGCTTTTTTTTTCAGATAGCCATTTGACCTTGACCTTTAACTCTGAGGGGTATGATGGAAATTGAGCATAAATTTGACTTGCTCCAGGCTATTCAGCTCGGATTAGACAAACCTTAGCCGAGATGTGGTGAAAAATGTTAAAACATTTATTATTGGGTCATGACCTTCAAAAAAATTGTCAAACCAGGACACTTTTTATACCCATTTTGATGCAAAATTTGATTCCAAAAGTCCTTGGGCATTGGCAAAAAAAAAGAAGAAAAATACTAAATCGTGGTTTAGTACTCCAAGGGGTATGTAGGGGAGGGGCTTCAGTTGAGGTGGTTTACCACGCCATTTGACCTTGACCTTTAACCCAGAGAGGTATGATGTAAATTAAGCTTAAATGCGGCTTGCTCGAGGATATCTGGTGAGGGCAATTTCGTTCTCATTAGGTGAGGGCCTTCGTCGAGATTTGGTGGAAAATGTTAAAATGTCTATAATTAGGTCATGAACTTAAAATTAGGTCAAGATCAAAAAAATAGACCAACCCTGCCTACTTTATATTTGCATTATTGATGCAAAATTTCATTCCGAAAGTCCCAGCCGGCTCCGAGATACAGATTAGAAATTCATACGGTTCGGAAATTAGGAATGTTGAGAGTGCAGGAAGAGAATATATATATATATACATATATATATATATATATACATATACATATACATATACATATACATATACATATACATATACATATATATATATATATATATATATATATATATATATATATATATATATGTATATATATATATATATATATATATAGTAGTACTGTCTGTTGATGATGTCATGAGAGTTATTGCAGACCAGGGACGGGCGATTGAACTCGCCAAAGCAGTCAGGGGTCTGGCCACACAAGAAGTGAAAGAACCTGGCAAAAGAAATGGGACCACCTAAAGCTTGTCCTAAGTTCACATAAGATGGCAAGCCCATATGCTTCAAGTGTAGAGGTGTTGGTCATATCACAAGGAGATGTACACTGAGATGCAATGAACAAGTGAATGGAGCCCCAAAGAGTTCTGAACTGCGGGACGATCCAACTGTCTCGGTTGTGATGAACTGAATAGTGCACGGCAGAACAAAGGTCCAGGTCCAGACACAATTGGGGACTGACTCCTAGAGAGAGCAGTGGGGAAATGCCCATTAGTTGGCATAAAAATAGCAGGGGTCACAGCTTCTTGCTGACTGGATACAGGTAGTCAGATTAGCACGATCACTGAGTGTTTCTTTGAAGAACACCTATTGCGTCGTGACGAAGATGTACGGTCTACATCAGGGTGGCTCAGGATCATAGCCGCAAATGGCCTGGAGATTCCCGACTTTGACTATCTTGGATTGGACGTAGAGACTATGGGAATGGTATTATCCAAGTGTGGATTCTTGGTGATTTGAAGGAACCCCAACATTTGAAGACAAACGTTCCCGGTCTGGTTGGCATGAACATCAGGAAGCGTCCTCAGTCGGTTCAAGCTGAGTTTGAATCCTGTACCAATACGGGGTTGAGTTCTGATTGGAGAGAAATGTTTCAGCAGGCACAGAAGTGTGAGCTCACTGAGAAGAGTACTATGGCTGGAGTTGCAGGCAAGGATGCTGTGCATGTACTTGCAGTGTCTATTGTGTCTGTCATGGCAAGTGTAAGATGGAGGAACATGATAGGGGACAGTAACAGGATGTTGTTTGAGCTGGGGAACCCACCACTGCCAGGAGGTATTTCGGTTGTTCCAACACTCAGAGAGACTCATAAACATTTGTTCTCAGTGCAGGTTGGAAACTTTTCCGCAGGAGGATGTGTGGCTTCATTTGAGAAGACAGTTGGGCGTACTGTCTTGGGCTACCCCAGAGTGTGATAACCGGTGTGAGATATGGTTTCAGAGCATCTGAGCAGGTGACCGTTGACAGCCTGAGAGGACGGATGACTGACTGGGAACACAGTTTGATCTTAGATGGAGTCAATGTAGGGGTCACCCCTGAACAGCAGTGAGTTTTAAGAACTTATTGCTGAGACAGTTCTGAAGTCCCTCCCAAGGACGAATACCGAGGTAACACTGACAAGGTACAGCATGATATTCCTTCGGTGGACGAGATTCCCCGATTCAGTGTGGGGAGGTTAAAGAACACATTTCCAAGCTGCTCAGTAAAGGAGTCATCAAGGGAGCACAAGCTCTTATGCTTGTCCTGTAGCATTAGTACGTAAGGCTGATGGTAGCTTGCATCTTTGTGTGGACTACCGTAGACTGAATGCTCTTCCTTTACCACGCATTGACGATTCCTTTGACACACTGAACAGGGCACGGTTCTTCTTGACAATCGACTAGGCCAGGGGATACCATCAGATAGCTATGTATGAGAGAGACCAGCATACGACAGTGTTTACCACGCCATTTGGTTTGTTTGAGTATACTCGCACGCCATTCAGCTTGTGCAACGCACCGGCCACATTTCAACACCTCATGCAGGCGACGATGAACGACTTGACATTTCAGATTTTGCTGGTGTATCGAGATGATATATTTGTTTACTCAGACTTTTCAAGAGCTCCGAGAAAGACTGGAGACTGTCTTAGGGCAACTGAAAGAAGCAGGACTGAAGTTAAAACTAGAAAAGTGTCATTTTCTGCAACAGGAAGTTCGCTTTTGGGGACATCAGGTTTTCGCCAAAGGTATTGTGACTGATCCAGAAAAGGTTGCTGCTGTTGGCAAGTGGAAAGGGCCCTAGTACGTTGAAGGAGCTGAGGTCTTTTCTTGGGGTTTGTAGTTACTACAAGCATTTTATTTAGGGTTTCTCTGAGATTGCCGGTCCTCTTCACGATCTTGTGAATCGGGGTCTCGGAGAAGGAAATCCCGCAAGAATCAACCAAGTGTCTGATAAACGGTGGAATGAGGACTGTCGAGCTTCAGTTGAGGAATTGCAAGAAAAGTTGACGAGTGCACTTGTTTTGGGTTTTGCTGATTTCAGTCGGCCATTTATCATTGCGATTGATGCCAGCATCCGGGGTCTAGGGGCAGGCTTCTATAAGCACCAGGAAGACGAGAAGAGGGTCCGAGCATTTGGCAGTAGGAGGTTGAGAAAGGCTGCGAAGAATGACAAAAATTATAGCGGTATGAAACTCGAACTTCTCGCTCTCAAGTGGGTCGTATTGGAGAAGTTTTGAGGTGGTCTCTGAGTTTAAAGTGGTCACAGACAATGACCCCTTTTGTCACCTTCAAACTGTGAAGTTGGGAGTGATAGAGGAGAGATGGATCGCGCAGTTAGCAATTTTTGACTTTGATGGAAGATAGCGCACTGGGTATTGTAATGTTTCGACGGATGACCTCTTTCGGCAGCTGTTGGCAGTAGAGGACAAACCAGAGGTTGAGGATGAAAATGATGATTGTCTGGCAATTTACAGTGTCATCTGGAGACGTACAGACCTCGGACCCAATGTAGTGCAGAAGGCGATGAAGTGTTTCAGCATTCGTAATATCCGGGTGCGAGACATGGGAGTGGATGGTGGTTCTGTCCCATTGGGGAACACGCCAACCTTTCCAGGATACACCAGATAGGAACTGCGTAGGTTCCACGATTCTAACCTCACACTCTGTGAGTATGAAGTTTTGCGATGTGAAGGGAAAGCCTACAGGCAAGGAAAGACAGGTATGTCAAGATCCACCATGCCATTGTTGAAGCAATGGAACTATGCACAAGAGAAGAATGGGTTGTTGCGCCGGGTTATCAATGATGTCCACTTTGGTGAATGTCGACAGCTGTCGCTACTCGAGTGTTTGAAGGATCAGTTGCTTGAAAGTGTTCATGATCGCATGGGGCACCAAGGCAGAGAGCGCACATTGAACCTGTCGAGACAGGTGTTTCTGGATGTGAATTTGCAACGATTTCAAACACTGGGTTATGAACTGTCAAAGGTGCATTTTGACCAAGATGCCACAGCCTAAGATACACACATTCATGGGTACACTGTCCGCTTCGCGGTCATTAGTGCCTGGAGGTGGTAGCCGTAGATTTCACTGTACTGAAAGCTAGTACTGATGGCCATGAGAATGTGTCAGTGGTTACTGATGTGTTCACGAAATTCACTCGAGCATTCCCTATGAGGGACCAGAAGGCCGATACCACAGCGAAGATCCTGTTAAGGAAGTGATTTATGAAGTACGGTGGACCTGAAAGATTGCACTCTGATCAGAGAAGGAATTTCGATAGTGATGTCTTTGCTGAGCCGTAAGCGGTGTGGTATCAGGAAAACACGCACTACGCTCCATCATCCCGAGGGGAACGCTCGGTGTGAGCGTTTCAACCCATTGTAGGAGGGGGAGTAGCACACACAATGTAGGGGAGGCACAGGGGAAGCAAATTGACACACAAAAGGTGTGTGCAGATTCAGAAAGGTTTGTCCAGGTGCCAGTTCCTGCCCCTCGCAGAAGCCAAAGGTCAACAGCCGCTGTTCATGTAAATCCCTCTCATGAACCACGCTCAAGTTGTAATGCTGTCGCTTTAAATACAGAGGTTGTATCTCGGTCACTGACGACTCTGGGCACTGGATTTTTCAGAGAGGCTGTGAAAGAAGTCAGAAATGTGTGTTAATCAACGTGGACGGTGACTCTCTAAGCAGGGGAGAATGTAACCAGGTGGTAAAAATGTTAACTAGCACCGCAATGGAAGAGTCCCATTGGAGTTAGAGAGTTGGCCATGACCAGTTGTGAGCAGAACTGACAGAAGCTTAGGGGACGTGGCGTCTGAGACTGAGAGGGACTGAGACGGCCATTACTTTCTGGAAAGCCTGTACATGCCTGTGAGGTGGACACCCTTAAGGCCTAAGTCATATTTGCTCAACGGCGAGGATACGGTGGCCGTACGCCCTCTGAATTGACAGAAACGTGCGGCGGCCGCACAGTTTCTGTGGTGGCCCTACGCCATTTGGCTGTCTTTTACAGGCCGTAGGGGTCGCCGTGGAATTATAACGCGGAGTTATAACTTTTTTTCATTTCTACGTTCGCCATTGCAATTCGACAAGCCGAAAAAAAAAAAACTGGTTAAAAAAAATAATAAAAAAATTAACCCATTCGTTACCGTCTGTCTGGCCGCACGTTCGCCTTAGGGCCCCCCTGCGGTCGCCTTGCGGGCACCTTGAGACTACCTTGCGTCTGCTTTGAAAATTCTATGGCTGACGCAGGGCCCCCTTAAGGTCACCGTGCGACATCAAATCAAAGACCATACGGCAACCCCACGTTTTCGGTCTCCACAATTTCTAAATACGCCGTGCGGCTCCCAGAAAAATTAAAAAAAATATGTGACTGCTACATTGTGTGACCGTGGAAATACTGGGGCCGCCGTATAATTGCTAGTGGCCGTAGATTTTGGAGACCCCACGGCTGCCGTGGCAAATGTGACTTAGGCCTAAGGGAAGAACCCGGAGAGTATCTTGGTGTTGGTTTTGGGAGGAAATGCAACACGTGTTTGGCCACGATCGCTTATGCCCTGCTTTTGTCATGGGCTTTGTCTTGACTTGCTCTGTTTTTTGAAGTTCTGCTTAAAGTTCCAAAGCTTTCTTTTGCATCTCCACAGCAAAATTATTGCAGACAAAAAGTAACCCCAAACAAATTTGTGTATCTGAGTCTTCCAGGATATATATATATATATATATATATATATATATATATATATATATATATATATATATATATATATATATATATCCTGGAAGACTCAGATAAACAAATTTGTTTGGGGTTACTTTTTGTCTGCAATAATGCCTGGTGTTGGCGCAGTGGTAAGGGCAGTGGCTTGGGACCCAAGAGGTCCTGAGTTCAAGCTCCGTTGGGACACTGAATTAATATATGTATGTATATGTATATATATATATATATATATGTATATATATAAATATATATATATATATATATAAATGTATATATATATATATATATATAAATGTATATATATATATATATATATAAATGTATATATATATATATATATATAAATGTATATATATATATATATATATATATATAAATGTATATATATATGTATATATATATATATATATATATATATATATATATATATATAAACCAAGTCGAAAACACCAGGGGGTTGACTCAGCCTGCCATGCTTCCGAGGTCGGCGAAATGAGCACCAGTTGTACTGGGCCCGGTGTATGCCCCGGTTAGAATATGTGTACCATATCCCTGTGTGTCGTAAGAGGCGACCAGGGTTGCGTCAGGAAGGGCATCCGGCGTAAAAACCTATGCCAAATCATTATGCGGACAACAAAACGAATTTCCATACCGGATCGGTCGAGGCCCGGGTTACCAACGACCGCCACCGGTACCGGTGGTCAGCAGGGTACCAGTGGAAATTGTGCTACTGCTGGGCGAAGGAGGAGAAGGAGACGGGAAGGCGAGTCCGGAGGCAGTGGGAGAGGGGGAAGGGTAGAAGTGTGGAGGTGAGAGTTGGAACTCTGAATGTTGGGACGATGACTGGCAAAGGGCGAGAGTTGGTTGATATGATGGAGAGAAGAAAGGTGGACATACTGTGTGTACAAGAGACCAAGTGGATGGGGAGTAAGGCGAGGAGCATTGGAGGTGGTTTCAAACTGTTCTACCATGGTGTGGATGGGAGGAGAAATGGTGTCGGGATAATCCTGAAGGAAGATCATGTCAAGAGGGTATTGGAGGTGAGGAGGGTGTCTGACCGAGTGATGAGTGTGAAGTTGGAAATTGAAGGGGTGATGATGAATATCATCAGTGCATATGCCCCACATATGGGGTGTGAGATGGAATATAAAGAAGATTTCTGGAGTGAGTTAGATGAAGTGGTGGAGAGTGTATCCAAGGATGAAAGAGTGGTGATTGGAGCAGATTTCAATGGACATGTTGGGGAAGGGAATAAAGAGGATGAGGAGGTGATGGGGAGGTACGGTCTCAACAAGAGAAATGTGGAAGGGCAAATGGTGGTAGAGTTTGCAAAAAAGAATGGAAATGGCAGTGGTAAACACGTATTTCAAGAAGAAGGAGGAACACAGGGTGACATACAAGAGTGGAGGAAAGTTCACACAGGTGGATTACATCTTAAGTAGGAGATGCAACCTGAAAGAGATTAGTGACTGTAAGGTTGTGGCAGGGGAGAGTGTAGCTCGACAGCATCGATTGGTGGTCTGTAGGATGACTTTAGAGGTGAGGTTGAGGAAGAGAGTGAGGGCTGAACCAAGGACCAGATGGTGGAAGCTGAAGGAGGAAGACTGTTGCGTGAAATTTAGGGAGGAGGTGAGACAGGCGTTGGATGGTGGTAAAGATGGGTGGGATGATTGGGCAACGACAGCAGAAGTTGTGAGGAAGATTGCTCGGAAGGTACTTGGTGTGACATCTGGACAGAGGAAGGAAGATAAGGAGACTTGGTGGTGGAATGAGGAAGTACAGGAAAGTATAAGGAAGAAGGGGTTGGCGAAAAAGAAGTGGGATAGTCAGAGAGATGAAGAAAGTCGGCAGGAGTATAAGGAGTGGCGTCGAAAAGCAAAAAGAGAGGTGGCAAAGGCCAAGGAAAAGGCATATGACGAGCTGTATGAGAAGTTGGATACAAAAGAAGGGGAAAAGGATTTATACCGATTGGCAAGACAGAGGGACCGAGCTGGGAAGGATGTGCTGCAGGTTAGGTAGATAAAGGTCGCAAATGGGAATGTGCTGACGAGCGAGGAGAGTGTGTTGAGAAGGTGGATGGAGTACTTTGAGGAGCTGATGAATGAAGAAAATGAGAGAGAGAGAGAAGGTTGGAAGAGGTGGAGATAGTGAATCTGGAAGTGGGGTGGATCAGTAAGGATGAAGTGAGGACTGCTATGAAGAAGATGAAAAGTGGAAAGGCGGTTGGCTCCAGATGGTATACCAGTGGAGGCATGGAAGTGCTTAGAGAGATGGCAGTGGGGTTGTTAACCAGATTGTTTAATAAAGTCTTGGAAAGTGAGAGGATGCCGGAGGAGTGAGATTAAGTGTGCTGGTTCCGATTTTCAAGAATAAGGGTGATGTGCAGAGCTGTGGAAATTACAGAGGGATAAAGTTGTTAAGCCACACCATGAAGTTGTGGGAAAGAGTAGTGGAAGCTCGGTTGAGAGGAGAGGTGACGATCTGTGAGCAGCAATATGGGTTTATGCCAGGAAAGAGCACCACTGATGCGATGTTTGCTTTGAGAATGTTGATGGAGAAGTATAGGGAAGGCCAGAAAGAGTTACATTGTGTGTTTGTGGATTTAGAGAAAGCTTATGATAGGGTGCCAAGCGAAGAGTTGTGGTATTGTATGAGGAAGTCGGGAGTGTTGGAGAAGTATGTGAGGATCGTGCAGGATATGTATGAGGACAGTGTGACAGCGGTGAGGTGTGCGGTAGGAATGACGGACCGGTTTAAGGTTAAAGTGGGATTGCACCAAGGATCGACTCTGAGCCCTTTCCTGTTTGCAATGGTGATGGACAGGTTGACGGACGAGATCAGACTGAGTCTTCCATGGACCATGATGTTCGCGGATGACATCATGATCTGTAGGGAGAGTAGGGAGCAGGCTGAATCGAGCCTTGAGAGGTGGAGGTACGCGCTGGAGAGAAGGGGAATGTTAGTCAGTAGGAGTAAGACGGAGTACATGTGCGTAAATGAGAGGGAGGGTGGTGGTATGGTGCAGTTGCAAGGAGTTGAGGTGGGGAAGGTGGATTGGTTTAAATACTTGGGATCAACTGTCCAAAGTAACGGAGAGTGTGGGAGAGAAGTGAAAAAGAGAGTGCAGGCAGGATGGAGTGGGTGGAGAAGAGTTTCAGGAGTGATTTGTGACAGAAGGGTAGCTGCAAGAGTGAAGGGGAAAGTATACAAGACGGTAGTGAGACCAGCTATGTTGTATGGTTTGGAGGCGGTGGCACTAACAAAAAGACAGGAAGCAGAGCTGGAGGTGGCAGAGTTAAAGATGCTGCGATTCTCGTTGGGAGTGACGAGGATGGACAGGATAAGAAATGAGTGTATTAGAGGGACAGCGCTGGTAGGACGGTTTGGAGACAAAGTGAGAGAGGCGAGATTGAGATGGTTTGGACATGTGCACAGGAGGGAAGCGGAGTATATCGGGAGAAGGATGTTGAAGATGGAGCCGCCAGGCAGGAGGAGAAGAGGAAGGCCAAATAAGAGGTTCATGGATGCGGTGAGGGCGGACATGCGGGTGGTTGGAGTGTCAATGGAAGATGTGGAGGATAGAGCGAAATGGAGACAGTTGGTCCGCTGTGGCGACCCCTAACGGGAGCAAGCCGAAAGAGGAAGAAGAAGATATATATATATATATATATATATATATATATATATATATATATATATATATATATATATATATATATATCTTCTTCTTTCGGCTGCTCCCATTAGGAGTCACCACAGCGGATCATCCGTTATGATCCGCATACTGATTTGGTACAAGTTTTACGCCGGATGCCCTTCCTGACGCAACCCTGGTCGCCTCTTACGACACAGGGATAAGGATTGGGTTTCACCATGATTCCGGGCTGCCCTACACCCTCTCATAGCATGACCAGTGCAGAGCCTCTGTCCTCAAGCGATCCTCCAACCCAAACCCCCGAGTAGCCAGATTACAGGCGCACACCACTACGCCCAGTATATATGTATGTATGTATGTATGTGTATATATATATATATATATATATATATATATATATATATATATATATATATATATATATATATATATATATATATATATATATATATATATATATATATATAGTTGTGGATTCCCGCCCGCCGGCGTATGAACAACCGCGTTTAACAAATAGCGGCCGCTTCGCCCACAGAACGGACAATCCGGTCACGGCTTTCCGGATCAACGCCGGAAACCAGCAACGGGTGTGTTTTGAGCACACCACGCCTAGTCAATATTCTACCCGCGCTTCAGGGTCAATCGCCGAATTGTCGATATACCTAATTAATCGCGCGGGCAGACTACCGAGAGACTGTACCTCAACGGGGCCGCTTGGAAACGAGCTGCTCAAGCAGCTCGCTTCGTTTTGGGATAACTGAGCGGGGTATTTATCGCGCAGCCCCGTTGGACCCTATCACTTTATCGGCTATTTAACAACCAACTATATTCCGAGTGCAATATGGCAGTTCAATTAGGGAAAAGGACGCAACAAACGGGTTAACATTTAAACAGCACTTTTATTGAAATAGCGGCACATATGCAGTCATGCAGTCATATAATCAAGCATGGCAAGACACGCATGCAATTATACAACCAACAAAAGCAATGCAAAAGAGCTACTACCATCTATCTATTATGTACACACTTAACAGTTCTACTTACGGACATGGCGTCACAACGTTCATTCAAAAGCAAAGGAAAGACCCCAGGACAGACGAGGGGTAGACTGGACCTCTTGCGGTCTTTATAAACACGGAGCCGTGTAGACCGCAAAGGCTCCGAGAGACCGGGCTGGCTCCCTTGTCCCTCGTGGTGACTCGCTAGGGCGACTCTCGACGTCCCCTCTCCAGCGACCCATGGTACGGCAGACCGCGCGCCTTGGCTCCGCTGCGCTCTACTCTCTCCAGTCCCCTACTGTATATATATCTTCTTGGCAGCTCCTCACACTGCCCACAACTCCTTCATGACACTCTTTTCTCTCCTCCACACACCTCACAACCTCCAGCTCGACTCTCTGACGCGTTCAGCGAGCCCTTTTATCTCCACGGCGCCTCGCCCCTCCCTTTCGCCCGCCCTCTTCCAGAAGAAGGGCGTTTTCCTCGCCGAATCGGGGCCTTTCTCATTATTTTCCTTTCTTCATAACTAGTGTCGCTTTATAACTCTTGGTGTTGGGTTATTCTCCTGCTGCATTGGCCGGCGCAAATGTTATTCGTTGGGGGGTGGGGTCGTCGTCTACTTTCCCCCGATGAATGCCAGGCTTCTCGCAACCATGTGTCGAGGTGGCAATGCGGTGGTGATTACAGTGGTTGTTGTAATGGTGGTTTGGCTGGCGTTTTGTGGTGGTCGTGAGGGTGGTATGGTTGGGCGGTTGTTGTTAAGGTGGTTGTTCTGAAGGCGACTGTTTGTTGTCTGTGGGGATGTTGGCAGTTGACGAGAAGGTGGTTGTGGTGATCGTGGTTGTTGTGGAGCGGTTGATGAGAGCGATGGTGGTGGAGGTGGTTGTTGTGAACGGTTGATGAGAGCGATGTTGGTGGTGGAGGTGGTTGTTGTGAACGGTTGATGAGAGCGATGTTGGCGGTGGAGGTGGTTGTTGTGAACGGTTGGTCCAAAATAACGATAGCAAAAGAAAAATGGCGAACTGAAGATTCACAGCCCAGCACACGAATAATTGCCTGTTAAACATCGGTGGGGAAATCTATCTGAACACAGACTTATCGACATAACTGATCTCAGGACCGAGATGGTGCTCTGCGAATTTCTACAGCAGTAACAATATATATATATATATATATATATATATATATATATATATATATATATATATATATATATATATATATATATATATATATATATGGGGTTGACTCAGCCTGTCATCCTTCCGAGGTCGGCAAAATGAGTACCAGTGTACTGGGCCGGTGTATACCCCGGTTAAAATAGGTGTACCATATCCCTGTGTCGTAAGAGGCGACCAGGGTTGCGTCAGGAAGGGCATCCGGCGTAAAACATGTGCCAAATCACTATGCGGATCATACGGATGATCCGCTGTGGCGATTTCCTAACGGGAGCAGCCGAAAGAAAAAGAAAAAGATATATATATATATATATATATATATATATATATATATATATATATATATATATATATATATATACATATATATACATATATGTATATGTATATGTATATGTATATGTATATGTATATGTATATATATATATGTATGTGTATATATATATATATATATATATATATGTATATATATATATGTATATATATATATATATATATATAGTGCTTTCATACTCCTAGGCATCTAAGAAACTCTGAGGTACCATTATAAAGTGGGTGTGCCAATTTCAGAAACAAACCCTATGTAAGCCTTGGCCTGCTATATGGGGAGGCTTAAATGTTTAATACCTTCTGGATTATGAGCACTTTTGGCCGTATTTACCACTTGGTGGTTTCTTTTTAGTCGATTTAACTTGATTTCAGAAAAAAATATTTCGATGCATTTTTGGAACCATGAAGAAAAGCCGAGCTGTTTTCTCACCTGTGCTTTGCAGGATAGTATTTCTCCTTTCCACCACCTTTTTACACTCTAATCTACTTTTCCTTTATCCCTACTCGGCCTCCGTTATACTTTCTTCTCATTTACTCGTATCCTTTGCTCTCACTAGTTTTTAATTTTTTTATATTTTTCTTTTTGTATCTTGTCTTAATTGCCTCTTGAAAGTAACTTCTTATTTTCCTCTTCCCTTGAATTTCTCATGAAGATCTAAAGAATATCTCATCATCTTTTATTTTTTTCAGATCTCATGATGAATCATTCTTTTTTTGTAATTTGGGTTTTCTTTTCAAATCCTATACCATCATATAAGTTTCCTTCTTTATATTATTCAGGAGCAATGACAGTCGAGAACGGCAAAAGGAGCTGGATCTGGCCTTGCATCTTGTATCCACCCCACGGGCATGCTCTCACAATGGTGACCTGCTGCCTCTGATCCGTTCCACTGTTCGACTGCAACTGCATGCCTATGACAACCTCAAAGCATTTCGAAAGCTGGAGCAAGTCAGTGATTGAGCCCTTCGTTGTTCAGTAATATTACACGTTATCTGCACAATATGTCACTAGTTTGCATCCAAAGTATTATGTGTTCAGTTATACACACATACCCTTCACCAAAAACTGATTTTCACAGCCAATTGTGTTAGGACATTTCTGACAGATGTATTCGTTCTTATAAAATTTCCAGATCTTGAAACGGCTTGCTGAGTGGGAACGAGCGGCTGTGATGACTGAGTTGCGTTGTCATCTCTGCGGAATCCTCCAACCTAACCAGGCAAGACCTAACCAGGCCTAACCAGCCTAACCTAACCAAGCAATCCCTCAGCCTAATTTGTTACCTCTACCACTGAGCGTGGAAGGAGGTCATGTTTTCACCCCCGCCTGTCTGTTTGTCTGTCTGTCTTTGAGCAGGATATCTCAAAAAATTATGGATGGATTCGGACAAAACATGGTGGACAGGTTGGATGTGCGACAAGGGCAAACTTATTCGATTTTGATGAAGATCCCGATCCAGATCTGAGACTTTTAAAGTGCTTCTTCACCATTGAGAGATGGGGCCAAAAACGATATATAGCATGACATTTCAAAATGTTATGGATGATGGAATCGGACAAAATTTGGTGGATGGGTTGGGTGTATGACGAGGAAGAACTGATTCGATTTTGCTTAAGATCCTGATCCGGATATGAGAATTTTTACAATTTTCCAGTGATTCTTCACCATTCAGAGATTTATCCCAAAACCCATTTATATTACAAGACGTCAAAAAGTTGTGGACAGATTATGACAAAATTAGATGGATGAGTTGGTTCGGTTACAAGGACAAGCCGATTCGATTTTTGGTTCAGGTGCGGATGCAGATCCGGCCTATCAGTCGGATACAAAACGTCAACTGTTTTACCTGCCCGAGGTACGCGCTGTTCCAAGTACCGTTCGAGTTTTGAGTGCTCTTCCTTTCGTGTAATTTATTGAATCAAACCGATGGACATGTAATGCTGCAATTGTGACTTCATTGTATTGAACTTCAGCTTCCGAGTGACACTTTGATATGCATATTATTGTCTTGCGGCTTTTGGGTGCGTCACGTGACGGAAAGGTCCTCATGTTTTTGTTTTTTTGCTCTCCTCTCGGGCTTATCCTTTTTATTTATTTTTTATTTTTTTTATTTTTTGTGGCTTTGGATCTATCTCCACTTCGAGTGCCTCACGGGGATTAACGTCTTGTCAGGTCTGGTTATCGGGTTCTTCTCCGCATCGCAGCTTTGGCTGCCACCCTGTACCTGCGGGATTTGTCCATCGCTTCCTATTATGTTTTGACATGGGCGCTGGATATCACGAACGAGAGTGGCTTTACCTCTCGTAATTTGGGGCTTTCTGGCAACCCTGCGCACATTTACGGAGTACTTGCTGAATGAGCTTTGCGCAGAGTTTTTCTTTTTTTTTTGTCCGCATTCACGCGCGAGAGGTACATTTGTCAGACGAGACGTGCTCTCTTGCGGTACGTGACCATATAGCGAATGCTTACAAACGCAACTCGCCATGCAAACGCAGCTGTCATAAGGCACAGCATTTTTAGCAGTGGAAAACTCGTGTCCACTTTGAGCAATATTTGCGTAAATATAATTTTTAACTCCTCTCATTTTGACTTTATACTGTGAAAATTTGGTGGAACCTTCTAATAATAAACACCAAATCTCTACTCTCAGCTCTGAAAACAAGTTGTTGGTATTTCTCCAGAGAAACCTTCTTGTGGTCATGGAGTTGTTTTTATTATTGCTTAAAGTACTTTGATTGCAATCTCATGAATGGGACGTTTCAAAGATCGGAGTGGTGGTGGGGAAGCTAAATTCCCTCTAATCCCGACGGCATTTGTCTAAGCTGGCCGCGGCCCTGCTATTTAAAGCGCCATTTAAACCATTGCTGGAGAGTTTCTCGCCGTGACACGGGGCCTGGTTTGGAGCCATGTTTGTCATGAATCACTCTATGGCTTTGCTGTTTGGTACGAACATTTAATTCTTTATTTTTTTATTATTTTTTCCCTGCTCATTTATCCACAGGTCATGTTGTTTTTTTTAACCTCCGCTGCCCCTCCTAAATCAGCAGGTTAGTTGAGATTTGGACACCCAGCATCGCTCGTGTAATGAATACAGAAGTAGCATTTTCAAGAACCGTACACATTCCCTCCATGATTAGTCTGCTTCTTGATCCCTTGAAAACTGAGCGTTGGTTTCTCTTTTCCTTTTTCTGGCAAAGTGCTTGTTGGGTTGTGGTCCGAGTAAATCCTCTTCTGAATGATGCACCAGATGTCATCGTGAAAGCAATAACTGATATTTGCTGTTTAGCTGCAAAGTCGAGGAAATCCCAACCATAAGGGATTTCTTGCACATGCGTCGGACATTTTTTGAAGAAAAGAGTCGTAACACCTCTAAGTATTTTTTGTATTTATTTTAAAGTAGTTGCTTAGCCACTCTACAGGTCTGTATAGAAGGTGAATTTGAATTGGAGTACAAGTCTTTGGTGATGCTAAATAACTGAATAAATTGATATGTCCATGATTTTGGGGTCCAAAATGTTTTGCCACATGTATGTGGCAAGAGCACCTTCACAGCGATAGGTAGAGCGCATACCTTTGCCAGGCTGAACAGTTTACCTTTTAAATTCCCCTGATCGTTCTAATCTGAAACCGGACGTGAACCACAATCTCATCGGCTTGTTCTTTGTCACTGAACTAACTCATCCACCTAGTTTTATCGTGACTCGTCCACATCTTTTTGAGAAATCGAGCGATATATTGTTTTTGGTCCCGTCTCTCAATGGTGAAGAATCACTTAAATAAAATTTAATATTCCCTTATCCGGATCCGGATTTGCATCTTCACTAAAATCGAATCAATTCGTCCTTGTCACACACCCAACCTGTCCCCCAAGTTTTGTCCGAGGTAATTACCCCCACCACCGAAGGTGGATGGAAGTTATGTTTTCACCCCTATCTGTCTGTCTGTCTGTGAGCAGGACATCTCAAACTTTTGTGGACAAGTTGGGTGTGTGACGAGGACGAATTGATTACATTTTGGTGAAGATCCGGATCAAGACACAATAATTATTTAATTTTCTAAGTGATTCTTCACTATTGAAAGATAGGGAAAAATATATAAATATATTTATAGATATATAGCTACGATATATAGCTACTTCACTATAGATATATAGCACAATATCCCAAAAAGTTGTGGACGGATTTGGATGAAACTTGGTGGACATGTTGCATGTGGGGCAAGGAAGATCTGGATAAGATAATTATTTAAATTTTAAGTGATTCTTCATTGAGAGATGGGGTCAAAAATATATAGTACTGTATATTATGATATAAAAACGATATAGTACTGCATATCATGATATAAAAACTATATAGTACTGTATATTATGATATATAAACTATCTTCTTCTTCTTCTTCTTTCGGCTGCTCCCTTTAGGGGTCGCCACAGCGGATCATCCGTATGATCCGCATAGTGATTTGGCACATGTTTTACGCCGGATGCCCTTCCTGACGCAACCCTGGTCGCCTCTTACGACACAGGGATATGGTACACCTATTTTAACCGGGGTATACACCGGGCCAGTACACTGGTACTCATTTCGCCGACCTCGGAAGGATGACAGGCTGAGTCAACCCCATGATATATAAACTATATAGTACTGTATATCATGATATAAAAACGATATAGTACTGTATATCATGATATAAAAACTATATAGTACTGTATATCATGATATAAAAACGATATAGTACTGTATATCATGATATAAAAACTATATAGTACTGTATATCATGATATAAAAACTATATAGTACTGTATATCATGATATAAAAATGATATAGTACTGTATATCATGATATAAAACTATATAGTACTGTATATCATGATATATAAACTATATAGTACTGTATATCATGATATATAAACTATATAGTACTGTATATCATGATATATAAACTATATAGTACTGTATATCATGATATATAAACTATATAGTACTGTATATCATGATATAAAAACTATATAGTACTGTATATCATGATATAAAAACGATATAGTACTGTATATCATGATATAAAAACGATATAGTACTGTATATTCAAAAATGTATTGGGCCCGATATGTTCCCGTGGATCAGGCATTACGTGGCGGAGGTATGCACTCAACCGAGTGTCCTTCGAGTTTGTGGATGTTTTTTTTTTCCTTTTTTTTTTTTTCATTTTCTTTCTTGCTCTTTCATATGAATTCCGTTTTTTTTTTGTTTTTTTTAATCATGGGGAGGTGCCAGAGTTCCTGAAGTCACTTACGTACATTCTAATTACATCGAGTCTTGATTTCTTTGTTTTTGTGTTAACTTATCTGTGGCAAGTGACTTGTTATTTAAATAAATTAACGAGAGTCAAGTCGATGGTGCACCTTTCCAAACTCCCACGCCTTCCCCCGAAAGCAAAGTTGGAAGATGGCAAAAAATTCCACCTGAATGACCTAATATCAAATTTTAAGTTTAATTTTTTTTTCCCCGGGGCATGAACCCCCCTGGGACATGAACCGGGATTCAAATCCAAAAAATCCGTTACATATTTTATGCGTCTCCCAATGCCGATTACATGAACAAAGTTTCATGAAAAAAATGTTTGAAAATTCACCCGTAATTGCATTTTGTGGTGTATGACCTTTTGACCCTGACTCACGGGGTGGGGCCAAAAATTATACTCGTCTCACACCTTCTTGCCATGTGTTGATCATAACAACTAAGTTTGGTGAATTTCTGCCTAACCGTTATAAGAGGAGATAGGGTGACGGCGAGACAGACACACAGTCAAACAGAGCCAATTCCAATATCCCCCAGTTTTTGTTTTTTTCCCCCAAAAAGCATGGGGATAATTACTGTTACTTGTGCATTGACCAGCTCCCATGTTATGCACAGAGCTGTTGCTCTATTGCCTAACAAAGGAGATTTTTTATTTTTTTGCCTCGAGGTAAGCTTGCCAAGCAGCGTATTTGCATGAAAGCTTTGCTGTTAAAGTTTGCAAAAGACCGTGTTAATTTATAAATAATTGCAATCGAAGTAATCCAAATCAATTTGGTCACAGTTTGGGAACTTCAAATTTGTCGCCCGAGGATAGTTGGAAGCAAATTTCTGTGATGTGTTTTGCCCACTCCTCTTTTCAAAACCTGAATGCTGTGCTTGATGCTGAAGGATCTCTTTTTACTTTGTTTTTTTTTCTCGCAATTTTTCGACCAGTAACCCACCCTTGAGGAGTTGAAGTGTGGAGAATTGTTAAAAAAAGGAAAATGGAGCCCTGGTGGCAGATGTAACCTGAACCTTTTTCCTCCCCTCCACACGTGTAACGCTCCTGCGTTTGTTTCATGCCGCAGATCCTGTCACAAGCCGACTGCCTCACAGGTGGGTTTTCCAGGCAAGCTTGCTCCGCGTGCCAGGTATCATCTTTCTGACCTCGATCCTGATGGCTGCTCTTGCTGTGCCTGATAACGATCAGATTTGGTTAAGATATTTTCGGGCACCGCTCTGGTGTATCGCTTTTGATTTGTTCAATCTAATATCCATCGAAGATTGGGTGGGTTTGGTGTGATTTGTGTGTGAGTATGTGAGTGAGTGGCTTTGTTGTGTCACGTTGCATTATCACGGCAGTTCGCATCTGAAGTTCTCTCATTTGTTCGTGCTTTAGAGGCCAAATGAAGAAAGTTGGTTTCGTCGCGATGGTAGAAACATGGGAAACAATTGGAAGGCTTGTTGGAGGCAGGAATGTGTGAAAGATGTCAGGTTTATCTTTATTGGGGAACTTTGGCAACTTTCAATGAGATGTCCTCTCTTGCCGAGCAAAAAGGAGTCCGTAGAATTGTGACAGACAGTCTTTTTCCTGTCTCTGTTTAGTGTCGGCCTTTTTGGAGGGAAGCCCACTGGGGCGAGCCGTGTTGGAGGAGAACCTTCAGGCCTTGCTCAAAGCGATTGCCTGTACATTATCCCAGCTGCTCCAGCATCCAGATTGCCTTGCTGGAGAACTTCCTACCTCTGTAGCCAAGGTTTGTTCTGACATGATGCACAAACTCATTCTACAAAATTAATTATTTGTTTTGTTGCAAAGTAATTGTTTTGTTGTGTCTTCTCGGTTCTATTTCTTACCCGGCTATAAACTGCCACCCTGGTGCTTCACTGGCAGGGCAAGTTGCGTCAATGTGTGCGCTGTCCTTTGATTGGGATGTTAAGCCAGGTGTCCCATCTGCTAACACTCTCTGCTGGACGTTAAATGTCCCATGCTATGTTCGGAAGAGATGAGGCCATTGTGTGTCAATAATCGAGCCAAATTCACTGATTACCCACCGCTGGGAAAAGCAATGGCAAACTGCCCAGTGTGTTGTCTAACGAGCAACTGCTTCAGCAACACTTGCACTCCGGAAATAGCATGGCCATGAATGCAACACAATGGAATTGTTTTTCCAATTGCAGCAAATAATAACGTTTTCAAACAAATCTTTCCCCGCCTCTTTTTTCACATGTGATGCAATCTCAACTCGAAAGCATCTGAAAATGCAAAGCCTGTCCACGCCCGCTTTGTACTCAAACCAAACTTGATGAAAACAACAGTTATAAAAAAAAATTGTACATTTTATCCATTTGTGTTCTCCATAATCTATTAATAAAGGTTTGTTGAAGATTTGATGAGAAAAGCTCAAATGGTAAAAAAGTTACGGCCCGGACAGACGCACACACACACACAGAAATGATTGCAAAACCCCGTCCTCTGCTGCGCAGGGGACAGGCTCGCCCCCCCTGCTCTGTCTGCGATATGTCCCCCCCCCCAATATTTCTGCAGGGCGCTCAAGGTCCACCAGCAACCCTCTTCTGGTAAAACTACCAAAATCACGAATCACTGCTCACCTTCACTCTTTCATTCAGGCTCTTTTGTCCCAACTTTGGAATATACTCCCTCACTCTTTTCAATCCCATTCTTCCCTCCAGGCCTTCAAAACAGCCGTTCACCACCAGCTCTTATCTTCCCCCATCCAAAAACCTCGATCTTTTCTACTCCCGTTAATCCACCCCAAACCCAACTCCTTCAAATTCCCTGCTTTCCTTCTTGAAAGTCCCTGTAATGTCCATCTTGTATTCCCCATGTTCCCCGCCCCATCCCTCTCCCTTCCACAGATCTCCTAATGTCCCTGTTCCCCACTGTTTTGTCGTTCCCTCACCCGCCCCTCTTGTCTCATGCCCCCCCCCTTGCTGTGCGTTGTGCGTTAGCCCTCATACGAGCCTCGACAAGGTATACAGAAAAAATTAAATAAAAATTGGTTTAAAAAAATGTTCCAGTCTGGACATATACATTGAATCTCAATGGAAACAAGGATTTCAATTAAAACATTTATGGCTGGTTTACCACTTACCCGATGACGTCATCCTTACAATCCTTTATTCCCCATTTGGAGTCGAATGAGATGTGCCAAGTTTCAAATTTTTTCGATCAGTGGTTTCACAGATATGTTTAAACTTTTTTGCATTTAATCCATGATGGCTGCCATACCACGTGACCTACGACATCACAATTGTCATTAAAATATCATCCGCGCGGGGTCGCTCCTTCCCTGAAAATTCTGTGCGTCAATCAGACAAGTGGTTGCTGAGGAAAAAAAAAATTGAGCAAAAAAAAAAGGGTCAAAGAGTAACAATAATAATAACTGAAAATAATTTTAACAAAATTATGAACTTGTCTTCTCAATATTCTCATAATAAAGCTTCGTTAAAAATTTGATGCCAAAATCTCAAATGGTAAAAAAGTTGCGGCCCAGACAGACATGCAGACAGACGCACACAAAAGTGATTGCAAAACCCCGTCTTTTGCTGCGCGGGGGTCAGTTAATTATATAATAGCCTGGTGTGGGCTTTACACTTAAGGTGGCTGGCTTAAGTTATTAGGGTCTTGAGTTTGAGCCTCTGTCGGACCGTTAAATAACACCAGGTGGGTTGGTTCAGCCTCTATCATCCTTCCGAGGTCAGCAAAATGAGTACAAGCTTACTGGAAACAGGGCAACGCATCAGCGGCACAGCCGTGTTCCCAGCAGTGATGCAACCAGCAGCTGCAGGCTGCATACCAAATAATATAATAATTATATAAAGCATTATTTATTTATTTGTCATGCGACAATTTGTTTCCTCACTTTGCGTGTGGGTGTGCAAATTTCTAGGTCTGCTTGAAGCTCTTTCAAGTTCTCCCAGAGTTCCTGAAGCCATCGCTGTTGATGGTCGAGCAGAACAATGGTGAAAGCATCGCTGCAGTTTCTTCCATACTTAATTTTCTTCTCCAAGGTATCTCGAAACAGGTAAATTTGCTTCCCTTTCTATTTTTGTGTACCTGCTGTGTAAGAGCTGATTGACCCAGATATTCTGGGAGAAGTTAAATGCATTAGTATATGGGAATTGTTTTTTTTTTTTAACTTTAACCTGGAGAGGTATGATGTAAATTCAGTGTGAATGCCTCTTGCGCAAGGCTATTTAGAGATGGCAATTTCGTTCCGATAAGCCAAACCAAAGTCGAGTTACGGAGAAAAATGTTTAAATATCTATAATTAGGTCATGACCTTAATATTAGGTCAAGGTCAAAGACTTTATCGATGCAAAATTTAATTCCAAAGGTCCTAGCTTGATTCGAGGTACAGCTCAGACATTGTAAGGAAGAAATAAAACCAACCTGAATGGTGATTTAGTACTTCTAGGGGGGGGGGGTCGAAGAAACTCTCGGTTACCATTCAAATTGGGGGCAGTAATTGTAGAAACAAACCCTACAAGAGCTATAACCTTTCCCCTGTCATATAGGTGGAGGCTTAAAAATTGAGCTCCAACTGCAGCTGTCATGGAATGGTTATTGACCTTTGATATTACGTTGAATGGTATGATGTTCATCAGCAGCTGATATCTGAAAGATGACAGATGAGGACATCTCACCGATTTGGTGGTGAAGAGCAACAGGATATTTCATTTATTCTTCATTTACTTCTAGTTATACAAGATGTGAAAAGCTGTTTCCTTCAATAGAAGACAATTTTCTTGATACGAGATGAGAGGACGTTGCTATATTTTGAAAGTTTGCGCCTTGACAGACCCTGGAAATTGGAGAAAGTCCAGATCGAGCCGGCAGGACGTGAGCAGGTCTCGGCATAGAGACATTTTAGTTACCCTTGTTTTCTGCTTTTCATTCATAGCTTCGTTTAACAAAAGGAAATGTGTACAATTCCTTTCTGTTGACCTGATATGATCTGCTTATCCATAGCTTTGCACGGGTCAATTGTCGTTTTTCATTCGTTTGTTCAGTGAGGTTTGCGGAATGGCTGGTGTTATGAAGTGCCATCATTAATTAACGGTTACACGGCTTTGGCACAAACCTTACTTGCCATGGAAGGGACGAAGGGGCCATGAGTTCTGGTTCATGTCAGGCTGTAACAATGTGCAGCTGCACATGTTCTTTACTGTGCACAATTTGATTACACTCACAATCCTCCTTTCTGCACTTTGTTTTGTATGTTTGTAAGAGCTTCCTTGTTATGCTCATATACACTATGTGTTTGTGGTTCATGTTGCAAACTAAGCAACTTGGCGCAGTATATTTCTGCGGATGCCTCCATGCGTAGCAAGGTGGTTCTTCATCTCGTGCTCTTTTGCTGTCTTGTACCCTGTCTGTCTGTTTGTCTGTCTGTCACACTATCTCCTCCTAAATGGTTGGGCAAAAATTCAGCAAACTTGGTAGTTGTGATCATCACATGGCAAGAAGATGCAAGAGCAGTGTCATTTTTGACCGTGCCCCGTGGGGTGAGGGGTGTCAAAAGGTCAAATACCAAAAAATGCGATTTCGGGCGCATTTTTCAACATTTTAAAATTCAACTTTCTATCCATCCATCCACTGGAACCATACTCTGTACAGAGCGTCGGTGCTGCTGAAGCAGTCTCCTGGGCTATTGGGAACAGTCCTGGACGGATGGCCACTCTGACGCAGGATACCAGCAAGCCGGCACTCATTTTGCCGACCTCGGAAGGATAACAGGCTGAGTCAACCCCACCCGGTATTGATTCAACGGGAGAGTGGGATTTGAACTCAGGACCTTAGGATCCCAAGCCCGTCACCTTAATCACTTAGCCAACACCAGGCATAACTTTCTATATGCAATCATTATTGGGGGGATGCATGAGAGATGTAACGATTTTTTGGATTTGACCCCTGGTTCATGTCCCATGGGGTGGGGCTTTAGGGTCACAGGGGTGAAAATGGGGAAAAAAGTTTTTAAAACTCAAATTTGGTATTGGACCTGAAATTACACCATTTAGACCCCTTCGACCTTTTGAGATCCTTTAGACACCTTCGACACCTTAGACACTTCACACCATTTCGACCCTTTAGACCAATTTAGACCTTTTCAGACCTTTTGACCTTTACATCTCTTGACATTTTGACTTTTACACCTTTTTTACCTTTCCACCTTCAGACAATTTGACCTTTACAATTTTTCAGACCTTTGACCTTTGATTTGACCTTTACACCTTTATAACTTGACCATTTCTACCTTTTCATTAAGTATAGCCTTCCATTTATTTGCCACAAAATACACCACACAAATATGTCCTGCTGAGGGTCAACAATCTTTGATTGCTCTTTCTAGTTGCAATTGTGCTTCCGCTCCCACAACTTTGTGATACTGCAAGGGTCATGTGCCATATCACATGATCAACCTTTTTTTTTTGTAAAAAATTCCTCGTTTCAGAAGTTGAAAATTTAATATGACAGATTGACGATGTATCTATTTTTTTTTTTAAAGAAAGAAAGAAAAAAACAAGTTACTTTTTCTTGTCCCTACATTAACAGAATGATCTGGCTTCATTTTAGTACTTCATTTCTCCAAGTTATATGATCATTAATTATTTTCATCTCGCTTAATATCAAAATATATGTATTTCCAGTAACCCAACCTGCCCCCCCCCCCTCCCAATTATATCTTGCATCATATATATTTTTTTTCTTTCACTTCAATCTCCCAGAAGTTTCCACATATTTCTGGCCACTTCTGCTGGATTCGGAAGTTTCCGGATTAGGTGTGAAAGATCAACGCCACGGAAATAATTTGCAGTATTGTCGATCGCTGCGGTGTAAACGGTAACCGCCACCAGCCCTTTGTCGACGTGAAGGGATTGGGAAAATTCTCAGCCGTTCTAAAAACTTTGCATGAATCCCCACCATGACAGTTCGACAATCTCTTGTCGGCATAAAATGGGCCCTGGATAAACCTTCCTGACCTGTCAGTGGGAGTTTCAGCTGCTGTCAAAATACTCGACATCAGATTTGTCTGTTAGAAGTACCATTGTGGCGGACGTAGGGCGCCCGGTCGTAAGTAGGCAAGTCGGCATTTGATGTACTTACGTCCCACATAATTCAACTACAACAGGAAAAAGACATCACAGCATTACGTAAAATGATCCTTTTATCTCTTTTCAAGTTTATTTGTACTTTGTACATGATGTAAAGCCACAGTTCCGTGCAGCTGAAGTGCACGATTAGGTTAGCTTTTTCTTATCAGCCCAAAATGAGAATATCCATTTGTTCTGTTTTCAGGCCCGAGGTTCTGCTGTCATATGTTGCTGGGAACACACTTATTTATTTGTTTTCATTTTTAGGCCTCAGTTACCTCTTTCCTCGAGTTATTTTTAGCTGCAGCACAGAAGGCTTGTTTTAGGTTCAATGGCAGTGCTTTTCTGCTTTAGGCTGGAAGACCTTCACAGGTATTTTAAATTGTGAATTGAAAAGAAAAGGAAAAAAAAAAGCCACCAATCCAACTCTTACATGGTTTGTTCACTTTGAGTAACCATTGAACTAACTGGTTTTCCATAATTACCTCTGCCACCAAAAGTGAAGGAGGTTATGTTTTCACCCCTGTTTGTTTGTTTGTGTGCAGGATATCTCAAAAAGTTTTGGACGGATTCGGATGACATTTTGTCGACAGGTTGGGTGTGTAACATGGACAAAGTGATTAGATTTTAGTGAAGATCCGGTTCCGGATCCGACAACTGGAATTTTTAAAGTGATTCTTCACCATTGAGAGATAGGGCCAAAATCATTGAGATATTTCAAGTGATTCATTGAGAGATTTCACACCTGAATTCTTGACCAAATACAAAGCTTTTGTCCGCAGCCTGATGGAGTACTGCCCTCCCCTCTGGGCAGGTGCTCCCGCGTCTCACTTTTCTCGGCTTCATGCTGTGGAAACCAGGGCATTTAGTTAGGATCATTGGTATCTCTCGTGATGAGGCTGAGTCTTTGTCTCTCTCTGTCTCTGTCTCACTCTCATTCTCTCTCTCTCTCTCTCTCTCTCTCTCTCTCTCTCTCTCTCTCTCTCTCTCTCTCTCTCTCTCTCGTTCTCTCTCTCTCTCTCTCGTTCTCTCTCTCTCTCTCTCTCGTTCTCTCTCGTTCTCTCTCGTTCTCTCTCGTTCTCTCTCGTTCTCTCTCGTTCTCTCTCGTTCTCTCGTTCTCTCTCGTTCTCTCTCGTTCTCTCTCTCGTTCTCTCTCGTTCTCTCTCTCGTTCTCTCTCTCTCTCTCTCTCTCGTTCTCTCTCCCTCTCTCTCGTTCTCTCTCTCTCTCTCGCTCTCTCTCTCTCTCTCTCTCTCTCGTTCTCCCTCTCTCACTCTCTCTCTCTCTCGTTCTCTCTCTCTCTCTCTCTCTCGTTCTCTCTCTCCCTCGTTGTCTCTCTCTCTCTCTCTCTGTCTCTCGCTCCCCGCAGGCAGATCGTTGGTCTTTCTATCTTCTAGCATCTCCTCTCTGGCCTCGCCCCTAGTGCTCTGTCTGAAATTTGTCCCCCCCCCCTCCCCACATACTTCCACAGGGTGCTCAAGGTCTGCTAGCAACCACCTTCTGGTAAAACTACCAAAATCAAAAATCACTGCTCACCTTCACTCTTTCATTCCTCTTTTTTCCTACCTTTGGAACAAACTCCCACACTCTCTTCAATCCCACTCTTCCCTCTAGGTCTTCAAAATAGCTGTTCACCACCATTTCTTGTCTTCTCTCATCCAAAACCATGATCTTTTCTACCCCCGCTAATCCACCCCAAACCAACCTCCTTCAAATTCCCTGCTTTCCTTCCTTTTCCTGAAAGTCCCCGTGGTGTCCATTTGTTTACCCTGCGTACCTTGCCCCATCCCTCTCCCTTCCACAGATCTCCTCATGTCTCTGTTCCACACTGTTTTGTCCTTCCCTCTCCCGCCACTCTTGTCTCCTGCTTCCCTTGTTGTGCATCTCTGTGTGTTAGCTCTCACACGAGCCTCGACAAGGTATACAAAAATATAACAAACCAAAAACGATACATAGCACGATATCTCAAAAAGTTGTGTACAGATTCGGACGAAACTTGGTGGACATGTTGGGTGTGTGACTAGGAAGAAATGATTCAATTTTGGTGAAGATCTGAATCCAGATCCTGATCTGATAATTTTAAAAATGATTCTTCACCAATAAGAGATCGGGCTAAACCGATATATACCACGATGTCTCAAAAAGTTGTGGACAGGTTGGGTGTTTGGTAAGGACGAATTGATTCGATTTCGGTGAAATTCCGAATACGGATCTGCATATGATAATTGATTAATTTTCAAAGTGATTCTTCACCGTTGAGAGATTGGGCCAAAAACGATGTATGGAATGATATTTCAAAAAATGTGTTGGGCCCGATATGTTCTCGTGGATCAAGCATCGCGTGGCGAAGGTGTGCGCTCTACCGAGTGCCCTTCTAGGTTAATTTGGTTCATTGCACTTTTCCACTTACATTATTACTCTTTCGAGTTTGTTAACTTTCTTTATGTTTCCGTTATGGTCTTTTCTTCCTTCTATGATCCTTTATGAAAACATTAAATGACCACATGTTTGTTTAGGAAAGTTTATTTTTTTAAATTTAAACTGTCCATGCGGGCCCTGGATAAACGTTCCTGACCTGTCAGTGGGAGTTACAACTACTGAAACGTTTCGCCGAATGTCATAACCGAGATTTGATTATAATGCTGGTAAAAAATAATTTTTATACATTTTTTTTAATAATATATAATTATGATTATAATGCCATATATATATATATATATATATATATATATATATATATATATATATATATATATATATATATATATATAAAAAATAATTGTCCAGACTCAAGGAGAAGTTAAATGACAAAGGGCACCAGGTTTACAAACTCCCATGGGATAGGGTATGGGCGAGCTACACAAATAAAAGGAATTTTTCTGGTCTTACACCTTCTACCCTCTCGCTGCTCCTCCCACACCTCCCTCCCTCCCCCCCCCCAAGGTATCTGAAGGGTGCACGTTGTCCACCAGCTTCCCCCTTCTAATGAAACTCTAAAAATCCAGAATATCATTCTTCCCTCCATTCTCTTCAATCTCATTTTTACCCCCAGGTCTTCAAGACAGCCGTTGACCACCATCTCAGATCATCTCCCATCCGAAACCATACGATCTTTTATGCATCCATTAACATATGATCTAACTCCCCCCCCCTCCCCTTCCCTCCCTCCAACTTCTCCCATCCTGCAATGAAAAATGCAACTTTGGAGCTCAGTTGGTGCTGCTTAAAACGATCCATGGCTCAGAGAATCCTTGCCTGCCCAAGGCGCTTTCATGTCTTGTTCTTTCTGTTTTAAGTTACGCTAACATGTGGCCGTGAGTCCAAAATAATTTTATTTGGCAAAACGGCTTTCAAACGGCAGGGGTGCCGTGTTAGATCGAAGGGAATGACTCGAGAGCGCAAGAATGGATAGCATTTCAATCTTATTAGGCCCGATTCCCTTCGGTCTCTCGGTGAATTCTTTTGGTGCCGCGGAAGCAAAGTCCGCTCATGTTCAAAGTAGAAGGCGTTCCTTGAGTTTGGCTCATCATGCACGTGGAAATGACGAACACGCCTTGGCCAATCACCGAGTGTTAGGTGAGGGCGCAAACTGAGTTGCTGCCTTGTGACAGCCGGCAAGCAGCCCTCTTGGGACTTTGACGTGGCTGTTGCCACTGGGTCGCTGATTGGAGGCGATTTGCTGGCAGAGCTTGAGAGGACCACGCGCCTAACTAATCTTCAAAAGAAGTACGGTTGGGTGGAGTGGGGGAGGTGGTAAAAACAGGCAAAAAGACTGAAAATGGCACTCAGCTTGAAAGGCTACAGAGTAATACTGAGGAGGTTTATGGGCCACGAAGGCTCCATACAGACTGTGGCCTGTTTCAATTTGGAGGGAGATTTTGCTTCTGACTTTTGGCCATCTGCGACTTGCAGAATAAAAGGATTTGTTCCAACTTGTCCTTACCAAGCAATTTGTTGTAGTATTTGTTTACTGTTCTCATTGATTTGATGACTGCTGCTGTGACGTATTTTACTGGTTCTTTAATAATCCCTTCGTCTCGCACATGCCATTGGCGGTTCAATTGTTCTGTAGTCGATGATAGGGCATTCGGAAACTTTTTCCGAGCAGTAATTCTTTTAAAAAAACAAAAAATTATCCATGAAATTTCTCCTACAATCAAATCGTGTTTTGCAACTTTGCCAAAGACAGCCAGTTGAAAGTGCTTTAACATCATTGTCTTGGCTACAAGAGAAGACCCACAAATTAACCACAGATGCAACTTGCGGCATGCTGTTGCTCGCTCAACAGCTCCAAGCAGTTTGATGACGTATTCTACACACAAAGTGAATATAAACACGTTGTTCAGCATCTGTTTTTCATTCCCCATTAATATGGAATCTTTCACTCTTTTATTTCTCAATCTGTCACCCACACTATCTTTCAAATCGTACCTTCATTACATCTACATTTATATTTTTTGCAAATTCCTTTGAATAAATAAAGTGTCGATGCAAGGAAGGAGTAAGTTGAAAGTGTAAGGAGCAATAATAAATTTCCCTTTTGTCCATTTTTTTTCCAACCGCCCCCCTTTCTGCTTTTGCAAACGCTTCCCTTTCCGCTTTTGCAACCACCACCCTTGCTGCTTTTCCAACCGCCCCCCTTGCCGCTTTTCCAACCGTCCCCCTTGCTGCTTTTCCAACTGCCCCCCTTGCTGCTTTTCCAACCACCCCCTTTCCGCTTTTTCAACCGCCCCCTTTCCACTTTTCCAACCACCCCCTTTCCGCTTTTCCATCCCCCCCTTGCCGCTTTTCCAACCGCCCCCCTTGCCGCTTTTCCAGCCGCCCCCCTTTCCGCTTTTCCAACCGCGCCCTTTGCCGCTTTTCCAACCGCCCCCCTTTCCACTTTTCCAACCGCGCCCCCTTGCTGCTTTTCCAAACTGCCCCCTTGCTGCTTTTCCAACCGCCCCCTTTCCGCTTTTTCAACCATCCCCTTTCTGCTTTTTCAACCGCCCCCTTGCCGCTTTCCCAACCACCCCCTTTCCGCTTTTCCAACAGCCCCCTTTCCACTTTTCCAACCGCCTCCTTTCCGCTTTTTCCAACCGCCCCCTTGCTGCTTTTCCAACCACCCCCTTTCCGCTTTTTCAACCGCCCCTTTCCGCTTTTCCAACTGCCCCCTTACCGCTTTTCCAACCGCCCCTTTCCGCTTTTCCAACCGCCCCTTTCCGCTTTTCCAACCGCCCCCTTGCCGCTTTTCCAACCGCCCCTTGCCGCTTTTCCAACCGCCCCTTTCCACTTTTCCAACAGCCCCCTTTCCACTTTTCCAACCGCCCCCCTTTCCACTTTTCCAACCACCCCCTTTCCGCTTTTTCTAACTGCCCTCCCCTTGCTGCTTTTCCAACTACCCCCTTTCTGCTTTTCCAACCACCCCCTTTCTGCTTTTTCAACTGCCCCCTTTCCGCTTTCCCAACCACCCCCCTTGCCGCTTTCCCAACCACCCCCCTTTCCACTTTTCCACCCGCCCCCTTTCAGTTTTCCCAACCACCCACTCCCTCCCTGTTTTCCCCTTTTCCAAGTATCTCAACCTCTCCTGCCACTTATTCAGATGCCCCATCAGTCCCTTTTTGAGCCATTCCCCCCTTGGCCCCTTTTTGAGCAGTCCTCCCTCCCCCCTCCTCGACCTCTTTTTCACTCTTTTTCTTCTTTGTTTCCTCACCTCAGTCATTTTTGTCAATGAGGTACCTTTTCTCACAGTCTCTCACCTTTTTAAATCCCCCTTAGTATGAATTTTCCCATTCCGTATCCTTCCGTCTTACTTACTTATTTTGATTATTTGAATCCCTCATTATTATAATCCTCACTCACAATCCCCAACCTGACTTGCTAGACCAAGCTCATATCCTCATTTAAATTGCCGATTCACAGAGAAACACATGTATGCTAAATCGAACCGCAGGCTTTCTGCACAATTACCGCTGAGTGCATGCTTGTACGTGTATTCTCACTGACGGGGTATTGTCACTGCCGGAGGCTACAATGGTTATGAACCCGTCTGAAGTTCTACCATTAGTACTATTATTCCTGGAAGTAATTATATAATTGCAGAAATTGGTCAAATTAGTCTCATATAACCAACTTAAGTCCAAAAAAGGTCCACAGTGCTGGTGCATTGTTTTCGTGCAGTACGTAAGACAAAACTGCCACTGTGTGAGGGAGGTCCATTCTAGTTCCGTGGAAAGGTTTGAAGAGTCGAATGTAACTGACAAAAGTTTTCCTTCCATGTTCTTAATTAGCAACCACGCAAGATATGCGGAAAACTGGTTCCTTACAAATTAGCGGTGGCTTCACAAACAATGGTGGCACGGATGGGACAAGACCGTTACTTATTGGTCATAAATACGCGACGTACTTCGGTATACTCAGCACGATACACCAGCCAGGTGTTTGCATCACCTGGGAGCAGCCTGAAGTGTTATATTAAAATTGTTGTTTGATACAGTGTACTTTTGCTTTTTATTCGTTCCCTTAGTTTTTAAAATTCTCAGCTGGTCGGGTCCTCTCTATTGAAGTGGGTTTAGATTTTTTTTTTTTTTCTGGTCTTGAAATGTGCCATTCCAGTGCGCTGCCATGAGGAGGCGCTGCATCTCGGACTACGCAATCCTTCACGGTGGAAAAGCCCGTGATCCCGTTGGTTGATGGAGTTGATGGACCCATGGAATCCTATGGAGAACGGGCAAAAACTCATTGAGTCATTTTTGGCATTAGCAAGTTCAGTGTTGATTGGACATGAGACCTTTAGGCTTATGGAAGAACTGAATAATTTTAAGGAAACAAATCAAAGGAGAAGAGTCGTTTGGTGCGAAAGAACGTCTTTGTGTGAAACAAAGCGAAATGCCTCACTTCTTCGGAGCAACAAAATGAGGACATTTGAGTGGTCAACGGACATGCATAACTTGAATCTGTAGTCACCTCTTGAGCTGTTGTATTGGTGAGTCTACTCTACAACCTGATCACGTGCCGTTGAAGATGCACGTCGGTGCAGTGGGATGGTGTTGAAGACTACGGACTGGTATCCTATAGGCTGTGGTTTCAACTGTTGCTGAAGTTGGCAGGATTAAGAATTTTGATTCTTAGCTTCTGGAAAAGAGCTCATCTCGGGAGAATTGCCAGGTTGTTGTCGGATTGTCGGTTAAAACCTAGAGCCAGCTCAATAATGACCTTCGCAGATGGGTTACTGCTTGCCCTGCTTGGTCTGGTCAGATTTGGTTGCCAGTCTACACTTCAGATGAGTCCTAATTGTCTCTCGTCAACTTCGGTTAAACCTTTTCGATTTATTTAGATTTCATTGTTGATTCAAAACAGGACCTTACCCTATGTTTGTTTTTTTTCAGCAGGAAGTGGAGGGTTTATCTTCATGTTTGTAATTATGTGCATTTGCAGGGACTTGGTGCAGAAGGACGTCTCTATGCTGGTGGAGCACTGGCTCTTTTGTTGGGACTGGCGGGTAGTGAAAGCAATGGGGCGGCGGTCGTACGACGCATGCTCAACATGCAAGGTGAGGCTGAGGCCAAGAGATTGCAGATATTTCCTGAACTCGCCATTGGATCCTCCTCTTTATGTTGTGTCTTATTGTGTCTAGAAGTCCCTCAATGCGGACTGCCTTTCTTGAAAGTAAATGTTGTCTGGACCTGTTATTGTAACCACAAATACCCAGGTGCTGCAACCACCATACCAACAGGTGGTCCATTTACCGAGAAACCAAAAGGAGGTGTCGACGGTGAGATCGCTTCTGTGAACTAAGTGTATCAACCATCCACCACTCTCTTGCTCGGCAGAGCCGGACTGGGTGTGTATCGGGGTCTTAAGGGCACGAGCACCTGCCTTGGGAAGAGACTTGACGGCGTGCTTGACCTTATGTAGAGCTCTGGTGACTTGCGGCAAAAGCAGCCTCCTCCTGTCGCAGCCTCAGCCGAGTACATCATGTGAGCAGTCGGATACATCGATTCAGGTTGGCTTTACAAGATTGGAGTTTGATTTGACAATGTTGTGGAAATTCTTACATTATCAGTCCACGTACCTGTTGTTTAGTTTTTCATTGCATTTTGCACCTTCTCACCTTATCCATACAACGCGTCTCTCCACAGGGCTGCTTGCTGCTGGCAGACGTCTTTTCTGCTGTGTGTCGACTGTGTGAGAATCTGCAGAAGACCGGCTATCATGCCTTCCAGCGTAAGTGGTGCTTTTCTGATGTAAAGTTTCTTTGTTCGCTATCATGTTGTGATGTCATAGCTCACACACTCTATTCGAGCTGGTTTTGCTCTGCGCTTAAATTTATTGCATTCAAATTGCTGAGAATACTCCCAACTAGCTCACTGCTGCCACACCACTTACGTCCCTGTGTTCCCCTTCCCTCGTTACCTGTATGATAATGGATGTTCCTCCCTATTTGTGCTTTTTGAGATCATCTCCATATTACATCTGCCATTTTAGGGTGGTGGGCTTGGGATCCTAGGATCCTGAGTTCAAATCCCAATCAGCTGTTGAATTACTACCAGGTGGGGTTGACTCTGCCTGTCATCCTTCCGAGGTCGGCAAAATGAGTGCCAGCATTCTGATATCCTGTGCCGGAGCGGCAACCTGTCCAGGATTGTGTCCAATAGCCAAGGAGACTGCTTCGGCAGCACCAACGCTCTGCACAGAGTATGATCCCAATGGATGGATGGACATATGCCACTGGTGGTGTTTGAGGTATAGTGGGAAAATATAGTATAAATCCATAAGTGGTAGTGGAGTATTGGATATGCAAAAAGGTTGCAAAGGAAGAATGTCTTCACAGTGTAGGTGGAGGTGTAGGTGGACTGGTTGTGGGCGTGGGTGTGGGCATGGGTGTGAATGGTTGGGAATAAGGGATTGGAATTTCTACTGTTTTTGTACATGTATCATGCAGATGCCTTGTTTTCGGTTTTCCTTCTCTTTTTCCAATGGATCCTACTTTCAGAAGCTATTCTGGCCATTTACTGCTTGTATCGTAGGCATGACTGTTCTCTTGATCCTGCTGTTAATCTTTTCAGGTTGAGTCATTGTAAACCATGCTTTGCATTTTATTTTCAAAGAAACACAAAATGGGCAATTCCGCAGTTAGTAACGTTACATTTTAGGGACATTCTCATTATTTAGATAAGAGTCCTTTCTCTATCTGTGGATGTAAAGTCTCATTAATGTCACCAGAGATCAACCTAGTCTAGACGTAGAACAGAGCAAAGAATGAAATCATTTCATGAAACATTCTAGAAGAAAGAACTGCTTTTAATGCCGGTTAGTAACGTCCTTTTTTGTAACGTTACTAACTGCGGAATTGCCCAAATAACTTTAGCTCTCTTATGTTGGCACATGCATGGAGCAGTTGTCCGGTATAACCTTCCGTCGCCCACTGACCGCTTCTCTCAGTTGCGTTTCAGGCTCACCTGCACGTCCACCTTCTTGTTTTTGTTGCCATACTGGCTTGCATTGTAAATGTCTGTTTCCCAAGCACAATCAGCCAAAGCCATGGGTTTGCACAGGAGATGCTTGTATTGTACCTAAGCACCCCCAGCGGGAAACCGCTCGCTTGGACTGGGACCGTTTTGCAGCATCCTGGCCATTCGAGCCTTAATGAATTCCAAAACTTGCAAGCACTTTATGGGACGCTTGTATAACCTCGTGCTCTAAGCTTTTTTCCACAGGCCCTAAAGGCACATTCCATTCCCCACGTAAATTTGCCTATTGTATCATCATTCCGTTGCCCATCTTGTTCTAAATACGAGGGAGGTTGAAGGCCAAGGTGAGCCTTTCAATGTATAACATGTAAAAATAGCAGATAATCGCTGAAATGTTGTGTAATGGTATTGTCTAACCTGAGCAAGTTATCCAGGAAGTGACCGATGGTGGTCAAAGTATCCTGGGTATAATGAAGACTGCAGCCAACATCCTTGTGTGTGCTGTGACAGAGGTGCAACATTGATAAGCTCAGAGACTGTCTTCACAACTTGGTGATCCATGTCCTTCACTTTCATTTTTTTTCTTCTTTTGTTTACATTGTCGAGGCTTGTATGTGAGCTAACACACAGAACACACAACAAGGGGGGCAGGAGACAAGAGGGGAGGGAGAGGGAAGTTCAAAACAGTGTGGAACACAGACATGAGGAGATCTGTGGAAGGGAGAGGGATGGGGCGGGGTAAACAAGATGGACACTACAGGGACTTTCAGGAAGGAAAGCAGGGAATTTGAAGGAGGTGGGTTTGGGGTAGATTGCCAGGAGTATAAAAGATCATAGTTTTGAATGGGGGAAGATAAGAGATGGTGGTAAACAGCTGTTTTTAGGACCTGGATGGAAGAGTGGGATTGAAGAGAGTGTGGGAGTTTGTTCCAGAGGCAGGAAAAAAGAGGAATGAAAGAGTGAAAGTGAGCAGTGATTCTTGATTTTGATAGTTTAATCAGAAGGGGGTTGCTGGCGGACCATTCAGAAGGAGGATGCTGGCAGACCATCAGAAGGAGGTTGCTAGCGGACCATCAGAAGGAGGTTGCTGGCGGACCATCAGAAGGAGGTTGCTGGCAGACCATCAGAAGGAGGTTGCTGGCGGACCATCAGAAGGAGGTTGCTGGCAGACTATTCAGAAGGAGGTTGCTGGAAGACCATCAGAAGGAGGTTGCTGGCGGACCATCAGAAGGAGGTTGCTGGCAGACCATCAGAAGGAGGTTGCTGCCGAACCATCAGAAGGAGGTTGCTGGCGGACCATCAGAAGGAGGTTGCTGGCGGACCATCAGAAGGAGGTTGTTGGCGGACCATCAGAAGGAGGTTGTTGGCAGACCATCAGATGGAGGTTGCTGGCAGACCATCAGAAGGAGATTTCTGGCAGACCATCAGAAGGAGGTTGCTGGTGGACCATCAAAAGGAGGTTGGCGGACCATCAGAAGGAGGTTGCTGGCGGACCATCAGAAGGAGGTTGCTGGCGGACCATCAGAAGGAGGTTGCTGGCGGACCATCAGAAGGAGGTTGCTGGCGGACCTTCAGAGGAGATTGCTGGCGGACCATTCAGAAGGAGGTTGCTGGCAGACCATCAGAAGGAGGTTGCTGGCAGACCATCAGAAGGAGGTTGCTGGCGGACCATCAGAAGGAGGTTGCTGGCGGACCATCAGAAGGAGGTTGCTGGCGGACCATCAGAAGGAGGTTGCTGGCAGACCATCAGAAGGAGGTTGCTGGCAGACCATCAGAAGGAGGTTGCTGGCAGACCATCAGAAGGAGGTTGCTGGCGGACCATCAGAAGGAGGTTGCTGGCGGACCATCAGAAGGAGGTTGCTGGCGGACCATCAGAAGGAGGTTGCTGGCAGACCATCAGAAGGAGGATGCTGGCAGACCATCAGAAGGAGGTTGCTGGCGGACCATCAGAAGGAGGTTGGCGGACCATCAGAAGGAGGTTGCTGGCAGACCATCAGAAGGAGGTTGCTGGCAGACCATCAGAAGGAGGTTGCTGGCGGACCATCAGAAGGAGGTTGCTGGCGAACCATCAGAAAGGGGTTGCTGGCAGACCATCAGAGGGAGGTTGCTGGCAGATCATCAGAAGGAGGTTGCTGGCAGACAATCAGAAGGAGGTTGCTGGTAGACCATCAGAAGGAGGTTGCTGACGGACCATCAGAAGGAGGTTGCTGGCGGACCATCAGAAGGAGGTTGCTGGCAGACCATCAGATGGAGGTTGCTGGCAGACCATCAGAAGGAGATTTCTGGCAGTCCATCAGAAGGAGGTTGCTGGCGGACCATCAGAAGGAGGTTGCTGGCGGCACTTTATCCGATCAGTATGAAATTTTTTGAGGGTCATCTAGGGCTAAATTGTATGTAGGGGAAAAACTTGATGATGTCATCGGTGATGTGGGTCAGCAGCCATTTTTTGTTTGTTTGTTTTTTCACAAAAAAAGCCTTTAAAAACCTTCTTTTTTAAAACGGCTGAACAGATCAAAGTGAAACTTTACAGGTATGATCACCTATTCATGAGGACCAAAACGTTCTCCACCTATGACATTCTCGCTGAATAGGTCACATGGTTTGGCAGCTATGATTTTTTTTGAAGAATAAACCTTTAAAAACATTCTCCAGAACGACTGGACAGATCAAGGGGAAAACTTCACCCACATGTTCCCCAAGCCTTGGAAATGCCATAGTGTTCACGAATAATTAATAGATCACATGGTCTGGCAGCCATAATGGATTGAACAAAAATCTTAGAAATCTTTTTATTTCTCTTGAACCGCTCAATGAATCAACGTGAAACATCACAATTATGAACCAGTATTCATGAGGAATATACGCTTTAAATTTCAAACTGATCGGACTCACGGTCCGGCAGCCAGAATTATTTAATACTTTGAATCTTGCTTTAGGGATTTAAATCAAACTTGGTACAAGTATTATAATGATTTAATAATGTGGGTGGAGGCGTCGAAGAGTCCATTCTAGTTTTAAATGGTGCAGTAAGAAGAAAATGAATTGGTGAGCGATGTTGAACATTGTCAAACTGCTGTTGCTCGATGAAAAACATTGAACCGTTATGCAGCTATTATGGGAGAATCACTCTTATTACTGTACATGAAGTTGCAGAAGAGTTGCATGCCGGTGTTGGAAACGTAGAAACAGTCAGTTATTATCACTTGATATTCAATAAGTTCGTGCAAGTTGGGTACCAAAGGACCTCACACCACATTTCAAAGGTACCAAATGCCAACTTCTGAACCAGAGCTTCTGTACCACTAACGGAGGGAGGGCGATGATTTATTGAAGAGGATTGGGATTTATGATGAGACATAGGTCCATCATTTCACACCAGTGTCAAAGGGAGCCAGCATGGGTTTTTTTCGGTTTTCTTCTTCCACATTCTTAGTGGGGATATTCTTGGTTCCCTGGACCATAATTGTTTTCAAAGCCTAGTTGAAAGTATTTTGGGACCTATTCCATTTAAGTAATATGGAATTTTGGTAAGGTCCCAAAAGTTAAGGTCCTATAGTTATTGAGTGGGAGAAAAACCATCAATGCACATACTACAATGACTTGTTATGCATTGAAGTGAGACGGACAATATGCTCTCTATCAGTGTTCGTCTTTACGATATGATAATACTCCACCTCACTGGGCAAATGTAACCCAGTGTCACCACAACTGATCTTGTGCAGAAGAGTAAGGAAGTTCTAAGTCATCCCTCTTTACAGTCCATACTTGTCACCTCGTGACTTTCGTCTTTTTGGACTACCCATTGAACATATGGGTGGCCTTAAGTGTACAAATGAGGAAGACGTCAAAGCGTGTGTCCCAAAATGGCTGCGGACGCAGATGGCATCAAAGAATAATCACATTGATGGAATAAGTGTGTACATCTAGGACTATGTCAAGATACTGGTGGAGTACTCTTTTGTTGTAACTGGCAGGTAGTCAAAGCGATAGGGTAGCAGTTGGTTGCCGACACATGGTTACCATGAGAAATAGATGAAGTTTCATTATCTTACCGTACTTTTTGATTCGTATTGAAGAAAAATTCCGCATCGTCTTTGAAATGCTCTCGCAGTTCAAGAATCTCCAGGTCATATCTGCAGTCCCACCAAAGAAACATAATTTCTATTTCAGTTCTCCCATGCCAGCGTGACGGCGACATCACCATGCTTCAGTTTAAACCTCACATCAATCTGGATTCCACACCCTCCCTCTCCCTCCTCCTCCCCCCCCACCTCATCGCCTCTTATTTATTTAAATCCCCCTTTGTTGGGAGATATTATTTTAAAGTGCACATTTACATTTCCCACAACAATAACATGATGACCAAATCACAGATTAAGAGACTGGCATGGCATCTAGCGGTTCAAGTCTTGGTTCATAGCTGGTTGTTTAGTCAAGTTGTATCGTACAAATTGCAACATGAGTACTCCAATAGCTGGAGTACTGCAGACCTACATATGATCTATCCTGTCATGTGAGTAGGAATAACATAATCAGTAGTTAAACTTTCTTTTGTTCCCTGAACTCTCAAAAGTACCTGTGCAAAGGTCATAGGATAACCTTGGAGTGAATTTAAAATATATTGTTGTGGTTACCAGATTCGCAAACCACCATTCAGGTCCCTTAGGTGAGGTATCTCGGTAAGTACATGTGTAGTTAGGCCCGAACCCGTTGTCTAGTGGGAATACATGTCATTTATGCGAGCTGCGACTCTTCAGGATAGCCGTTTTTCTTTTACTATCTTTATTTTGGACCAACCGCCATGATCACAACCACAACATCAACCACCGACCACAACCACCGCTTCACCACAACCGCCACGACCTTCACGCACACCTCACAACCGTAGCATCGCCACCGTTCTTGCCCCGCTGTGGGTACCGGTGTTGGACTCATGCAGAACGCGCGTCGAACAGCGTGTACAAAATCACGGATTTTGTGCTTCAAAAACGGATCAAAAACGACACACGCCCACTTTTTGCCGTCCAATCGGTGAGCGAGGGGCGATTTGGCCCCGCCTCCAGAACGATCGATATATGCAAATTTGTGGATCAAAAAGCCTTCACGCCCACTTTTTCTCGGGCCAATGGGGAGCGAGGTGAAAGGTCAAAGGCGAAGTTACGGGGGGATAAAAGGACGGTGTTCGTCAGTCAGAAGAGAGTCGCACACCAGAACGAGGGGAGAGTCGCAAACGAGAACGAAAGAAGTCTGGAGCCCGAAGCCTGCAGTGGCTGGAGAAGCTGAAGAGAGTCGGACGAGGGGGTGCTCGCGTCGGTGCCAGGAGCTGCACGCCCGAGGGAGGCCGGCAGCACGACCTGGCCGAGGTGGAGACGCACACCAGGGATAATAAAGATCCTCTATACCCCGAGCATCAGCAACCCCCTCCTGTTTCCCCCCGCGCTGAGATAGTGCGACCAAGGGGGCCCCGTTCCCACCCCCTGCCAGGCACTGTCCACGAGGCCCGCGGGTTGCGGGGCCATCGCCGCTCCGCGTCTCATCACCAGACGGGTAGGCCCGACCCGGTCTCGGCCCCAGGCCTACCTCATTCTTGGGGGATTTCTTTTCCTTGGTTTTGGGTATGTGTTGTCGGCGCCGTCTGTGAAGTAGAATTGTATAAGTGTTGCCGTGTGCTCGGTAGTCGGTATTAGCTCTGCACTGTGTTTTCACTTTTATGTTTGCTTTTTGTGTAAATGGAAGTGTGTTTTCTTTTTTTGTGTGCATTTGGTGGAATTGTATTTGTGTGCTTCCCGTGTGCCGAGAATAAATGTGCTTTATTGTTGAACTGTTCTCCCGCTTCGCTTCGTCTTTTCCCCCATTGAATCCCCATCTTGCTTCACGTAAAGGGTTGGTAGTGGGCTGAATACGCCCGATAATTAATCGAACCGTCGAGGTCGACGATAACACCGCTCGGTTATTCTGATAGTACGGAACGGGTCGCTTAAGTGGCCCGTGTCCGAAGTCGACCTGCGGCGAGGTGCGATCGCCCGGTCTACCCTCCGCGTGGGTACTTAGGTAGTTCGAATTTGGCGAGCAACCCTATCCCACGCGGGGGCTGATTGGCTCGATCGCGGTGAGACCGAAAGGTCCACCCGTGACTGGTTCCCGGCGTTAGTCCGAGAGGGTCACGACTGGATTGTCCGTCCGGTGGGCGACGTGCCGCGATTCGAGTTACGTGGCCGTTCGCACGCCGGCGGGCGCGAAAACCGCAACACTGGTGTCAGGAGTGGGATACAAACTCATCGCCCTCCTCGCGGCACTGGTATCGGAGAACAGGAAAACGGGCTCTCCTGTCTCCGGCTAAATTTACGGGAATCGGTCCAGGGGTGAGAGAAGCGACCCCCGATTCCCTCCAAATTACGAGCGAGCAAATTAACCCTTCACGAGAAGCAAGATGGCGTCTCAAGGCGAGCGGGAGCCGGGGGTATTAGAAATGGATGTAGAATGTGTAGAATCCATGGCTCAGGATGGAATCCCCGAGCAGGAAATGTTGATTGCGCAGGAACACGGACTCGCCCAACTGAACCCAGGGCCCGAGGTGGGTGCGGCAGCGGCCGCGGTGTATGACACCTCCCCCCCCCTCTCCACCAAAACCCTTCCCCGACCCCTGCCGAAACGGCTCACCCAAGCGCACCCGACATGACCCAGCTATACACCATGCTGGCAAAAATGTATGCGGAAACGACAGCGAAGATGATTGCGAACATGAACAAGCAAATGGACGAAGTAAAAACGAAGATGGATGCAAACACAACTGAATTTATAAACGAAATGAAAGGCATGAACAAGCAAATGAAGGAAGAAACGAAAAAGCTGCGGGGTGAAACGCAGAACATGGGCCGATGCCTGCAGGCGGGCATGAAGGCCGTGACAAAGGAAATAATAGTTGAGACAAGGGAGGTAAAGGGTGAAGAGTTGGCAGAGACACGGGAGATAGAAAAAATAGAGGAAAGACTACACGAGGAAGACGGGGTAAGTGACGCGCACACACACACGGAGGTAGTGGAGGATAATGGGGGTGAGCTCGCGGAGCGTGCAGGGACCCGGTGCGAGCACCTGGATGGCCTCCTCCAGGAACGAGGGGAGGGAGTATGCCCCCTTGAGGTGAGTCACGACCAGGTGAGTTCGGTCGTGCTTTGCGAGGTTGAGAGGAGGAGTGCTGTGGACGGGTGCACGGAGAGCTTGGGGGGTATAGAGGCCCCGGAGACCCTTGTGGGGACACGAATCCCCAGTGTGGTTGTCCCTGTGTGTGTGGTGCAAGGTGTGAGTGCGTCCCCGTGTGTGGAAGCGACCCCGTGTGTGAGTGGTGTGGTGGCGATGGTGCCAGAGTGCGTGCTTCCCAGCACGCCGGGTGTGGATGGGGCACCGTGTGTGGAAGAGGCCGTGTGTGTGAGTGAAACGGCCTGTATGAGTGAGGCACCGCGGGTGAGTGCCCCCGCGTGTGTGGGTGAGGCACGGAGTGTGAGTGAGGCACCGCGGGTTAGTGCCCCCGCGTGTGTGGGTGAGGCACCGTGTGTGGAAGAGACCGCGTGTGTGGAAGAGACCGCGTGTGTGAGTGTCGCCGTGTGTATGAGTGAGGTACCGCGGGTGAGTGCCCCCGCGTGTGTGGATGAGGCACGGTGTGAGAGTAGTGAGGCACGCGTGAGTGAACGGCCGTGTGCAAGGTCGCTGTGTGCAAGGGAGACCGTGTGTGTGAGAGAGCGGTATGTGAGGGAGATGTCGGTTGGCATGCGGGAGCACGCAGCCGCATCTCCCGGTGTGAATGTGATGGTGTGGACTGTGTGCGTCGTAACACGCAGGTGTGCGTGGGTGGAATGGAGACGACGACGGCGACAGAGGAGAGAAAGCCGAGTAGCGGCTGTAGTTGTTTCGAGGACCGTGCCGGGTTCACCCAGCAGTGAGCACGCGGTCCGTGCTGTGCAACGCACGAGACCACCACGTGCTCGCTTGCGAGAGTGAAGTCCCGGTCCGGAAACGCACGCGGTGGATTTGCCGACCCCGCGGACGGACAAAGTTTAGGCAGGTAAATGGATTTGGACCGGACGGGTTCTCCACGCGATCGTGTGTGTTAAGCTCCAACGGGCAAAGCACATGTGTTCGCGTGGGGAACCCCTCGAGACGTGTGGCTTGTGTTTTTTTTTTATGCGCACGGTGACGCCATGGCTGCACGTGGGGTTGGAATTCGGCAGGAGGGGTATCTCTGCCGGATGGTACCGTCCAAGGAGGGACGAGGAACACGTGCAGCTGCATGACGTCACGGGCAGGTGCAAAGTGCGCGAGCTCTGAGTTGCCGCGCAGGTGCTGCGCATGGGAAAAAAAAAAAAAAAAAAAAGCAAGCCTCACTTTCGGGTGTACAGGATTCCTGGGCAAGGGGTGAAAGACCCCCCTTACCTGGGCACAGGATGGAAACTAGTTAGGGGGAAGGGTTAGCTTAGTTAGACCGACTTCATGGGGCAGGGGTAAGTCCTCATGGAGTCCGTGGAATGGATTAGTTAGAGGGATTGTAGCCAGATTTAGGTTGGGAAATAAAATGAATTTTTGAGTTAGGAGACAGAGACAGACTGGTGAGTGTGTAGAGGGGACGTAGCTTAGCTACGTAGGTTAAAAGGAACGTGCTATAGTTTAAGGGACGACGTGGGAGCACGAGTTAGTTAGGGGATGTAGATAGAAGGATGGCAGAGTTCAGCGGTGTGTGTGTTGAAGAGTTGGTGAGTTGTGAGGTGAGTACTTGTTGAGTGAGTGAGGCCAGCGGGTCTGTGTAAGTGGAGTGAATGGGGAATGCATGGTGCGATGAGTGATTGGGGGGAGGAGTGACTCCCGCCCAAGGGACCCCGGGGTCAGTATAAAGTGAGTTAGCTGGGTTAGTCAAATTGAAAAATGGAGATCGTTTTGCTGTTGGTGGGAAAGTAGGCTCGAGACCCATTTGGAGGGGTGCAGGAGCCCTGTTGACGGGCTTGGGAGCGTGGCTGCGAAAGGTGAGTATCGCTGAGTGGGTACCCCGGGCACCAGGCTAGTCGGCCGCGGTAGGCCATGGGCCCATGGGGGGCCGGGATAGAGTAGTGGGCACGGGTGCGCCTGCTTGGTGCGGGGGCCCGGGGCGCCATTAGCCGCGTGGGCAGTGTTGTGGGCACGGGTGACCCTCGGAAAGGGGCCCGGGAGGCCGGCCTGCCACGTGTGCGTTTCAGGGGAGGTGCCATGGGGGGCACTCCCCGGTGTTAGGGAGCTGGTAGGCTCGGAGGCAGTGTAGTGCCCGGGGGTGCCATAGCGGGAGATTCGGCAGAGGGTCGTGCCTGCCAAAGGGAACCACGTGTCCCAGCCAGGAGACCGTGTGAGGGCACGGAGAGAAAATTGGGGGGCGAGGCCCGAAATTGTAAGGACACCAACACAGGCGACGGGAATCTGGGTTTATAGAACCAATAGTTTAAGCGAGAGGCGCTTGTTGAAAGCCCCGGGGTAGTTTAAGAGTTAATGGTTAGGGTAGATTAGGAGATGTACCCCTCCGCACCATCCATCCCCTCGCTGTCGTTGTGGGCCGCTGGACCCACTTGGTGTTAAGATCGCCGAACTCTGGGGAGGCCATTCTGAGGCTTGAGTTGGGCCTCGACACAGGACGTTAGCTCTCCCTTGTTCCCCTCCGGGAAGGGAACGTAGGGGTTGGGAGTAGGCTAGGTGACAGGATAGGTTAGCCGAACAAGGATGATAAAGGGGGTTAGGGGACGATTTATAGTGGGGGAGTAAAAATAAAAACAACAAAAAATTAAGGGGGCTAAATTGGTTTTTCACAAATTAAGGGAGTGGGTATGTACAGTGACAGGCAAAGGCGATAGGTTGGGAGGGAGACGGGTAGGTAGGTCCGAGCCCGCCTTCCAAGTGGCCAGCACCACCGCACTCCCTCCACCAACCTCCACTGAACGGCAAAGGCTGGCCACTTCATCGGCTGGCCGTGTTTTGCTTCAAGGCGGAGGCCGGCCAAGTTCATCGGCAGCTGTGTGCTGCAAGGCCTGTGCCGGCCAGTTCATCTGCTGGCTGTTTTTCTTCGAGGCCTGTGCCGGCCACTTCGTCTGCAGCTGCTGTACTTCAAGGCCTGTGCCGGCCAGTTCATCTGCCGGCTGTGTTTGCCTGCAACGGTCTTCTTCTGCGGGCTGTGTTTGCCTGCAGCGGCCTTCTTCTGCGGGCTGTGTTTGCCTGCAGCGGCCTTCTTCTGCGGGCTGTGTTTGCCTGCAGCGGCCTTCTTCTGCGGGCTGTGTTTGCCTGCAGCGGCCTTCTTCTGCGGGCTGTGTTTGCCTGCTCACCTTTGCCATGCCATGCCCACTGCCCACGTTCACCAGCCCCGTTCAATTTTTGCTTTGCCCCCCCCTGTTCATTTCCATGTGCGCCAGGATCAAGGCAACAGTTTGCAAGCTGCGAGAACTGCCCTGTTGGCAGCTACAACACGGGCCTGCAGTGGCAGCCCGTGCACCGTGTTTGTGTCCATGCATCCATTCGTTGTGCTCATTGCGTGTGCCACTTGAGCTGGCACGGAGACTGCGTTTGTGCAGCCCATGCACCGTTGTGGTTCATGCATTCAGTTCAAACCGTTCATGCATCCATTCGTTGTGTTCATTGCGTGTGCCACTTGAGCTGGCACGGAGACTACGTTTGTGCAGCCCATGCACCGTTGTGGTTCACAGTGTTCAGTTCAAAAAGGGAAGGCCTTGGACTGCGTGTGAGCAGCCAGCCACGTTCCCTGTCACCTGCATTGTTTTGAGCCAGAGACTGCATGCGGGCAGCCTGGCTCCCTGTTAACTGCTTTTCCTTTGCAGAGTTCAGTGATCCTGGGCCATGGTTTAGTGTAAAATTTGTAAGTTAAGGTAAGATGTACTGTAAATATGAGTGCGCCCCCGGCATGTCTGTCTAGCGCCGGCAATTTTATTTAAGTCGTCCGTGTGAGTGAGTTTGTTTAGATAGTTACGCAGCCCTCAGGTTATTTATTTTGGGGACACGAATACCATGAATGTCGCACTCAGGGATCCGTAGGTAAAATGTACTAGGGGAAAACTACACATGATGGCACACGAAAATTTGACGACTCGGGACGAGTCTGTAAAAAGGGAAGGGGGTAGTGTTGTGGTTACCAGATTCGCAAACCACCATTCAGGTCCCTTCGGTGAGGTATCTCGGTAAGTACATGTGTAGTTAGGCCCGAACCCGTTGTCTAGTGGGAATACATGTCATTTATGCGAGCTGCGACTCTTCAGGATAGCCGTTTTTCTTTTACTATCTTTATTTTGGACCAACCGCCATGATCACAACCACAACATCAACCACCGACCACAACCACCGCTTCACCACAACCGCCACGACCTTCACGCACACCTCACAACCGTAGCATCGCCACCGTTCTTGCCCCGCTGTGGGTACCGGTGTTGGACTCATGCAGAACGCGCGTCGAACAGCGTGTACAAAATCACGGATTTTGTGCTTCAAAAACGGATCAAAAACGACACACGCCCACTTTTTGCCGTCCAATCGGTGAGCGAGGGGCGATTTGGCCCCGCCTCCAGAACGATCGATATATGCAAATTTGTGGATCAAAAAGCCTTCACGCCCACTTTTTCTCGGGCCAATGGGGAGCGAGGTGAAAGGTCAAAGGGAGGGGGTCAAAGGCGAAGTTACGGGGGGATAAAAGGACGGTGTTCGTCAGTCAGAAGAGAGTCGCACACCAGAACGAGGGGAGAGTCGCAAACGAGAACGAAAGAAGTCTGGAGCCCGAAGCCTGCAGTGGCTGGAGAAGCTGAAGAGAGTCGGACGAGGGGGTGCTCGCGTCGGTGCCAGGAGCTGCACGCCCGAGGGAGGCCGGCAGCGCGACCTGGCCGAGGTGGAGACGCACACCAGGGATAATAAAGATCCTCTATACCCCGAGCATCAGCAACCCCCTCCTGTTTCCCCCCGCGCTGAGATAGTGCGACCAAGGGGGCCCCGTTCCCACCCCCTGCCAGGCACTGTCCACGAGGCCCGCGGGTTGCGGGGCCATCGCCGCTCCGCGTCTCATCACCAGACGGGTAGGCCCGACCCGGTCTCGGCCCCAGGCCTACCTCATTCTTGGGGGATTTCTTTTCCTTGGTTTTGGGTATGTGTTGTTGGCGCCGTCTGTGAAGTAGAATTGTATAAGTGTTGCCGTGTGCTCGGTAGTCGGTATTAGCTCTGCACTGTGTTTTCACTTTTATGTTTGCTTTTTGTGTAAATGGAAGTGTGTTTTCTTTTTTTTGTGTGCATTTGGTGGAATTGTATTTGTGTGCTTCCCGTGTGCCGAGAATAAATGTGCTTTATTGTTGAACTGTTCTCCCGCTTCGCTTCGTCTTTTCCCCCATTGAATCCCCATCTTGCTTCACGTAAAGGGTTGGTAGTGGGCTGAATACGCCCGATAATTAATCGAACCGTCGAGGTCGACGATAACACCGCTCGGTTATTCTGATAGTACGGAACGGGTCGCTTAAGTGGCCCGTGTCCGAAGTCGACCTGCGGCGAGGTGCGATCGCCCGGTCTACCGTCCGCGTGGGTACTTAGGTAGTTCGAATTTGGCGAGCAACCCTATCCCACGCGGGGGCTGATTGGCTCGATCGCGGTGAGACAGAAAGGTCCACCCGTGACTGGTTCCCGGCGTTAGTCCGAGAGGGTCACGACTGGATTGTCCGTCCGGTGGGCGACGTGCCGCGATTCGAGTTACGTGGCCGTTCGCACGCCGGCGGGCGCGAAAACCGCAACAATATATATATATATATATATATATATATATATATATATATATATATATATATATATATATATATATATATATATATATATATAAAAAACAGTCCTCAAATAGTAGCAATATGTTCTCTTTTATTTGAGCTTTTGTACCAACACATATTTCTACAATCTTGGAGAAAGATTAAACTGCACAAACAACTGTCAGATTTTGAATTATCTCCCAAAATTGAGCCATGAATTGTTTTCTGTCAATAAATGCTCAGTGCAAAGCTGGGTGGTGTTTTTACTTTTATTTTTAGTCTCACCTCAAAGGAGATGCGAGATTATTGCAATGCCCCTGTCTGTCTGTGTTTGTGTCTATGTTTATATATTTTTGCTTTAAAAATGGTTTTCTCTGTAACCGCTTATCTGATCGATGCAAAACTTTAAACATAGGAGGAACTTCCCATGGGGAATACGTCATAGGTCACATGGTATGACAGCCATATTGGATTCAAGGAATAAAATTTGGACATCATTTTCTCTAAAACTACTCGATGGAAAAAATTGAAACATGGCATATGTCATCAACTCCCTATGGGGTGTGGAGGGTGATAACGATGATGTCATCAGTGAAGTTGCATTCCAGCCATAATTCACTGAGTTGAAATCTTTATCCGAAAAATCTGAAACTTCATATATCTGATCTATGATCGGATGTGAGTGAAAAAATTAAATCTATGACGTTCATAACCCATGCCAAGAAACTGTGTGACATGATAGGGTGCATGGATGATATGGGTATGTGGGGCCATAATAGTAGTGTGCTCAGTTAACGAAGGTGTTTTTTGCTCAGAATGAACGTGTGCAGAGAGACGATGCACTCTGCAAGTGCCGTTCTAGTTTCTATTTGTATCCAATTCCCTTGATTTTATCTTTCTGTATTTGTTTGTGTAGTATGTTGTTTGTGCTTGAAAATACAGTATATTGTAACAAAAGTGACCCAAAGGATAACAGAATTAACTGTGCACATGACAGTTGGTTGTGTGAGTATATCCTCAAAGATGTATACATGAGAGGTGGTATTATGCTTCTGTTGCCGAATGCGCCAGAGGCATTATGTTTTTGGGTTGTCGGTATGTGCATGCGTCCATCCGTGATCAATATGACACTTGAAATGACTTATGAATGCTAAATGAGGCCTTTTGTTCATGTGCTGTTTGTGAGTTTACATCAACTCTGTTTGGCTTGCCAGGCACTTTTAACCTACCATTGCCAATGCAAAATATGAAATTAAAATAGTCTTTTTAACATAATTTTCAGCATTTAAACGAAAGAATGGAAACTTCAAAATGGTTAAACATAATTGTTCTGTTCCTCGATGCAAATCGGACTCACGAGAATATAGGAACACAAGAAATATCCATGGATGAGAGGATTTGGGTTCGTAACTTTTTCTGTGAATACAATTAGCTCGAGGCAGTCGTGGTTATAACACAGACACACACATGAACGGATGCTTCTCCTTGCACGAAAAGATACAAAAATCTCGTAAAATTTGTCTTGTTGTCCTGGAAACAAACAAATATATTGTTGCGGTTGAGGAAATTCGCAAACCACCATTCAGGTCCCGTAGGTGAGATATCTCTGTAAGTACATGTGTAGTTAGCCCCAAACCCGTTGTTTAGAGGGAATAAATGTGATTCATTCGGGCTGCGACCCTTTGAGATAGTCGTTTTTCTGTTCTATCTTTATTTTGAACCAACCACATCTCAACCGCCATCACACAACAACCACCAACCGCAACGCCGCTTCACAACAACAACAACGCCAACAGCCATGACCTTTACCTTCACAACTCGCTCCCGCAAACATCGCATCACCGCCATTCCAAACGTCGCCATGGCCATAAACCACCACAATAAACCCTCCACCACCTTCACCTCTCCTCCTTCTACCGCCATTCCCGCACCACTTGTGAACGCCGAGCGTCAGGCTGTCCTGGCCTCGTACGGGACACGCGCCGAACCGCGAGTGCAAAGTGCGGCCTTTCCGAGGAGAATTTGGATCAGGAATGATACACGCCCACTTCTGATCCGTCCAATCAGCAAGCGCGGGACGGTTTGGCCCTGCCTTGAGGCGCGTCGGAGTAGAATCGGGATATGCAAATTCTCGGATCAGGGGAGACTCACACCCCTTTTTCTCCGTCCAATGGGCGAGCGTGGCTCCACCCCCGAGCTCGTTCTGATCCAGAAATTTGCATGTGGGTGCTCCTGCCGGCCTATAAAGCGCCGGGCGCGGGGCAAAGCTGAGGCAGTCAGTTTGAGAAGAGTCAAGTCCGGTCTGGAGAGGAGAAGTCTGTCGGGGTTCGCAGTCTGTCGGGGTTCGCAGTCTGTCGGGGAGCTGCAGAGAGAGGAAGCATGGAGCGCGGTCGAGTCGGTTTGAGTCTGTAAAGTAAAACTGTGTAAGTGTTGCCGTGTGCTCGCGTAGTCGGTAGTAGATCTGCATTGTTGTGTTTCTTTTGTTGCAATTGCTTTAGGTGCATAATTGTTGTAATTTTATATGTGTGCTTTCCGTGTGCCGCGGAATAAATGTGCATTATGTTGAACTGTTTTCCCGTTTCGCTTCGTCTTTTCTTTAATTGAATCTCCATCTTGCTTCACGTAAAGGGTTGGTCGTGGGCTTAATACGCCCGATAATCGGAACCGTCGAGGCCGACGATAACATCGCTCGGTTATCCCGATAGTACGGAACGGGTCGCTTAAGTGGCCCGTGTCCGGAGTCGACCTGCGGCGAGGTGCGATCGCCCGGTCTACCCTCCGCGTGGGTACTTAGGTAGGTCGAGTTTGGCGAACAACCCTATCCCACGCGGGGGGGCAATTGGCACGATCATGGTGAGGCCAAAAGGCCCACCCATGACTAGCTCCCGGCGTTAGTCCGAGAGGGTCACGACAGAATTGTCCGTCCAGTGGGCGACGTGCCGCGATTCGAGTTACGTGGCCGTTCGCACGCCGGCGGGCGCGAATTCGCAACAATATATATAGATATATATATATATATATATATATATATATATATATATATATATATATATATATATATATATATATATATATATATAGATATATATATATATATATATATATATATATATATATATATATATATATATATATATATATATATATATATATATATATATATATATATATATATATATATAGATATATAGATATATAGATATATAGATATATAGATATATAGATATAGATATATATATAGATATATATATATATATATATATATATATATATATATATATATATAGATATATAGATAGATATATAGATATATAGATAGATATATAGATATATATATATAGATATATATATATATATAGATATATATATATATATATATATATATATATATATATATATATATATATATATATATATATATATATATATATATATATATATATATAGATATATAGATATATATATATATATAGATATATATATATATATATATATATATATATATATATATATATATATATATATATATATATATATATATATATATATATATATAGATATATAGATATATATATATATATATAGATATATATATATATATATATATAGATATATATATATATATATAGATATATATATATATATATATATATATATATATATATATATTGTTGCGGATTTCGCGCCCGCCGGCGTGCTGACGGCCACGTAACTCGAATCGCGGCACGTCGCCCACCGGACGGACAATCCAGTCGTGACCCTCTCGGACTAACGCCGGGAACCAGTCACGGGTGGACCTTTCGGTCTCACCGCGATCGAGCCAATCAGCCCCCGCATGGGATAGGGTTGCTCGCCAAATTCGAACTACCTAAGTACCCACGCGGAGGGTAGACCGGGCGATCGCACCTCGCCGCAGGTCGACTTCGGACACGGGCCACTTAAGCGACCCGTTCCGTACTATCGGGATAACCGAGCGGTGTTATCGTCGACCTCGACGGTTCGATTAATTATCGGGCGTATTCAGCCCACTACCAACCCTTTACGTGAAGCAAGATGAGGATTCAATGGAGGAAAAGACGAAGCGAAGCGGGAGAACAGTTCAACAATAAAGCACATTTATTCGCGGCACACGGGAAGCACACAAATACAATTCCACCAAATGCACACAAAAAAAAGAAAACACAATTCCATTTACACAAAAAGCAAATATAAAAGTGAAAACACAGTGCAGAGCTAATACCGACTACCGAGCACACGGCAACACTTATACAATTCTACTTCACAGACGGCGCCGACAACACATACCCAAAACCAAGGAAAAGATACCCTCAAGAATGAGGCGGGCCTGAGGCCGAGACCGGGTCGCGCCTACCCGTCTGGTGATGAGACGCGGAGCGGCGATGGCGCCTCACTCCGCGGGCCTCGCGGACAGTGCCTGGCAGGGGGTGGGAAAAGGGGCCCCCTTGATCGCACTATCTCAGCGCGGGGGGAAACAGGAGGGGGTTGCTGATGCTCGGGGTATAGAGGATCTTTATTATCCCTGGTGTGCGTCTCCACCTCGGCCAGGTCGCGCTGCCGGCCTCCCTCGGGCGTGCAGCTCCTGGCACCGACGCGAGCACCCCCTCGTCCGACTTTCTTCAGCTTCTCCAGCCACTGCAGGCTTCGGGCTCCAGACTTCCACACTCGTCCCCTCCGTTCCGACTCCTTCTCGTTCTCGTTCTCGTTCTCGTTCTCCTTTTCGTTCTCGTTCTCCTTTCGACTCCTTCTCGTTCTCCTCCTCGTTCTCCTTTTCTGACTGACGAACACCGTCCTTTTATCCCCCCGTAACTTCGCCTTTGACCCCCTCCCTTTGACCTTTCACCTCGCTCCCCATTGGCCCGAGAAAAAGTGGGCGTGAAGGCTTTTTGATCCACAAATTTGCATATATCGATCGCCCTGGGGGCGGGGCCACCCGCCCCTCGCTCACCGATTGGACGGCAAAAAGTGGGCGTGTGTCGTTTTTGATCCGTTTTTGAAGCACAAAATCCGTGATTTTGTACACGCTGTTCGACGCGCGTTCTGCATGAGTCCAACACCGGTACCCACAGCGGGGCAAGAACGGTGGCGATGCTCCGGTGGCGAGGTGTGACGGGAAGGTCGTGGCGGTTGTGGTGAAGCGGTGGTTGTGGTTGTAATCATGGCGGTTGGTCCAAAATAAAGATAGTAAAAGAAAAACGGCTATCCTGAAGAGTCGCAGCACGTATAAATGACATGTATTCCCACTAGACAACGGGTTCGGGCCTAACTACACATGTACTTACCGAGATACCTCACCTAAGGGACCTGAATGGTGGTTTGCGAATCTGGTAACCACAACACTACCCCCTTCCCTTTTTACAGACTCGTCCCGAGTCGTCAAATTTTCGTGTGCCATCATGTGTAGTTTTCCCCTAGTACATTTTACCTAAGGATCCCTGAGTGCGACATTCATGGTATTCGTGTCCCCAAAATAAATAACCTGAGGGCTGCGTAACTATCTAAACAAACTCACTCACACGGACGACTTAAATAAAATTGCCGGCGCTAAGACATACATGCCGGGGGCGCACTCATATGTACAGTACATCTTAACCTTAACTTACAAATTTTACACTAAACCATGGCCCAGGATCATCGAACCCTGCAAAAAGAAAGCAGTTAGCAGGGAGCCAGGCTGCCCACATGCAGTCTCTGACTCAAACAATGCAGGTGACAGGGAACGTGGCTGGCTGCTCACACGCAGTCCAAGGCCTTCCCTTTTGAACTGAACGCAGTGAACCACAACGGTGCATGGGCTGCACAACGCAGTCTCCGTGCCAGCTCAAGTGGCACACGCAATGAGCACAACGAATGAATGCATGAACGGTTTGAACTGAATGCAGTGAACCACAACGGTGCATGGGCTGCACAAACGCAGTCTCCGTGCCAGCTCAAGTGGCACACGCAATGAGCACAACGAATGGATGCATGGACACAAACACGGTGCACGGGCTGCCACTGCAGGCCTGTGTTGTAGCTGCCAACAGGGCAGTTCTCGCAGCTTGCAAACTGTTGCCTTGATCCTGGCGCACATGGAAATGAACAGGGGGGGGCAAAGCAAAAATTGAACGGGGCTGGTGAACGTGGGCAGTGGGCATGGCATGGCAAAGGTGGCAGGCAAACACAGCCCGCAGAAGAAGGCCGCTGCAGGCAAACTCAGCCCGCAGAACCAGGCCGGCACAGGCCTCGAAGAAAAACAGCCAGCAGATGAACTGGCCGGCACAGGCCTTGCAGTAACACAGCCAGCAGATGAAGCTGGCCAGCTTTTGCCGTCAGTGGAAGTTGGTGGAGGGAGTGCGGTGGTGCTGGCCACTTGGAAGGCGGGCTCGGACCTACCTACCCGTCTCCCTCCCAACCTATCGCCTTTGCCTGTCACTGTACATACCCACTCCCTTAATTTGTCAAACCCCAATTTAGCCCCAACTTATTTTTTGTTGTTTTTATTTTTACTCCCCCACTATAAATCGTCCCCTAACCCCCTTTATCGTCCTTGTTCGGCTAACCTATCCTGTCACCTAGCCTACTCCCAACCCCTACGTTCCCTTCCCGGAGGGGAATAAGGGAGAGCTAACGTCCTGTGTCGAGGCCCAACGAAGCCTCAGAATGGCCTCCCCAGAGTTCGGCGATCTTAACACCAAGTGGGTCCAGCGGCCCACAACGACAGCGAGGGGATGGATGGTGCGGAGGGGTACATCTCCTAATCTAGCCTAACCATTTAACTGTTAAACTACCCCGGGGCTTTCAACAAGCGCCTCTCGCTTAAACTATTGGTTCTAACAACCCAGATTCCCGTCGCCTGTGTTAGTGTCCTCACAATTTCGGGCCTCGCCCCCCAATTTTCTCTCCGTGCCCTCACACGGTCTCCTGGCTGGGACACGTGGCTCCCTTTGGCAGGCACAACCCTCTGCCGATTCTCCCGCTATGGCACCCCCGGGCACTACACTGCCTCCGAGCCTACCAGCTCCCTAACACCGGGGAGTGCCCCCCATGGCACCTCCCCTGAAACGCACACGTGGCAGGCCGGCCTCCTGGGCCCCTTTCCGAGGGTCACCCGTGCCCACAACACTGCCCACGCGCTAATGGCGCCCCGGGCCCCCGCACCAAGCAGGCGCACCCGTGCCCACTACTCTATCCCGGCCCCCCATGGGCCCATGGCCTACCGCGGCCGACTAGCCTGGTGCCCGGGGTACCCACTCAGCGATACTCACCTTTCGCAGCCACGCTCCCAAGCCCGTCAACAGGGCTCCTGCACCCCTCCAAATGGGTCTCGAGCCTACTTTCCCACCAACAACAAAACGACCTCCATTTTTCAATTTGACTAACCCAGCTAACTCACTTTACTCTGACCCCGGGGTCCCTTGGGCGGGAGTCACTCCTCCCCCCAATCACTCATCGCACCATGCATTCCCCATTCACTCCACTCACACAGACCCGCTGGCCTCACTCACTCAACAAGTACATGCCTCACAACTCACCAACTCTTCAACACACTCACCGCTGAACTCTGCCATCCTTCTAACTACATCCCCTAACTAACTCGTGCTCCCACGTCGTCCCTTAAACTATAGCACGTTCCTTTTAACACTACGTAGCTAAACTACGTCAACTCTACACACTCAAAGTCTGTCTCTGTCTCCAAATCATCCATTAATAAACTTCCCAACCTAAATCTGGCTACAATCCCTCTAACTAATCCATTCCACGGACTCCATGAGGACTTACCCCTGCCCCATGGAGTCGGTCTAGCTAAGCTAACCCTTCCCCCTAACTAGTTTCCATCCTGTGCCCAGGGTCAAGGGGGTCTTCCACCCCTTGCCCAGGAATCCTGTACACCCGAAAGTGAGGCTTGCTTTTTTTTTTTTCATGCGCAGCACCTGCGCGGCAACTCAGAGCTCGCGCACTTTGCACCTGCCCGTGACGTCATGCAGCTGCACGTGTTCCTCGTCCCTCCTTGGACGGGACCATCCGGCAGAGATACCCCTCCTGCCGGATTCCAACCACACGTGCAGCCATGACGTCACCGTGCGCAAAAAAAAAACACAAGCCCCACGTCTCGAGGGGTTTCCCACGCGAACACATGTGCTTTGCCCGTTGGAGCTGAACACACACGATCGCGTGGAGAACCCGTCCGGTCCAAATCCATTTACCTGCCTAAACTTTGTCCGTCCGCGGGATCGGCAAATCCACCGCGTGCGTTTCCGGACCGGGACTTCACTCTCGCAAGCGAGCACGTGGCGGTCTCGTGCGTTGCACAGCACGAACCGCGTGCTCACTGCTGGGCGAACCCGGCACGGTCCCCGAAACAACTACAGCCGCTACTCGGCTTTCTCTCCTCTCATGTCGCCTTCGTCGTCGCCATTCAACCCACGCACACCTGCGTGTTACGATGCACACAGTCCACTCCATCACATTCACACGGGGAGACGCGGCTGCGTGCTCCCGCATGCCGACCGACATCTCCCTCTCATACCGCTCTCTCACACACACGGTCTCCCTTGCACACAGCGACCTTGCACACGGCCGTTCACTCACGCATGCGGGGGCACTCACCCGCGGTGCCTCACTCGCACTCCGTGCCTCATCCACACACGCGGGGGCACTCAACCGCGGTGCCTCATCCACACACGCGGGGGCACTCACCCGCGGTGCCTCACCCACACTCCGTGCCTCATCCACACACGGTTCCTCACCCACACACGCGGGGGCACTAACCCGTGGTGCCTCATCCACACTGGCCGTTTCACTCACACACACGGCCTCTTCCTCACACGGTGCCTCATCCACACACGGCGTGCTGGGAAGCACGTACTCTGGCACAATCGCCACCACACCACTCACACACGGGGTCGCTTCCACACACGGGGACGCACCCACGCCTTGCACCACACACACAGGGACAACCACACTGGGGATTCGTGTCCCCACAAGGGTCTCCGGGGCCTCTATACCCCCCAAGCTCTCCGTGCACCCGTCCACAGCACTCCTCCTCTCAACCTCGCAAAGCACGACCGAACTCACCTGGTCGTGACTCACCTCAAGGGGGCATACTCCCTCCCCTCGTTCCTGGAGGAGGCCATCCAGGTGCTCGCACCGGGTCCCTGCACGCTCCGCGAGCTCACCTCCATTATCCTCCACTACCTCCGTGTGTGTGTGCGCGTCACTTACCCCGTCTTCCTCGTGTAGTCTTTCCTCTATTTTTTCTATCTCCCGTGTCTCTCCCAACTCTTCACCCTTTACCTCCCTTGTCTCACCTATTATTTCCTTTGTCACGGCCTTCATGCCCGCCTGCAGGCATCGGCCCATGTTCTGCGTCTCACCCCGGAACTTTTTCATCTCTTCCCTCATTTGCTGTGTATTCGCATCCATCGTCGTTTTCACTTCATTTGTATTTGTATCCATCTTTTCGTTCATGCCTTTCATTTCGTTTTTCATTTCATTTGTGTTTGCATCCATTTTTTCGATCATTTTCGCATTCATCTTTTCGTTCATGCCTTTCATTTCGTTTTTCATTTCATTTGTGTTTGCATCCATTTTTTCGATCATTTTCGCATTCATCTTTTCGTTCATTGCCGCCAGCATGGCGCATAGCTGGGCCATGTTGGATGCACTCACCTGAGCCGTTTCGGCAAGGGTTGGGGAAGGGTTTTGGTGGAGAGGGGGGGGGAGGTGTCATACACTGCGGCCGCTGCCGCACCCATTTCAGGTTCTGGGTTTAGTTGGGCGAGTCCGTGTTCCTGCACAATCAACATTTCCTGCTCGGGGATTCCATCCTGGACCATGGATCCTACACTACTACACATATACATTTCTAATACCCCCGGCTCCCGCTCGCCTTGAGACGCCATCTTGCTTCTCGTGAAGGGTTAATTTGCTCGCTCGTAATTTGGAGGGAATCGGGGGTCGCTTCTCTCACCCCTGGACCGATTCCCGTGAATTTCGCTGGAGACAGGAGAGCCTGTTGTCCCGCTCTCCAATACCAGTGCCGCGAGGAGGGCGATGAATTTGTATCGCACGACCTGACACCAGTGTTGCGGTTTTCGCGCCCGCCGGCGTGCGAACGGCCACGTAACTCGAATCGCGGCACGTCGCCCACCGGACGGACAATCCAGTCGTGACCCTCTCGGACTAACGCCGGGAACCAGTCACGGGTGGACCTTTCGGTCTCACCGCGATCGAGCCAATCAGCCCCCGCGTGGGATAGGGTTGCTCGCCAAATTCGAACTACCTAAGTACCCACGCGGAGGGTAGACCGGGCGATCGCACCTCGCCGCAGGTCGACTTCGGACACGGGCCACTTAAGCGACCCGTTCCGTACTATCAGAATAACCGAGCGGTGTTATCGTCGACCTCGACGGTTCGATTAATTATCGGGCGTATTCAGCCCACTACCAACCCTTTACGTGAAGCAAGATGAGGATTCAATGGAGGAAAAGACGAAGCGAAGCGGGAGAACAGTTCAACAATAAAGCACATTTATTCGCGGCACACGGGAAGCACACAAATACAATTCCACCAAATGCACACAAAAAAAGAAAACACAATTCCATTTACACAAAAAGCAAATATAAAAGTGAAAACACAGTGCAGAGCTAATACCGACTACCGAGCACACGGCAACACTTATACAATTCTACTTCACAGACGGCGCCGACAACACATACCCAAAACCAAGGAAAAGATACCCTCAAGAATGAGGCGGGCCTGAGGCCGAGACCGGGTCGCGCCTACCCGTCTGGTGATGAGACGCGGAGCGGCGATGGCGCCTCACTCCGCGGGCCTCGCGGACAGTGCCTGGCAGGGGGTGGGAAAAGGGGCCCCCTTGGTCGCACTATCTCAGCGCGGGGGGAAACAGGAGGGGGTTGCTGATGCTCGGGGTATAGAGGATCTTTATTATCCCTGGTGTGCGTCTCCACCTCGGCCAGGTCGCGCTGCCGGCCTCCCTCGGGCGTGCAGCTCCTGGCACCGACGCGAGCACCCCCTCGTCCGACTTTCTTCAGCTTCTCCAGCCACTGCAGGCTTCGGGCTCCAGACTTCCACACTCGTCCCCTCCGTTCCGACTCCTTCTCGTTCTCGTTCTCGTTCTCCTTTTCGTTCTCGTTCTCCTTTCGACTCCTTCTCGTTCTCCTCCTCGTTCTCCTTTTCTGACTGACGAACACCGTCCTTTTATCCCCCCCGTAACTTCGCCTTTGACCCCCTCCCTTTGACCTTTCACCTCGCTCCCCATTGGCCCGAGAAAAAGTGGGCGTGAAGGCTTTTTGATCCACAAATTTGCATATATCGATCGCCCTGGGGGCGGGGCCAATTCGCCCCTCGCTCACCGATTGGACGGCAAAAAGTGGGCGTGTGTCGTTTTTGATCCGTTTTTGAAGCACAAAATCCGTGATTTTGTACACGCTGTTCGACGCGCGTTCTGCATGAGTCCAACACCGGTACCCACAGCGGGGCAAGAACGGTGGCGATGCTCCGGTGGCGAGGTGTGACGGGAAGGTCGTGGCGGTTGTGGTGAAGCGGTGGTTGTGGTTGTAATCATGGCGGTTGGTCCAAAATAAAGATAGTAAAAGAAAAACGGCTATCCTGAAGAGTCGCAGCACGTATAAATGACATGTATTCCCACTAGACAACGGGTTCGGGCCTAACTACACATGTACTTACCGAGATACCTCACCTAAGGGACCTGAATGGTGGTTTGCGAATCTGGTAACCACAACAATATATATATATATATATATATATATATATATATATATATATATATAGATATATATATATAGATATATATATATATATAGATATATATATATATATATATATATATATATATATATATATATATATATATATATATATATATATATATATATATATATATATATATATATATATATATATATATATATATATATATATATATATATATATATAGATAGATAGATATAGATATATATATATATATATATATATATATATATATATATATATATATATATATATATAGATAGATAGATAGATAGATAGATAGATATATATATATATATATATATATATATATATATATATATATATATATATATATATATATATATATATATATATATATATATATATATATATATATATATATATATATATATATATATATATATATATATATATAGATATATATATATATAGATATATATATATATATATATATATATATATATATATATATATATATATATATATATATATATATATATATATATATATATATATATATATATATATATATATATATATATATATATATATATATATATATATATCTATATATATATATAGATATATATATATAGATATATATATATATATAGATATATAGATATATAGATATATAGATATATAGATATATAGATATATATATATATATATATATATTGTTGTGGGACGGGGTTCGGTGGCGATAAACGACCACTAGGTGGAGCAGTAGAGCCGTCTCCCACCGAACACCCGGAATTAAAAGGTCGTCACCCCGGATAACTCTGGAATTGACGGGCCACTTAAAGACCATGATCGCCAATTCTCTGACGGCTTGGGGTAGGGTCAATAGCCAAATTTCAATATACCTAAGTACCCACGTCGTCAAATTACCGGGGAAGTCGCACCCTCGGCCGACTCAGTCCGAACCGAGTCGCAGGCACCGACTCGGATCCGGCGTAACCGAGTGGAGTTACCAGAGCCGCGCCGGTCCCAATGACAACTTATGGCACCAACAGCCTTATTGTTTCTCAAGCCCGAACCATGCTAGGCCAATGAAAGAAAACACGAACAACGAACTGGAACATTTAACACGGGGGTTTATTTATAATGGGGCAGGCCAGCACACAAAGAGCAGAGTTATCCTAATAAAAGAAATACAATTTACAAAGAACGAAAAGCACTTAACAGTTTCTACTTGCAGGACGGCGCCACACACACATACACCCAAAAGAACTGGACCTCGTCGGTCTATTTTCGGTCCTCAGCCCAGGAGAGAAAGGCAAGCTGGGGACCAGGGCCTAGCCGGTACCTCCCCGCCTCGTGCGGTTTCACCGGACCCGCACTTGTGGAGCTCGGAGTCCGTGGATGGGAACGGGGATCCCAGCTCGAGCGCTCCAACGCAAACCACCACGGTGGGACTCGAACCCACGACCCAGAGTCCATGGGCCCACGACCTGCTGCTCGGTTACCACCACCAAGAGGGGCCACCGCAAAGGACCGCAGACCGCTCGAACCATGACCGCAGACCACTCGAACCCTGACCGCAGACCAAGCCAATCGCCACAATGACTGCTCACCACTCGACTTATTCCTCAGCGTCTTTGGCTTCTCCTTGGCTGGGGCGTGCGTGTGATGCTCACCCTTGGCTCATTGGGCAGAGGAAACACTCCATGCCCTTTTTTGGAGCGGGGCTCCGATCTGAGGCGATGGAAGCCCCGCCCACGTCTGTGCTCCGCACGCATGCGCATGAGGAAAGCCGATGGTGGTAGGAGCGAAGGTGGGATGTTGTTGTTGATGTATAAAAACCTAACTAAAAAATAACTCGTAGCGCACACAAAATTCCCATTAGACAGAAGGAGGGATTCTAACTCTAAACACATACTTATCAAAATAACTAAGCTTGGGCACTGCTGTCTGTTTGTGTGCAAATGGCTGCCAGATTCGTAACAATAATATATATATATATATATATATATATATATATATATATATATATATATATATATATATATATATATATATATATATATATATATTGTTACGGATTTCAGAATCCAGTCTGGTGAATGCATCCACACATCCAGTTGCTCAGACAGTTATTTCCTTCAATGCATGTTCAGATTAGCCCCATCCCCATGTCTAATGGGTTCTTAAATGTGATGCGTTGGGAAGGGTAAAGGATAGATCCCCTCTCTTAAGCCACTGTCACACCTTGACGATTTAGCCAGCGTATGCCGATTTATGAAAAATTTGTCTAAAACGCTGGCACATGTCGAATACGTTATTGGTACGTTTTGTATACATTAAGAGCATGCTGAAAAACACTGACATATGTCGTAGTACGCTGGCTTTAAACGTTGTACTTTTCGGTTGTCGTCAAATTTTTCATGCTTGAAATTTTAAGACTTATGCCGGCGTATGACTCACACGTTCTGCATACGCTGGCCATAAGTTGTAGGCACGTTACGCGATCGTTGACACACGTCGACACACGTTACTTGTAAGTTACTCATAAGTCGAAACACGTCGAGGTAATGTTTAGCGTACCCGAAACTTATTTCTAACCTATGAGTAACGTTTTGTAAGCACGTTACACGAACGTTGTTCACACTTCGCAACACGTTACTTGAAAGTTCCTCATACGTCGAAACACGTCAAAGTAATGTTTAGGGTACCCGTGACTTATTTATAACCTTTGAGTAACGTGCTTGGGAATTATTTGTAAAGCATGTCCAATGCACAAATACGTATATAGACGTATTTGACGTCTTCAGGATGACAACAGAACTTACTGAACGCGTTTCTAACTTACAGATACCGTATAATGGCGTATTGGCAGCAATTAGGGGAATTGGTATATAAAAAGGGGCTTCGCAGGAGGAACCCGTCTTTTTTTTTAGACTTCGTGGTGAGTACATGTCCACGTCATTCCGAGAGATGGAGGATACGGCAAGGCTGAAATGACAATACCTACCTGTCCTCCAACATCAACATGACCTCATCGAGTTGACACTGCACCAGTTGCGTGCCAATAGAGCCGGGAGAAGAAGACGTGAACGAGGAGAAGGAACTGGGTGAGACCATGGATCGGGAGGCGACGCCATTACGGCGTATATGACCAGCTCATGTTGGAACTCCGGAATGAGGACCATGCATCCTTCATCAACTTCCTGCGAATGCCCCCAGCGATGTTCGACGAGCTGCTAGCCAGAGTGGGTCCAAGGATAACCAAGCAGTACACCTTCTACAGGGATCCGCTTGAGTCTGGCATGAAGCTGGCACTGAGCCTGCTGCTGTTGGTGCCGTGACTGCAGTGCTGTGGAAGCGATTTAACTCGTTCAATGGAAACGATTTCAATTGCCGAGCACCAGCGTCCAAAAACAATAGGCGAGTGACAGGCATTTATTAAAAGTGAAGTTGCAGCCTCTGAATAGAAAACCTCACGTAATCGTCGACGATACGCTGCCACGCTATGCATACGTTAGACTATCGTTGGGCATAGGTTGTGGACGCCTAAAACACGCGAATCAATCGTTGGTATAACTTATCTATAAGTTATTGAAGCGTTCTGTGTTCATTACTAGTACATTATGCATTTGTCCAAGTCGTTTTGAATACTTTAAAAACTGAAACAAAAAAATAGTTCATCGTGGGAATGAGAAAAAAAAATTCGCCGAAAAGAACATCGAACAATGGTGCAAAGTAGTCTCCTATTCGTGGACGCAACGAGGATCCATCATCACCCACACCCTCACCATCACGCTCACCTACGACTACTGACATGGACCTACTACTACTACTACTACTACTACTACTACTACTACTGACACGCTCACCTAATACTACTACTACTGATACTACTGACATTGACATCTACTCAACATGGAGTCTGGAACACTGACGGGTTCCTCTTGTGAAGCCCATTTGTATATACCGATTCCCCTAAACGCTGCCAAATCGCCATTATACGGTAGATGTAAGTTAGAAACACGTTCAGTAAATTCTGTGGTCATCTGGAAGACGTCAATCAAATTCGTCTGCATACGACAATGCGCGTTTCAGATACGTTACACATAGGTTCAAAGCACGCTACTCATAGGTTCAAAGCACGTTACTCATAGGTTAAAAATTTAGTTTCAGGTATGCTAACCATGACCTCGACGTGTTTTGACTTATGAGTAACTTACAAGTAATGTGTGTCCGACGTGTGACGACGATCGCGGAGCGTGCCGATAACTTATTCCCAGCGTATGGGAACTTGTGAGCCATACGTCGAGTACGTCGTAAAATTTTCAGCATGCTTGAAATTTCACGACGTCCTTCATTGTTTTTCAGCGTGCTCCTAACGTATACACAACTTACCTATACCGTATTCGACGTGTGCCAGCATTTTAAACACATTTTTCATAGGTCAGCATATGCTGGCTAAATCGTCAAGGTGTGACTGCGATGTTGACACTTCCAATTCTCAGGCGGTTATGATTTAAATCGGCGTGCGGCAGGTTTTTAACAGAGAACGCCACGAGTTCGTCGGCGATACGTGCAGCGCGCTATGACTAAGTTAAACTATCGTTGGGCATAGGTTGTGAACGCCGACAACAGGCTAAGCATTCGTTGGTGTAAGTTATCTTTAGCACAACGAAACGTTCTGTGCCCGTTACTAATATGTTATGCATACGACCAACACGTTATGCATACGACCAACACGTTATGAATATGACCAAAACTTTAAAAAAAACATCAAAACTTCAGCGTACGCCAACGTTTACGTGCATTTTTATACGTTGCCATTGCTGGCTAAAACGTCAAGGTGTGACAACGCCTTTATGGGAAGCTTTTTTCTTTACGACAGACACGTTCACACACATTTTTCACGAGCTCTGACGCCCGCCCCCCATTCTTCCTCAGCAACAATCTTTTGTGAGCTTCGACGCCCACCTTTTTTGAGGGCGCACAGGTCGTCATGGTAACTGTGCGCCAGTGGGGCGGGGTGAGCTTTGGGCGGACTGCACCGGCGGAGACAGCCCAGAGATATAAAACGAGCGAGAGGTACGTTCTGAGGAGAAAAGCGGGAGGTGAAAGAAAGTGGAGCGAAAGAAAGCCAGGGAGGGAGAAGAGAACGAGAAGTAAGCTTGAGAACCGAGCAAGAAGCGGGTGTCTGACCAGTGCCAACAACGAGACAATTCGTCCTTCCCAGTGCTTGGGCAAGCGAGCGTGTGGTGCACGTGTGGGTATGAGCAGCGCCGCCAACAAGTGAGGCACGGGTCAGTCACCAACAACACCAGGGTCTAAACCCGTGACGGACGATCCCGGTGCCCTCCAGACGTTGACTGGCGTTCAAGGCTGCTCGCGAGAGGATGCACGGCATGGCTGGGTGCTGGTGATGGATGTGACACGCACGCACACATTTCAGGACGTTTTCGCTTCACGGATGATTTTCTGGTGAGCGAGACGATTCTCCCCCTCTCCTCCCCCTGAATAATGCGTTGGGTTCCCTTGTCTGTGTTTGGTTGTAAGTCAGTCAACCCCCCGATAAGCATCTGCTCTTTGTCTCTTTCCTGGCATTTTGATTGATTTTGCTTTGAAATTCATTATTTATTTACCTCAGCAAATAAAAAGTTATTTTTATTTATTAATTTTATTATTAATAAATCATTTGTCGATTTCCAACCTGTCCGTGTTTGTCCTTTCCTTCCATTGGTCTCGCATTGTTCGAACCGAGAGAGACTGGGAGGTAATTATCACAGATTTGACCAAAAATCGTCGGCACTCTCCGGCGGTGAAAACGCTCGGCCGCCCGAATTAAAATCTAATCAGATAAAATTGGTGCTTTACCGAGGGCGCGCTCCCCGCTCAGGTAACCACGTGACCTCCAGTTAAACGGAATAATTAGACGGTGGACACTGGAACTCGTGGTTGACTGGGTGACGTTCGTGGTTCTAAAACAACCCACCGTACCGCAACGTTATTTGTGAGCGGTGGCCCCAGGTCCGGCTCTCCTGAGGACAACCGGGGATTAATCCCCCCCCGAGTGACAAGCTGGTGTCTCGGTACCTGTGGCCGCAACAATATATGGTTATGGCCATGGGTACCAAGTGTATTATGAGGGAGTTAATCTTTGTTTCTCCTTGGAAGAACTGTACCTGGGGCCACCGCTCTCAATTAACCTTGTTGTGCAGTGGGTTGCTTAACCACAAGCACCAATCAGTAAACCACGAGTTCCAGTGTCTGTCGTCTAATTTGCCATTTAACTAGAGGTCACATGGACTCTTGACGCGGAATGCGCCCTCGGCGATGTATCAATTTTATCATGATTAGATCTTAAGAAGGGCAGTCGAACGTTTATCGTTGGTGCATACCAACTATGACAGGTTAATTAGTTTGAGAATTACTTCCCAGTCTATCTAGGTTCAGACAATGCTGGATCAATGGAAAGAAATGACAATCACGGACAGGTTGAAACGTCAACAAGGAATTTATAATGAAGAAAAATAAATAAACTTTAGAACTTTTTATTTCCTTGTGGTGTAAATGGATGAATTCAAATCAATCAAAATATTCTCAAACAAATAAAGAAGTCAACAAGCATTTGTTGAAAAATAGACAAAGAGCAGATGCTTATCACTGTGCCTTACTTAACAATTTAACACGAGACATGGGTACCCAGCAGATCATTCACTGGGCAAAGAAATGAGGTCTCTGCTTACCAAGGCAGAAGTCGTCGTGTGTATACTAAAATGACCCAAAATGTGTGAGCGTTCCTTGATCCGCTGCCAGCGCTTTGCCTCGCCATGCACCCACCCACAAACAGGCTGAAATACCAATCGACGTCACGTCGTCACCCTAAGAAACCAGGGAAGCCAATAATCAGGTATGCCAAGAGCCCAGTACCTAGCAGAACCAGCAGGAACGGTCCAACTGTCACCAACCGTCAGGAGCTATCACCAATCGTCAGGAGCTATCAAGAGCTGTAAGGAACCATCAGGAGCTGTCACCAACCGTCAGGAAGGCAGTCCTCCCGTCCTTTTTTTTATCGGCGACCAGTGTGGGCGGGGCCTCAAGCAAACTTCAGCCAAATCCAGCTTGCCCATTGGCACATCACTGCACGTGACCTCCAGCGATTATTCCTTCCCCACCATCGAACAAGATGCAACTCCCGATTAACACATGCCTGGCTTACGACGCCATGTTGGGGGCACTGGACGAATGCCAGAAAGCAGCCATTTTCCGGAATTACCGAGCGAAAACGTGAAGCGCTCACAAAAGGTCAACGGCAACCATCACCTCCCCATTCAGCCCGACACGAACAAGAGTCAGCCAGCGTCCATAGAGCTGCCGAACGGGGCGTCAAACATTGATGGAAAAAGTTGGATGCCTGAGGAAAATGATCCACAGCCATGTCTGACAGTCAGAATAACTGTTCAGGAAAAGCCCACGGTGTGTTTTAATTAAATGTCCTATAGGTCCAAAGTGTAAATATATTGTCTATTTCCAAGCCAATGTGTCCTGATGGAATAGAATGTTTATGTTGGGCTAACAGCTAGATCTCTCGCATTGCATGAACGGTGAATATTGCTCATGCGGAAATGAAAACTGCTATCTCATAAGAAAGACAGAGAATCTGTCCTCTACCCTTCTCCAATGCATCAAAGTGTTAGAATCCCACCAGACAAGGGGAAGGGTCTATTCTGAACATGCATTTATGGAAATAACTGTCTGAGGACCTGGGTGTTGTGTGCATTTGTTGGATCCCATTCTGAAATCCATAACAATATATATATATATATATATATATATATATATATATATATATATATATATATATATATATATATATATATATATATCTTCTTCTTCTTCTTCTTCTTTCGGCTGCTCCCGTTAGGGGTCGCCACAGCAGATCACCCGTATGATCCGCATAGTGATTTGGCACATGTTTTACGCCGGATGCCCTTCCTGACGCAACCCTGGTCGCCTCTTACGACACAGGGATATGGTACACCTATTTTAACCGGGGTATACACCGGCCCAGTACACTGGTACTCATTTCGCCGACCTCGGAAGGATGACAGGCTGAGTCAACCCCCTGGTGTATTGATTCAGTGGCCCAACGGGGCTTGAACTCGGGACCTTTTGGATCCCAAGCCGCTGCCCTAACCACTGCGCCAACACCAGGCTTATTTATATATATATATATATATATATATATATATATATATATATATATATATATATATATATATATATATATATATATATATATATATATATATATATATATATATATATATATATCAACAAAGTCAATTCTCATTGGACGTTCTCCACTGATGCATCATCTCTCAATGGTCTCGGTGGGAGGAGCCTGTTCAGTGTTCAGCTCTCCAATTGGAGGTTTCAGAGTCTGAGGCGGAGCCTGTAAGGCTGTTGTAGAATCTTCTTCATAACCAGCTGTGATCAGGAGGCGAGTTTGTGTTCCTCTTCTTCTTTGCACAAACAAGCAAAGCGAGTGGACAAACTCTTTTTGCCGACATAACATGGGGTCGGTGGAATAGATAAATGTCGCTTCTAGTATTCGGAGATGTGTTATACTTCGTCCTCTACTCAATATCTTGAATGCATCCACATTACAATGTTCAGCACAGTTTGCATTCTCAATCAAATGCTGTCCAATCGCGGATGCACACAATGTTGGGATTGATGCTTGGACCTTCCTACACGCACGTACCAGCTGTATTCGTGTACCAATTGTGTTTTTCCTGATGGACAAATGGACGTGCTGTTTGATTCTGTCAGTCAGAGTCTGGGTAGTTCTGCCGATATACGGAGCATCACATCGGCATTTGAACTCATAAATAATATTGCTAAGTTTTGAGGCAGGGAAGACATCTTTCTTAACTGCAGGAATCAAACGTGAGGTGAACATCACTCTTGGCTGAACAGCCAGATACGTGTTTGAGACACATCTTTTGATTTGTTCCTCATATCTTTGTGACATTTTCCCTTTCCAAAGAATCTTGATGTAGATTGCGCACTTTTCGGGACCCATCTTCCGTTCATCTGTAGCAGTGAGGAATTTGTGCATAAACCTCCTGATGATATATTCAGGATATCCATTCTCGCTGAGGATGTATGTATGTATGTATATATATATATATATATATATATATATATATATATATATATATATATATATATATATATATATATATATCATATATCTATATATTACTAAAACTGTCATCTTGTATGTATGTATGTATGTATGTATGTTCCCGAAATACAGCCAAAATGGTACACAATAGCACAATTTTTTTTAGAGCCACCTTACTCACCATTCTCCTGTGGTTGCAGTATCAAGTTTCGTTCAAATCGGGAAATGAAAAAAAAATATTAAAAAATCAATTCCCGATTCAGTCAATTACTCTTCGGGAGAATTTGATCAATGCAAACAACCTCAGCGGTACAGTTCGCTGGAGCTATCTTTTTTTTTAAATGAATTTTTTTATCAACCGCTGCAGGAACCCAACGGGTTCACGGGTCATCTCGTATATAATATATATAATGTATATAACAACACTCCCACTCCAACCCCTTCTATTTCTCCCAAACATAATTAATAGTAAATATCATTATTTTAAACCTACTCTGTGCATCGATAAGCTCCAGATATGTCCTTCCCACTGGTGTTAAGAAGCACGAAGGTTTGGGTGGAATGCGCCTGTCTACGAACCTTCAGGGTTTTTCACGGTCCATGTTGTTGGGAGTTTTTGCAGTACGGATTGCAAAATATCAACTTTTTGGATGAGTTTATTCAGGTAGTTCTCCAAATCTTTCGTTGTACAGAGAGGGGCACACCTCTTTCTCCCAGGAAGTTTCCAAGTATTTTTAGCTTCTTTAAAAAAAACATTGTCATTACATGCTACAACCTTATCTGGCAGACGTGGAACACGTCCAGGTCCACACCAATGTACTCTGTTACTCGGGGTTCCTATGCGTGCATGCCGGGCAATCTGGGGTTGATTGCGTCATTTTGAAAGTGCCATATTTTTCTTACCACAATAACTTATGAACCGCTAAAGGGATTTTTGACCAAACTTGGCAGGATTAACTATGAACTTAATACAAAGATGAACTGATTAAATTTTGCATTCAAAAGGTCAAGTGCCCTTTAATTGAAATTCTGTGTTCCTGCAATAACTTTTGAACCACTCGAGATTTCAATCATACTTGACATACGTATGGACTGTAATACAAAAATGAACATTTATGGTGAATGGAGGAATGCTTTGAAGAGTAAAATGAAAGGTCAAAGGTCAAGAGAACTTTTCCTGAAATTTATCAAATCACCATAATTCCAGAGCCTCTGATTTTGACATGGATTGGTTGGTGGATCACAGAAGGTGACCTGATGAATGCATTGAAATGATAGGTCATTTGTCGATGTTGAAACTACCGTAATTAAAAGTTTGAACAACAAGATTTTGTGCCTCTTTACCTTAATTTTTCACGTGATCTTTAATTGAGATCAAACATAGTAGCAGTGGGTTGATATCTAACGTTGATGGAGGTATATCCATTGACGCATTCGCATAAAATTCTACTTTCTAGTTGTATTTGTGAATATGAAATTTGCCAGGGCCAGTTGTGTAGGAAAGGGCCTGGTCTCCCCTCTCCTTGTATCCCTTGTTTCAAACTATCCTCTCCCAATTGGCCATTTCCGTAAGCTTTTTGTGTCTGGCCTAGTTGTTGTCATTTGCTTGCGTGACCATGCATGACAACCACATCTGAGTGCATGCTCATTGGTTATCCTGGTTAGCTTAATAGGTTTACCAGTGAGTTTAAAGGCTCCGCTGCATTGAGGAACACACGTGGTGACTGTTTTACCACCAGCAGCCAATGACATTCAAACTCGACTTGTGTTCCAGTTGTCAGCCAATTGGGAGAGCCAATAATATCACACGGGACAACGATTTGATTTGCCGCACATTGACAGAAAGAAAAGTTGGCTGGGGGAGTTTATACGGACCTGAGCTCTGTTCTGGTATTTTGGCGAGCTCCGTGCCAAGAACATTTCTATGTCCATGCTGTGACCTATGGCCTTGAAAATCTAAGCTACAGACTTTTCAATACTTTTGGTCTCCGTCTAATTTCTGGATTATGTGAGGGGTTTTTTTTTGTATGCATGATTGTCTTGTGGAAGAGCTGGATGGAAAGAGGGAAACACCAACATCAGAGTAGATGTGGGAGTGAGATTAAGGGGAGGAGCCAAGGACACGTGCGAGTGAACAAGCTACAAACAAGCTGAATGAAACGCATCAAGAAGAAGAAGGGGAAAGCGGGGATAAAGTAGAAGAAGAACAAACAAAAATGGAACAATTACAACAAGAGCGAGAATTGCTTTACGATGCATGTCCCCTACCGTTCCCAATGAATGTTCAGGAGATAAAAAGAATTGTTTGCGTTTAACTCATGTTCAAGCCGATACCGGAACAAAAATGAAGGAGAAGAAACCATCTCACCAACCGCGTTTGGGTCTATTCGGCAAAATTAAAGCAAAAACATTTTTCATTTACTGATTTCTTTTGTAGAATATAAACCAATAAAGACAACTAGGATAACAAACTGGAGATAAAAATTAGTTTGCTTTCACGCACTCTCAAGTCGATAACGGAACCAAAATGAAGAAGAAGAAACTTTATAACCTACCGTGTTTCGTTTGTTTCCAGGCTTTCCCTATTTCACATTAAAAAAATAACCCAATGTACATACATGAAGCAAAAACGTGCGTACGACTAATGTGTACATCTAATATTCTAAATCCATCATGGTTATACATCGGGGATCATTCCAATTGATCATTAGCCATGGACTAACACCCAGACCTAAAGCCTGCCGATCTGTGCTGCTTCATGCAATGGCGGCTCATGATTTTATTGTGGTGGAGTCAGGACAGCTGAACACTGACCCATGTGTAATATGTGATATTTTCTAAATCCAAAAAGGGTATAACTGTGAAAAATTGACAAAAACCCTTGAAACTCGAACTTGTTCTGTAACTTATCATAATTAATCAATTCATGTACCAAGTTTCAGTTGAATATGTTTAAGGGTATGGGGGAAAAAAGTCTGAAAAACCACAGGTGGGAAGGACAGAGAGACAGACAGACGGACGGAGAGCAAACCTATAGTCTTCTCTGGTGAAACTGGTAGGAGACTAATAACCTGGAAAAAGGGAATGCTTGGGAATGCGGTCAATTGGGGTAGAATATATCAGGAATATGGATGAGGGATAACCCAAGGTAGTGGTGAACAGTTATTATGAAGCCCTGGAGGAAAGAATGAGACTGAACAGACTCAGAAAGTTGGTTCCACAGGCAAGAGAAAAGAGGGACAAATGAGTGGATATGAGCAGTGAGCTTGGATTTTGGGAACTTAACAATAAGAGAGTTACTGGAAGAACATGTGTGCCCTGAAAAAACCTGGGAGGAACAGAGGCACAAGGGTGGAGGGTGCTAGACCAAAAAAGTAGGTGGTAGAATAAAGAGAGGCCGCCAACCTGGCCGTGATGGGAAAACAAATGGCCGAGACTCTCAGCTTCGTTGTGAGAGATTCCAATGATTTGAGCCCCTTGCTTTCCATGGCATCAAGAAGGTCAAGGTTTGAGGCAGGGGCAGCAACCCAAAGGAGAGAGCAATACTCCATCAATCTGCAAATGAAGGCCTTGTAGGTTGGATTTGCCATTTGCTGCCATCGAAGCTACACTGAGGAGCACAGATCCATCGAGGGACTGCTCTTCCTCTTTCATCTCTTTGTCTCCCATTTATGTTCTCTGTGGTGTTGTTCCCATGTGATGGGGCATGTCTTGAATTGGGGAAAAAAAAAGTCTGTGGGTGGGGAAATTAGATCAGCATATTAATTTGGGGTTTCTTTCTTTATTGAGCTTCGCCTTCCCTTCCTCCCTCTCCTTCCTTCTCCATCCCTCCCCCCAGTCCCCCTCTCTCTTCTTATTTCTGTTTTTTTTAATTCAAGAAATGTTCCTCATTTCTTTAACTTTGTGCCACATCCTGTAACTCCACAGGTGGGTAATATGAATGCAATCCATTGGGATGTACGTGTTGGCTCGTTCCTGAGCACAACTGATACGCTAAGTTATTGAGCGCGATTGCAAAACAAGTGCAGTTTTTATTAAAAATAGATATCGATCACCTCCAACCGTTCGTCTATCACTGCCGCCATTTTCACGCGAGCTGTGCGACACGTGACCACTCGCTCTCTGCTTCCTGGTGAATGTTGGATTCTCACAGTTTCATGCAGTGCTACGTGGTAATCTGGTCACATAACGATAATTTTTGCAAACCATAACATCTCGTTGTCATAATGCACCATATTGTTCCTTTGTGTGGCCTTTTTCAACCCTTATTCTGCCTCCAGTTCTGTCCCTGTGGTTACGCCGCATGCAAGAAGAGCAGCCGGGGCTCTGTGGCTCTGGGAACGACCTCAACATTCATCCGGTGTTTAGTGCAGATTCTTCCACGACAAAGCAAATCCTGCATCTCATCTTTCATGCATGGGACAGCCTGGTTCGTAACTTGTATATATATATTTAAATATATATATATATATATATATATATATATATATATATATATATATATATATATATTTAAATATATATATATATATACATTTTTTTTTTTTTGCATGCCTGGTGTTGGCGCAGTGGTTAGGGCAGCGGCTTGGGATCCAAGAGGTCCTGAGTTCAAGCCCCGTTGGGCCACTGAATTAATACACCAGGGGGTTGACTCAGCCTGTCATCCTTCCGAGGTCGGCGAAATGAGTACCAGTGTACTGGGCCGGTGTATACCCCGGTTAAAATAGGTGTACCATATCCCTGTGTCGTAAGAGGCGACCAGGGTTGCGTCAGGAAGGGCATCCGGCGTAAAACATGTGCCAAATCACTATGCGGATCATACGGATGATCCGCTGTGGCGACCCCTAACGGGAGCAGCCGAAAGAAGAAGAAGAAGAAGATATACATATTTTTTGCATAATTCTTGTATTTGTAGTTCCTATATATTGTAAAACAGGATTTCAGTTTATCTGTCACATTTTATGTATTATTTGTTTTGTAATGACACGATATAAATGGTTTTATACGGTTCTCATCTGCATTATTATTCAGCACTAGAAGCTGGAACGGCCAGGGGGATTATGTTGTTATCCTTATTCAAACGTGTAATTCAAAACACCTCATTGCACTGGAAAAATGTGGGGAACAGGAATACTGTAAATGCTGTAATGTAAAGGGAGGGGACTTGCAATACCTTCCCCCACCTGGAGCAGTGCTACATGATGCACATTTACATGAAGAACTGCGTCCCCCCCCCTTCCACACTCCCCCAAGATCATCAGCAAAGATAAAAACACCCCTTTGCACTAATTGGGGTCATGATGATCCTATGTAGCAAGTCTGGATGTAATCGGTTCAGAGCTGTACGAGGAGTAGCGCAACAAACAAACGCACGAACACCGGTCCATGAATTCTCGTAAGGATATGCCGAATAACGGAGGACTCTTTCTCCGTGTGTTTAGGCCGATGGTGTGGCTGAGAATGCACGGTCCTCTCTACGTTTACTCCTGGACTTGCACCAGCAGGAGTGTGTTGCCGATCACAAAGCAAGCTGTCAACTTTTCCTCTCGCTTTTGGGTCGAGCCTTCAAACTGCCTGGCCAGGCCAGGGGTCGGCTCGCACTACTCTGCATCCTTGTCCCACATGTTGGTGCACAGGTGGTGAGTTCCACATCAGGCGGGTGTCATTATACCTCGGTGAGTGAGAGCATTAGTCAAGCAAAATAATAGGCCCAATACTTCTACGTCTCAGCTGCGCCTTGCCTTTGGAAATGAGGACGCATCAGGTGACTTTTCCTTTTGATCCCAGGATGACACAATTCAAGTGGGATTTGGTAGGATGGCCTTGATAAATCTTCACTGTGGCTAGAAAAGGAGGTAGTCACCAATTTTGTTCATAATCCCATGCTTAGATTCAATTAACGGTCAAACAGATTGTTTCGGGGTTTTTTTTTGCCTCCACATTGCCCTTCTTGTGGACAGCAATGACGTTTGCTGACTTCCGTATAGAGGGGAGGTGGCCAAAGGTGAATGACACACTGAGTAGGGTAGATGGAGGGAAAGCTGGAATGGCGGGGCAGGATTTGAGAATAGAGGCAATGATTCCATCTGGGCCCGTTGCCGAAGCAGGGTCAAGGCCAGATAGAACCTTCTCTATCTTGTCAGGTGAGAAGGACACATAATCCAGTCGTAAGTGGGTACGCAGTGGTAAGATGGGGACATAATGGGATGGGATGCGTACATGAGATTTAGAGGCAAAGATAGAGTTTAGACTTTCTGCCTTATCTAAGGCAGAGTCTGCAGTACGGATGTTTGAGGTGAGGTGAGGGGCAGGACGGAGGTGGAGCATACTCCGCAGTCAGATTTGACAAGGCACTGCCATGACTTGGGGGGAAGAAGACTGGTCGGAGAGGTTGGCCTTGAGATTTGTGAGACGATGCTCTTTGGCTTGCCTTGGGATGGATACACACTTGTTACGAGTCATGCAGAATGAACAGGGTGGAGACCTCTATGTCTGGAGGATGGATAGAAAAGTCGCAGACAGGTTGGAATAAACTGGTGAATGAGAGAAAATAGACTTTTGTGAAAATATTCTCAGACAGAATCAATACCACATGCTGTGGAGATGGTGTGACATTCCTTTTATGACAGGGCACATTGAAGTGTTTGCCAGTTGGCTTGTTCGAATAGTTCCATTCCGCACCATTGAGGATACTCCCTGACAATAGCCAGAGAGATGTGGGCTTTGAGAGGAAAGTGATCAGAAGAGCCAATAAGGACAGAAGAGGAACAAGAGAGATTGCATGCGGAAGCAGAGGAGGGGGAGAGCTGGGCCTCATGCAGAGGAGGGGGGAGCCATGCGGAGGAGGGAGAGGAGCCGGGCATGGGACACGCATTGGGAAGGGGGGGCATGGGACACGCATCGGGAAGGGGGGGGCATGGGACACGCATCGGGAGGGGGGCATGGATGCGCATCAGGGGGTGGGGGGCATTAGATGTGCGTGGAGTAAATATTTGGAAGAGTTCATGGTTGTGTGCTGGTAATCTGTGAAAACTGAACTTTTCTTGATGCTTAATTCTGTTGAAGAAGACAGACATTGTGACAGGGTTGAAATGAATGATTATTGCAAGCAAGGGGAGAGGTGCTTTAAATTTGGGGGGCGGGGGGTGATCTATGGACTGAGCATTTGCATGATCACCAAATTTGTGAAATTTATTGGGTGAAGAAGAAGAGGAAAAGATGAGACGAGGAAGAATAAAACGTGTGGTGGTCGTGTTCGAGAGATTTGAGAAATAATTCAGCTTTCAGTGACATTTTAAAATGTTTCAAAGACAGAAGCAAATTTGTTCTAAAAGGAGGTATTGAGATTGAAATGGATAAAGAATGAGCAAAAGAAGGAAATGACAGGCAGAATGAGTTGGTGATTATTATTCCGCCCCTCCCCCCACCCCCCATGTTAAATGAATTTTTGTTTTATTAATGAAGATGGGGAAGTACAGGGTGGGCCCATGTATCTATTCCTGGTTTTGAACCCCTGTAATTCTGTTGCGAAGAAACGAAATTGAACAAAATATTTACAGGATATATGTCGAGTACGTATTTCAAGTTGTTTTTTTGTGGGAATCTTCTCTTTGAGCTTTCACAAAGCAGGTAAAATCTAACAACCACCACTCTCATACACTCAGCTCAGTCCTTCTCAACACAACGGCCCTGGGAGAGGGTGGACGATGCTAACCCTAATTCCAGTTCTTACTTGTCCAAATGATGTTGGCTTAATGTTTGTTATTCGGAATTTGATGAACCTGTCATATTGCATAATATACGTGGCCAAGAGATTTATTTATTTCATAAACCATCAGATGATACACGCTTCCCGAAAAATGCCAACACCCTCTTCCCCAGGTTATGGATACTTTCAAGAACCTTCCAGAACAGATCTTGAATTGTTTGGCCACTAATTATTTGGCGCCAGCTGCAGCCGATCTCTATAAGGTCCTTCTGCTGCAGCAAAGGCGGGAGTGGATCCATGCACAGCGATCCGATTTGGTGTCACCCGACTCGACTACGCGAACAGATTCTTGCCTCAATGAGCAGCATCGCCTTCAACCGACGCAGAACTCCCAAAGCTCAATGAAAGCATTTCAGCAGGAGATCGGTCTCTGTCATGGTTCAGAAACATGTACAATGACGGTGAAAGCTCATGAAGATGACCGAGAACCTGGAGAAAGGCGTACTCATTTGTGGACCACTTATTGGCTGGAAATGGTAACCTCAGGGCTCAGCGCTGCTATTGTTCAACTTCAGCAGAAAACTTCCCAAGACTTGCTGCCACACACTCTGAAGGTGAACTATTAGCTGCTAGTGATTTGTTGATTGTCCATTAGCTTGCATTTTAAACAAATTGCCGAAACGAAAACACTGGAATGTTCAACCCCTTCGCCCTTAACCTTCCCCTCTCCGTGCACCTTCTCCCAATTTTGTTTCCCCTTTTTTTTTTTCTCCTTCCTCTCCCTTCCATCTCTCATTTTTTTTTTCCTTTGTTTATTCCTCCTCCCCACTCACCCCACACCCCCTTCCTGCTTTCTTATTGCTGACTTTTGATGTCTGAACATTTTCATAATGTCGTTGAAAACTCACTCAACTGCATTGTGGGTAGCCACAATTTGCAAACACAACACAAGTTTGATTTTTGTTGTTGTTGTTGTTGTTGTTGTTGCATCTGTGAAACTATTGTATTCCTTGTTACCTCCAGCACTGAAGGTGAAGGACGTTATGTTTTCACCCCTGTCTGTTTGTCTTTGACTATTGGGTCACCAAAATAGGTGACCCTTATTGTCAGTAATTCTGTCTGTTTGGATGTTTGTTTGTTTGTCACAAGCATAATTGGGCGGACTCGTAAACGTGGGCAGATTTTGACCAAACTCGGGTGGTAGGTACATCTTATGACCGAGTGCTTTGAAAATTGTGATGGTTGCTAGGGACGCTTTGGTTCCCTAGCAACAACCGAAAAATCTTCAAAATCGGTACCGTTCACGCGAAATCAATTCCGAAAGCCATTATCCCACATAGGGTTATGAAATTTGGCACGAATGATCTACAGGTGATGCTCTATCAAATATATTCCGGTTTTTGTGATATACGGAATACTTTACCCGCAGCGCCCCCTACAATTAGGGTATGCGCGAAAATTGGCAAAAATTGAAGGCCCCCTAGCGACCAGGTGAGTGCATCGATACGAATGAAACTTTGCAGGTTCATGGTACTCAATGAGTACTACAACTTTGCCTCAGGAAATATTGACCAATTTCGCTTAGGTTAGGGGTCAAAGGTCAATTAGTGCAAAAATCGATAATATGCGAGAGCTGGAGATGCCTTTGCGCCAAATGCTACTCCTCCTAGGGTTATGGTCGGATGGTCATGAAAATTCACACTAATCGTCTGGAATACATTGTGCACAAACGATCGAGCCGGATTTTCGATTTATATCTTTTTTCACCCACAGCACCCCCTCGAACTTTGGGGATTTCCGATTTCAAACCGCATTTTCTGTACTTTTCATTCAAATGGATACCGAGTAGTTATCAGTAGATGGAACTGGATGAGATTTGGTATGCATAATGTTAAGGTGATTGTCTATCCGCTATATGACATCCATTTTGTTCTATATCTCATAGTTTCCAAATGGCAACCCTCTCAACGTGGTGTCCGAGGGCCATTGAGCATTCCCGCTGAAAATTGAAAGTACACTAGCTCCAATACTGTTGAACCGAATCGAATGAATCTTTACACGCTTATAGACCGTAATGAGAACTACAACTTTGCTCATTTGCATAATGACCTATCTCAAGTAGGTCAGGGGTCAAAGGTCAATAAGTTCATTTTTTGGTCGAAATTACCATTCAAGGCACCCTTGCTCCTACACGGATTAACCGATACAAATGAAAATTCACAGGTACATAGTACTCAATGAGTACAACAACTTTGCTTCAGGACATATTGACCTATCTCGGCTTGGTCAGGGGTCAAAGGTCAATGAGTGCATTTTTCTGGCAAAATGACCATTCAAAGCCCCCTTGCTCATACACGGGTTAACCGATACGAATGAAAGTTCACAGGTACATAGTACTCAATGGGTACTACAACTTTGCTTCAGGACATATTGACCTTTCTTGGCTAAGTCAGGAGTCAAAGGTCAATGAGTGCATTGTTTGGGCAAAATGGCCATTCAAAGCCCCCATGCTCATACACGGGTTAACCGATTCGATTGTAATTTCGTAAGTACTTAGTACTAGATTAACTCAGATCAGGGGTCAAAGGTCATCAGATGCTCGGCGACCCATGGCCGCCTACCGGCTTGTCTATCTATTTGTCTGTTTGTGTACAGGATATTTCAAAAGGCTGTGGACAGATTCGGATGAAATTTGGTGGACAGGTTTGGTGTGTGACAAGGACGAACTGATTCGATTTTAGTGAAGATCAGAATCCGGATCAGGATCTGATAATTTTTAAAGTGATTCTTCACCATTGATAGATGGGGCTAAAAACAATATATTTATTGGGCCTGACATGTTCTATTGGATCAGGCATTGCGTGGTGGAGTTATGCGCTCTACTGAGTGCCCTTCCAGTTACCGCTGCAACCAAAGATGGAAGGAGGTGATGTTTTCACCCCTGTTTGTTTGTTTGATTGTGTGCAGGATATCTCAAAAAAGTTGTGGACAAATATAAAGGAAATTTGGCGGAGAGTTTGGGTGTGTGACAAGGACAAATTGATTAGATTTTGCTGAATGTCCGGATCCTGATCCGACTTCTAGAATTTTTTTTGGTGATTCTTCACCATTGAGAGATCGGACTAAACCGATATAGAGCACGATATCTCAAAAGGTTGCGGACGGATTCGGACGAAACTTGGTGGACAGGTTGGGTGTGGAACACGGACGAATGGATTTGATTTTGGTGAAGATCTGAATCCAGATACGAAATATTTTTAATTTCTAAAGTCATTCTTCACCGTTGCGGGATGAGGCAAAAAACGATACATCACATGATATTTTAAAAATGTATTGGGACCGATATGTTCTACTGTTTCAGGCATCGCGTGGCGGAGGTACGCACTCTACCAAGTGCCCTTCTAGCTTATTATGAGTTTCCTTTAAAATTTACATCATGCAAGGTCTTTTTGGCAGGGAATTTTGAGATTCATTTGACCAATGAACTTGCCCTCTTTGTCGGTGCTTCATTAGGTCAGCACATGATGCTCAATCTCCTTCACGGTGAAGTACCTTAAAGATCTTAATGTCAGCTCTTTTGGAGTCAACTGATATCCCTTGTATTTTGCAAGTTTTCATCAGTAAAGGAGTTGAGTTTGGGGATTGGACATAGAAACCAAGATGAGAAAAAAAAAATACCTGTTGCTTACTTTGAGTACACTGGTGCGATGAAGCTTCTGCAGCTGGATCCTTCTCCATCCCTTGGCATTCGACTGACGTGCACACGACTCCAATGCCTTGTGCAGCTGTGTGCAAGTCGGCTTCGGTGTTGGTCGAAGAAGTGAGCTGCATAATCGGAGGTGGCGTACAGAGGTGCAGTCGCATTGCAGGCTCGCATTCCTAGCAGGGTGCCAACCTTTGGGAGCAGCTGATGCCGAGGAATTTTTTTTTTTCATACTTTTGGGGAAGTGCTTCAAATCAAATGAACTGATATTTTGGTTGGTGATGCCTGAAATCCCCCCAGCCCCCCATCTCCTATCCCCCACCCCACCACTGCCATGTTTGTTTTGTTGCTTGCATTGTCCTACGGAGTGGGTTGGCTTTCGTTATTAATTATTTGTTGATTAAATTGTTTCAGCACCTATTTTTGAGAAGTGAAGGTCAATTTCATAGGATGTTCACTGCTCAGCTGGCAGAACTTGTAAAAATGTGATCTTGATGGTTTTGTTTCGCTTCTGATTTTTAATCTTCACCCATCATGACCCTAAAATGTGATCATGAATCATTCCCACACTTTTTGCTCACCATCAGGCTCTCTGTTACTCCAAAATGTTACCAGTATTTTGTTAAAAATATAAATGCATCACTCTCGACTTCTGCTAGCTCTTCGTACCCTCTTTCTTCGAACCCTTAACCAACGATGGGCTACCCTGTACCCCTCAGCAACTTGGTAGCCATCCAAGCAATGTAATCCCAAAAACCGATATTGGTTCACGAGTCAGTAAGTGACCACTATATTCATTATGGGTGTCTGTCGGTCTGTCTGTCTGTCCCGAGCATAGATCCGTGGGTTTTGATCTGATCTTGATAAGATTTTGGTGGGAGGTTTATATCATGATCTCGTTGTGTTTTCCTGAGAATGGGCGTGCTGCGCCCATTATGCGCGGAGCCAAGCCCAAAAAACATGTGTTTTTAGGGGGTAGCCGGTTTCAAGTTACATCTTCTCCGAGGGGGTTTGTCGAATCTGGCAGGGGTTTCGTTATTTGGTTAGCCAAATGGCACCTGCATAGCCCCACGGAGCTCGATTTTTCATTTTCGTCCCAAGGTCAAGGTCACAAGGTCACGAACTTAGAAAATGTCAAAAAAAATCAATAAACTGGGCATATCGAGCTCCTCGGGTTTTCAACTGTTTCGAATGAAAGTTGGTATGTAAGTAGTGCTCTTCGAGTACTACAACTTTCATCATTTACGTTTTTCCCGATTCCCGCCAGTTTGCCCGTGGCGTCCCCTCGAAGGTCAAAAAATAAAAAAGGCGAACCGTGTACATTGCTCGTGAACCATCGCCGTCTCCAGACTTGTCTTTATACAGTACTTCACGAATCCGTCCATGTTTTACTTTGTCCATGTACTTATCAATCTCTCTGTGAATCTTTAATGCCAACATCGACCTGTTTCAGGTTTTCCCAGAAGCGCTGGCACCAATGAGCGAACGCTTTGCTGGACCCAAGTTTTTGCAGGCCTGGTTAAACCTGGTACGTTTGCACGACACCAATCTAGCATGAGAATTTTGAAACCATTATACCTCCTGTGTCGATGTGCTTTTGACAAAATGTACATTCTTATTCCGCTTATGTTTTTTGTCTCAACATATATTGCAAAGTCATCTGAAAATAATTGTTTAACACATCATCAAGACAACAATGGCACTCGCGAGAGCGCACACCTCCGCCAGGCTGAACAGTTTACGTTTTGTTTCCCACTGATGGGCCGGATCCGGATCCGGATCTGGATCCGGATCTCATTCAAAATCTAATCGGCTTGTTTTTGTCCCGAACCAACTCGTCCTCTGGTTTTGTCATAACTCGTCCACAACTTTTTTAGATTCCGTGTACTGTATCATTTTTGGCCCCATCCCTCAATGGTGAAGAATCACTTAAAAAAAAGAAAAATTGATTCGCGTATCCGGATCCAGATTCAGATTATCACCAAAATTGAAACAATTCTTCCTTGCCACGCACCCAAGCTGCCCACCAAGTTTCATCCGAATTTGTTAATAACTTTTTGAGATATCGTGCTCACGGATAAACAGACAGACAGAGGTGAAAACATAACCTCCGTCCATTATTATGAATGGTTTATTGTTGTAATTATCTGTGCACACGGGGAAACAATGTCAACATTGAGGCTTCCATTTGTGATTTTTTTTTATTTTTTATTGTGCATTGTAGATGACAGTTTCCGCTTCAGTGCTGCCTGCATCGCAGAGTGATCAAAATATCGACACCCGCTTGCTCCTTGGCCTTGCTCACTCGAACGACGATATCCGCGCATCGGCCTTCGAGTTGCTCTCATCCAGGCCTTTGGCCTCTTCCGGACGGGGCTTATTCTACGTCTTCCTTCGGCGTAACCTCTCCCGTGGCTCGGCGCCATTCCGGCAAAGAATCCAGACGTCAGCACGAAGAGCCTTCACCAGAGTCCGAGACAACAGCTTGTCCTCGTTGAGGACGGTTGGCAAGAAAAAGGCGAGACACCTTCACATTGAGCCTGACTGGGATAAAGAACTGAAGAGCAGCACAGGTGCGTCAACTTTCCAATTGTTTTGACGGTTACACGTCTAAATCTGTGCAAGCCGACAAAGCCTCAAGCCATGGCAAGGATATTTTCACCTCTTTTCCCTGTAGAATACTTATTTGCAGTAATATGGCAGCGATGATATTCAACTTTGCAGCTCCACACATGAAAATCTACAAAATATCATTGTCGCAATTTCCGATTATTCTCCACGAATCATTGGCTCGAGTATTCTGCAAGAAATCATTTTTACTGCGTTAATATTTTATTGGATCACGTCGTGCAATAACGCGAGCTCAGGCACCTCTTTTTCAATCGACAGACTTTACAGAAGGTCGACGACAGACTCTGTGCTGGGTGTCCATCGGGCAAGCTCTTCCAAAACTTCCGCCATTTTTGGATTCGTAATAAATAGAGATAGCCCCTTGTGATTTGATTCGAGATTTGAAATCACAGTTTTGACTGGCCCACCAATAAAGAGTGGCCCATAATCTTTTTTTTACATATCTTTATTCTGTCCAAGATATTCAAGAGAACAAAAAATTGGCATTTGTGATTTAACAACAGGAAAAAAAAGTTCTACTCCCACCCCACCCCTCCCCCTCCATCTATCTCCCCCACCCTTCTCCATCCACTCCCACCCTATCCCAATGCAAATTCCTCTCCGTTGTTGAATGTGACAATCAACTTGTAAAATTGATGCAAAAGCCTGAAATTGAACCGAGGTAGAGCTAGGTGCAAGAAATTACCAGGTCCTGGGGTTAGCCAAACACAGAATTATTTTTCATGTCGGCTTTAAATTCCCCCGTCACTTCCCTTGCGGACCCAGTGCAGTCACTCCGGCTGCGGTTATCACTCATCCCGGGAGGAAAGTGTGAGTGCAATTAGTGGCAGGACCGTGCTAACCTGATTAGGGCCACTGACTGCAGGGTTAACCCTTGGGAGATGTAATGCGTAGTGTTGAGAGAGCGGCTGGGTGCAGCCTCGCCAGAGGAGGCTGTAAGGGAAAGTGTTGTTGAAGGTTTTTTGTAATTTTGAGGCCGTCTTAATGCCGCTAGGAAAGGTAATTACACCAAAAAAAGTTTTACTTGATGAAATTATCAAACTATCTCTTATTTTAACGGTGTGCCTGTCTTGGGCACTCGGCTTTTAAATTAATTATTTCCAATGTGTATATATATATATATATATATGTATATGTTTTTTTTTCTGTTTAACATTATATCATGAATTAATGGATTTAGGATATTCTGAAACCAGCAAATTAGGTTTTATGTTAAAACCATTCTGCTTAAGAACACTCGAATATGATGAGGAGGTGATCATTGCTCCACATGTCTGTGACACGCGTGCTGATGCTTCATTTGCCCACGTTCATACCACACACGCTATCATGTCGGTAGCTTCGACAGATAACATGCTCGATGGAATTCGCAATTGGGGTCACTTGGATTTTCTTGTCCTACAGACAGGATCCTATTCTCGTTTTAAGCTTTTGATGTTGCATTTGCAACCGAAGCTGTTCATGATGTAGCCTCCTATCAATGATATACAACTTATAAAGGCTCGATTATACAATGATACATTGATCCCAATTGTTTATATGTTTACTAAAATTCAGATACTTGATATGAATTTTTTTTTCCTACAGCATGTAGGATTGTAATCTTGTGCACAAAACGCATTTTCAACGCTTTGTTCTGCAGCCTGGATGGATTCTTTGTGGACACTTTGTATCGAGTCGCTCACACCCAATGCCTCTTACCAGCGTCTTCGTATGGCCATCCTCCTGCTTTCTGCTTTGCTGGAGACTCTGAGCTCCACTCCAATGCCTAACCGGAAGAAGGGCACACCGCCCGGTATGTGCACGAACAGTCCATTGTTTTAGTGTTTCAATACTCTCTCACTCGCCACCATGCGAGCTTCTTACAGCTAAGACACCTTGGATTACTATCCTTGTTTTAAACGTTTTTGCATAATTAACTTTTGATGTCGTGTTTTCTTGACCAAAACATTCAGCGGTAGTCGGTGGAGTAGGTGAGCTGTCACCGACACCCTGGCCAAATTGCAAATTCATGCTCCAACCTGTAGGGGGCACTGCATCAGTGTCACAGCTGTGCTCCCAGCAAATTATGCTACCCACAGCCATGTATTGCATACAGAAGAAGAAGGTGGTGGTGGTGGTAGAATCCTATGCTCATGATGGAGCAATCGGGGCATTCACAAGGCCCCTCAAATATTGGGTGGTCGCGCTAGACGACAATTATTCTCAGGTTTTCCGTCTGTCTGTCTGTTTGTATGTAATGGACAGCTCTGGAGGCCAGAGGAGTCAACCGATTTTGATGAAACTTGACCGGTAGGTTCATACCAAGATGTAGTTGTATGCTTTTGAGCACCGTTGCTATGGACGCCACCATTGCCAAGCAACGGGACTTTGAAATTTTTGAAAAAATTCGAAAAATATTTTTATATATTCTTTTTTGGAAAATCAAAAATCGCCTTCTGTGCTTTTATGCGCACTATAATCAACCTCTTTGTCAAAAAATTTCAGCCTGATCCATCAAAAAACTGTATGACTAGTATGCAATTATATAGCGACCACCCACGTCGCCTACCGGCTTGTAATGCAATATAACTCGCAGCACAGACATTTCATCCCAAAACTACTTGACTTTAAGTAGCTTGAAGGATCATACAGTTACTGTTAGAGTCTGGTTTGTTGATTCCTCCAGACATCCAATAATCGTTTCTGCAGGTTGATTGATTGCTAAAAAGTGGGGGGGGGGGAGGGGGGACACAGGTTATGTAATCATTGTTTGTCCTTTTCTAATTGCACACTCCATTGTGGTATGAACAGAAGATGTCAAAATGCTGTTGAAGTGGGCGTGGAGCAATGGATACTGGGATTTTTATTCCACACGGAGTCTCGGCGCATTGCTTTTCTGTATGCAGGATGGAACAGACGAGGTTAGTTGGAGTAATACGCTGTTTTCTCTTTTGCTTTGTTTCACCGCAGGTGTTCATTGTTCTGGTTGGTTTACTTAACCTCACTTATGGCTGTAGAGGAAATGCTTGTGCTTGCTTGATGTCTATTTCTAAATTGTACGTTGCTGCTTATATGACAGGATTGTCCAGAGGGTGGTGCACTTTACCTCTGTTCTGTCCGGTCTACGTTTGATTCCAGACGTGACGATAAACTGTCAGGTTGGTGATTTTCATGCGTCGTGTTGCATTGCAAAGGGTGCCGGACATCAACTGGATATTTATCCGGGTGGCGCGTCTGCTCGTATTAGTTACTGGACGTTCGAGTAGGCGAGTTATCGCCAGCACTCTTCTGAGCAAATTACAAATTCCTGTCCAAGTCAGCTCCAGTCAAACGTTGGGCTTGGCCAGTTGGTTTGGATGACGGATGGACCAAAACCTTCGCCCAATCTGTTAACAAAAGTAGTTGGTAGCAACAGCAGCAGCATGCTACTGCTTATGGTATGCCTTCCTCCTTTCTCCTTTCTTCATTCACCCATTGATGGTCTATTCACCTTAACATGATGAGATTGTTACCTCCGCCACCGAAGGTAGACAGAGGTTATGTTTTCACCCTGTCTGTTCATCCGTCTGTCTTTGAGCAGAATATCTCGGCAAAAAGTTGTGGGACAGATTCTGACGAAATTTGGTGGACAGGTTGGGTGTGTGATGAGGACAAAATTGGTTCGATTTTGGTGCAGACCCGAATGCGGATCCAGATACGAGAGTTTTGAAATTTTTATGAGTGACCATTGAAAAAAGCCTGGTGTTGGCTTAACATCTTAAGGTCTTGAGTTTTGAGCCCCTTTTGTGCCATTGAAATAACACCACATGGGTTGACCGAGCCTGACATCCTTCCGAGGTTGGCAAAATGAGAACTAGCTTACTGGTAACAGGGGCACTACATCAGCGGTACAGCTGCACTTCCAGAAAATGATGCAACCAGCAGCCACATGCTGCAAACAAAATAACAACCATTGAGAAATGGGGCCAAAAATGTCATACTCGTATGGCGTGATCTGTCAAAAAGTTATGGATGGATTATGACAAAACTTGGTCGAAGAGTTGCTTAGATGACAAGAACAAGCTGATTCGAGCTTGGTTCAGCTCCGGATCCAGTCTCTTGGTGGGATAGAAAATGTAAACTGTTCAGTCTGGCGGAGGTATGCACTCCACCGAGTGCCATTCTACATCGGTATTAAAAACACATACTGAACTATAAGGGCACTTTTCACCTGTGGACAGTTTTGCTGCTTTTGTTGATCCAACAAACTGTTTTTAGTCTGTTCTACATGGCACAATGCCAGCGTTGTACCAAATGAAGATGGCTTAGACTAGAGGTACGCACACTTGCCTCTAAGCTGCCGAGCCTGGTTTTGAAACCGGACCAAGCTGTATACTGTCGTCCTCGTGTTTCACAGGCAAGGTGATTCATCGATGTGTGTTCTGTCCCTCGGATGAACGTTAAACGGGCGTCCCATCTGCCGACATTAGTTGCTGGATGTTAAAGATCCCACGGTGTCCTTCGCAACGAGATGGTGAGTTATCACCGGCACCATGAACAAATTACAAATTCCTGCCTGAACCAGCAGAGGGCATTGCATCGGCGGCACAGTCAAACCTTCAGCCAATGATGCTACCCCGCAGACTTGTGCCGCGTTTCAAACGCAGAAGAACCAACTGAAGATGGTTATCCTGTATGCGGATAACAAACATTACGAGAGCTGGTACGTCATTGAGTACAAATTCAAAATAATTTTATCTTTATTTCGTCTTTCGGCGCCTGGCACGTATCCAGTTTTAAGAGGCAGCTACGTACTTCAAGATTTTGTTAGTTTTGGTACTTTGAGCCATCCTTATGGTGTACGTCAATCTCCGGTCCAAAGCACATTGTGTGCCATAATTTATACTAATGTGTTTGTTGTTCCACAGGAATGGGTACCGATTCAGTAACTATTGGGGAGCACGACAGGTAGATAATATGTGGTTTCCTTTAACTGGTATAACCAGTAAGTAGGAGTGTTCAGAGTCTAGTGGCGGTGATATGATTGAGGACTTTGAAGGATACCTCTGTTAGATCCCTCTTACCAATGTGACATGCAATAACCTTGGATGGAGATGGGAGAATCCCAGATGTTTAATGCAAGTCAGTTTTGTTGGTTTCTGCTTTACCAATCAATGGATCACTTATTTCGCCTTGATTAGGATGACTTGTCGTGATCCGTTCTTTGTTTGAGTCCAAGACATCCATACATTTAAGAGGTTTATAGGATCCAAGTCCTTTCCACTTTTGTCTTCAACTTCTTGAGGTTATCTACAACTACAACACCAGCATGTCCTTGACGTCCAAGTAAATCTGTCCCCATGGACTCTGTTACATTTTATCTAATCTTTTGCTTTGATGCATGGTATTTAACCTTTGGTAGAAACAGCTATGACTGGAGCATCAAAATTCAAGGTTGGTGATGCCATTAGGTTCTCAAGAGTTTCTTCATAAATGAGCTTTGTAGGACTGAGTGACGTGTCCTAATTACTTGCCAGGTGAGGGAGGCGGCGGCACATCTGCTCACCATCCACTGGCCAATTGAGGCTTTGCAGCGTGGTCAACGGGCAATTGAGACAGCGGCCTGGCTCATGCTCTGCAGCCCGAAGGCTCCAAAAGCTGAGGCTGGGGCTTTACTCTGCAAGTTTGTCTGTGAGAGGTGAGGTCATATACTAATAGAGCTCATAATTCCCTCTCCACCCACCCTCACCCTGGGTTTTGTTTGACCTTGAGTTTTAATGCCTAAGAAGTAGATACCATAATGTTCTCTTCTCGTTCTTTGGAAGTTTAATTGTTTTATTGTTGATTTATGGTGCCTCGCCCAGTAAAGAGAGTTGCTGGAGTTTAAACAACATCTGCGGAGACGATGCACATTTATAAAGAGCTCATCCTCGCCAGCTGAATCGCCCTTGTTACGCTTGTTCTTATCAGCAGGTTCCTCCTGTCGTGTTACTGATGGTCAGCTGTTAACCCCCTACCGCTTGTTCAAGTCTTGTCTTTTCAACCACAGCACCCCACTTCTAAACCCTTCACTCCCACACCCACCCACCAAAAACTCTCGAGCTCATGCGTCTCACTGGCCTTCCACTCCCTTGCCCTTGGCTCCCCGATGTCTGCAGCTTTTGGTGCAGGTTTCAGGTAATGTCACCCAATCTGGGCTATCTCATTCTGGCCTTGATAACCGTGCGCCTCCCATTTGCAGTGGAAGCCTGACCATTTTTACTCGGGTTCTGCAGGAAATGTCCATTTTCCTCGCTGGGTTACTTGGCACAAAAAGAGAGGGTTTCTCAGAGAACATTATCCCAAAATTCTTAGCCTTGGTGAAATGGCTTGCCCAAGCTGCCTTTAACGTTTGCTTAATCTGTGGATTAGCACCTTGTGCAGGTGTAAGAGGGGCTGGGGGAGATGGGGGAGGATTGCGATCAGCAATTCTGTTTCTTGGCTGTTCAGTTTGAACAGCTGACACTGGGGACAAAGAATTTGCCGTGGTGCTAATTCTCCTGGCATGGGGTACTTTGTGGGGGAATCGCATATCTTGCATATCTTCCTTTATTGCAGTCAGCAGATTATCAAGTTGACGATTGCATGCCGTGTTTTGTAGTTGATCCAAAATCCTGTAATCGACTGTTTGCATTTCCCCCATAGGTTTATATATATATATATATATATATATATATATATATATATATATATATATATATATATATATATATATATATATATATATATATATATATATATATATATATATACTGTAGTTTTGAGCAGACTTCAATTTCCTGCCGATTTCTGAACGTGTAAAAAGGTCATTCTTAATTTATTTTAGTCACAAGGAAGCAATTTCTTTATTGCAAATTTTACAACACGAGTGTAAAGCCCGTGAAATTGACGGGGCCAAGAGCAACCCCCCCCCCCACCCCAATCACCACGATCACAGCACAGTTGTAGAGAATATAAACTCACAGGCTTGTGGATTTACTTTTGTTTCATAAATAAAGTATAATTTTTTTTAGATCCTCCTGGAAGATCTCTAAGTCTGACTCACGTTGTTGTTCTTCATCTTCTTCTTGTGGACTTTTTTGTTTCACAGCCTACAGTTTTCATCGAAACTTCCTGAAACTTGGCATATATATGTAAAAATACCCCGCGCAGACAGGAACCATCTCCGATTTTGAAAATTCCTCCGAGAAAAAAAGTTATGATGTCAAAATATCTCCACTAATGGAAATCGCCAAAAAAATTATCTCCGAAACTAGGCAAGCTTTTTGAATTCTGTTTGCGGGAATCGAACAGGGCATTAGCAGAGATGAACTAGAGGGGGAGCACTCGGTAGAGTGCAAAACCTCCGCCGTCAATACTGCTGGGTCAATTAAGTGAACCTGATATCCTATTCATTGTAGGTGAAAACGGATCAGACTCTACTGAACCACGATTGAATAAACTAAACTAGATCGACGTGCATGTAGAAATGCCAAAAAAAAATGTAGAAATGCAAAAAAAAATTCAAATATTTTTCAAATAAAATAGAAAATTTTTGAAAAAAAGTTGCAAATTTTTATTTTTTTTCCTCGAACAATTTTTTTTTTTTGGTTGGAAATAACTTAAAATATGTAGAAATGCAAAAACAAAAATTCAAATATTTTTTCAAAATGGCCGCCATAGCGGCCATATTGGATTTTGGACCAAGTCCAAAATCTAATGGCATGATCCTTGGGACCATACCTAATCCCCCCACCATGTTTCGTCGAAATCCGTCCAGGAGTTTTTCCGTAGTACTGTTCACAAACAAACAAACAAACAAACAAACAGAAAGGGGTGAAAACAGTAACCTCCGTCCATCTTCGATGGCGGAGGTTAAAAAATGACTCTTTGCTGCAAATAATTACTAACGTCTCACTTCTGGCAATATAGTTGTGAAAACCACCGGACTAGTCATGTAATCAACCCAAATTCAGATGCGTGTAGTAAAAGGTTTAGATGGTATAAATTCACCCTTCATGAGTACAAACAAAATGGTGCGAACACTGATATCGTGTGTGCTCCCTTTCAGTGATGAACGAGGCATCACTTCGGTGAACGTGAGGTCACTTCCTGCGTGACAGAGAAATAAATACACGGTGCTTTTATACATATATACTTCAATATAGACGTAAACAGAGACATTTTGAAGGACATTACCATAAAAGAAAGCCACAAAGCTTTTCGTTGTGCTTTCATCAGGTGAAATTCACACAAAGTGAATGAGGTAAGGAAGAAGAACGGTCTAAGAGATACCTATCAACGAAGTCAATTCTGATTGGACGTTCTCTACTGATGCGTCCTCACCTCCCAACGGTCTAGGTGGGAGGAGCCTGCTCAGTGTTCAGCTCTCCAAATGGAGGCTGCAGAGTCTGAGGCGGAGCCGCTAAGGCTGTTGTAGAATCCTCTTCATCAATATCTGTGATCGTGAGACGAGTTTGTGTTCCTCTTCCTCTTTAAACAAATAAGCAAAGCAAGTAGACAAACTCTTTTTGCCAAGGCTCCATGGAATAGATAAATGTCGCTTCTAGTATTCGGAGATGTTATACTTTGTCCTCTACTCGTACTCAATATCTTGAATGCATCCACATTATACTGTTCAGCACAGTTTGCATTCCCCATTAAATGCTGTCCAATAACGGATGCACACGATGTTGGGATTGATGCTGGGACCTTCCTACAAGCACGTACCGGCTGTATTCGCATACCAATAATATTTTTATCCTGATTGAAAGAGGGACGTGCTGTTTGATTGTCAGTCAGAGTCTGGGCTGTTCTGCCTACATACCGAGCATCACACTGGCACTTGAACTCATAAATAATATTGCTAAGTTTTGAGGCAGGCAGAACATCCTTCCGAACTGCAGGAATGAGACGTCGAGAGGTGAAAATCACTCTTAGACAAACAGCCAGATGTGTGTTTGAGACGCATATTTTGATTTGTTCCTCATAACTTGGCGACATTTTGCCTTTAAAAGGAATCTTGATGAAGACCGGAAACTTTTCAGGACCCATCTTCCGTTTATCTATAGCAGTGAGGAATTTGTGCATAAACCTCATGATGATATACTCAGGATATCCATTCTCACTGAGGATGCTGGCAATCTTGTCCATCTCTGTCTGAAGCTTGGAGTTGGAACATATCTCCTCATAGCTTAACTCACTAATACATATATATATATATATATATATATATATATATATATATATATATATATATATATATATATATCTTCTTCTTCCTTCGGCTGCTCCCGTTAGGGGTCGCCACAGCGGATCATCCGTATGATCCGCATAGTGATTTGGCACATGTTTTACGCCGGATGCCCTTCCTGACGCAACCCTGGTCGCCTCTTACGACACAGGGATATGGTACACCTATTTTAACCGGGGTATACACCGGCCCAGTACACTGGTACTCACTTCGCTGACCGCGGAAGGATGACAGGCTGAGTCAACCCCCTGGTGTATTAATTCAGTGGCCCAACGGGGCTTGAACTCAGGACCTTTTGGATCCCATGCCGCTGCCCTAACCACTGTGCCAACACCAGGCTCTCACCAGGCTCGTAACAATATATATATATATATATATATATATATATATATATATATATATATATATATATATATATATACATACATATATTGTTATGGAAATGGCCCTTCGTATGCTGCTAAATATAGGATTAGCTCAGATCCCCCATTAAATGCATGTTTAGCTAGGTTGTTTGGTAAAATGGATGTTACATGCGTGTCGGGAGGTATAAGAGGCTGGTTATTGTTTGTGCAGTGGTGGTGGATTGAGAGCTCCCTCTTCTTCCTTCCCCATCCCGGACGAGGCCCCGCCCAGTCGGCTGAGAGGGTGTGACCAAAAAGAGGAGGTGGAGCTAAGGGGAGGAGTTTGTCGGTTTCGTAAAGGGGGAGGAGCGAGTGGCTTCAAAGCGAGCGAACGAGGGAGGGACAGTGTTGAATCTGCCGGGAGAGATGCTGAACCTGAGTGTGCCGAGTCTGCATTTTTGGCAGTAAGAGACGTTGAACCTGAGCGCACCGAGTCTGCATTTTTGGCAGCAAGAGAGGCTGCCTGCACATCGAGTCTGCCTTTTTGGGCAGTGGGAGAGGCGGCCTGCACGTCGAGTCTGCCTTTTCGGGCAGTGGGAGAGGCGGCCTGCACGTCGAGTCTGCCTTTTTGGGCAGTGGGAGAGGCGGCCTGCATATCGAGTCGGTGATCGACTCTTATGAGGAGGTGATTCTGCTGTGAGAGAAATGGCAGTCGGCTTTGAGAGGCGGGCATAGAAAAGGAAAGAAAAGGTGATTCTGCAGAGAAAGAAACTGAGAGGACGGATTTGAGAAGTCGGGCTTCGAGGTGGGAAGGCAAGAGAGGAAACGACGGAGCCTCTGACAGTCCTTACTCGCCTCACGGCTTGACACGTTTGCCGATCCGCTTGCCGGAGCCCGGCACCTCAATTTAGGCCTTGTCTGGTGAACAGGCCAGGCCTGGATTTATATGCTGGACCTTGAGAGAAATCAGCTGAAACCCATCGTCGATCTAACGGTCTTGTGCCGTCGACATTGCGCGGGGCCAGGACCCGCTGAGGAGGGCGTGCGCACGCGGTGCCTTGAGAAGAAAGAGTACGGCGCCGCCATCTTGCCACACAGCGTGTTCGAGCTGGGGGCTCGAATCCGTGGACATCCGCTTGTTACGAGCGACATTCGTGCGTTTTGACACTTTCCTCTCGTCCATGAAACATCACCAAGTACTCTGTCTTGTTTGCATGCATGCTGTCTGTCTGTCTTGTCTGCACGTTGTATAAGGCATATCTTGGTAGCGACCCCCTTGAAACCTGTAATCCGAGTTCCCTAGTTAAGAACGGGTTAAAGATTGTTAATAAAAACATTGTCGTGAATGTTTTGCTTGTGTCGTGTTCCCCGATGTTCCCCAATAAATCTGGTTGGTTCGTATGAAGTTGCCGCTATGGATTAATTTGTGTCGTGTCGAGGAACGATCCGTTCAATTGGCATATAAAACCAAAATGGTTACAGACTGGCAGAAAACGCTTGGCATCTGACAAAACCAGTCTGTAACCGGGGTTCTATTTCCCCAACTGGTAAGGTTCAGGATTATGTTGGTATCGCGATTGAAGACGCGTGACCTGAGGCCTGTGCTGAGCCAGCCGGCGTTATAAACCCCAGAGACGGCGGTGGTGAGGGTGGCGCCAAGAGTCGGGTGAGAATCCCTCCGTTGTGAATCCACAACAATATACACATATATTATACATATGCCTGGTGTTGGCTTAATGGTTAGGGTGGTGGGCTTGGGATCCTTGGATCCTGAGTTTAAATCCCCCTTGGCTGTTAAATTCATACCAGGTGGGGCTGACTCTACTTGTCATCCTTCAGAGGCAAAATGAGTGTCAGCTTACTGGTTTCCTGTGTCGGAGTGGCGACCTGTCCAGGATTGTACCCAATAGCCAAGGACACTGCTAAGGCAGCACCAATGCTCTGCATAGAGTATAGTCCCAATGGATGGATGTGTATATATATATATAATTTATATTTGTATATATGTATATATATATATATATATATATATATATATATATATATATATATATGTATGTATATATATATATGTATGTATATACATATATACACACACACACACACATATACACACACACACACACACACACACACACACACACACACACACACACACACACACAGCACAGTTTCACACTGACGTGACACTTTGGTGTAAAACTATGTCCAGTGGAGTTTGGAGGAGTGCCCGTCACACTTCACATGTTTCAATTTACCCATGCATCGCATCACGTGCCTTCTGGTTGAATGGTTTGCATTTGAGGGAACATTCGTCTGGGTGGCAGACGAACGTTTGTTCTTTGTGGATTATGCGGTTTTACCGTGTGAGACTTGATCTGTGGTGATGCTCACCATAACAGTCAGTGCGTCTGGTGTATAAACGACGAACGTGTGCATCATTGGTTTGATATTTTTCGGTATACCATCCTGATGGGGACAAATGAGCCCGAAATCCTGATTGGTGGTTCCGTTTGATGTTTAACTGATCATGACCATCTGTTCTTTGTCTCTTTGACAGAGTCACTGGGCCTTGCCTCTGTGTTGGAGGCGACACTTTGGTGTGAGCTGTGTCCAATGGGGATCAGCAGAGTGCTCATCACACTCCTCATGTTTCGATTTTCCCGCTGGTCACATCATGTGCCTTCTGGTTGAATGGTTTGCATTAGCAAGAACAATCGTCTTGATGGATGGTTGTTCTGTGCGGATTATGCGGTCTTACCGTATGAGACATAATCCGCGGCGATGCTCACCATAACAGGCAGTAGATGCGTCTCACGTATAAACGATGAATGTGGTCATCATTCGTTAAATATTTATCGGTATGCCGTCTTGATGAAGGCAAATAAGCCTGAAATCCGGATCGCTCCCTTTGATGCTTAACTGATGTTGACCATATAATCTTTGTCTGTTTCACAGAGTCACCGGGCCGAGGCCTCTGGGTTGGAGGTGACGCTTTGGCATAGGATTATGTCCGATGGGGATCTGGGGAGTGCTTGTCACACCTCCACATGTTTCGATATATATGTACATACATACAAGTGTGGATCGGCTCGCTAAGTTCGCCTCCCCACACGTCGCCAAAGTGGGATAAACACCGCCACGTTATTAAAAACACATCACCACCATGCTATTGAAAACACCTCATCACCAAGTAACCGCCATGTCATTAAGGACACCTCACCACATGTCGCAAAGAGATAGGCTTGTTTTCACTGAGGATTAGCACCTTGTGCAGGTGTAGAGGGGCATTATTGAGTTGCTGTGGTGTCATGATTTACACCAATCATAATACAAGCATTTACTTTGTTCACATTTATTTGTAATATTCATGATTTTACATTTTAATAAGCAATTGAAGTTGAAGATTTAAATAAAATAAATATTTTCAAATAATTTCAAAAAAGCAATTATTTATTTATTTTTCTTCAAAAATAATGCCCTTTGGGCATACACACGGAAGAGGTAGTTGCAGTTTGGAAGTTTGGTACAATTTCACAAAAGTTTGAGGAAGTAGTTCAGTGACAACACAGGACATGACAGACATTGCGCGCGCACACACACACACACACACACACACACACACACACACACACACACACACACACACACACACACACACACACACACACAATGGTTTTAAAGATGTCCCGTGGTTTCTAACAGATGCTAAACCATGTCGGATGCATTTTCACAGGCTGCATATCAATTTTGACTTTTACAATTTGACCAAAGGAAGTATTTTAATTTGGGGAAAACTTTGCTGAATAATTTTAATGGTCAAAAGTATTTTCGGCTGCCGCGGTCATCTGTAAATGTTGCTTTAAGAGGAAATCAAAACTTGGTCAGAATATTTGCATGCAATCATCGTAATCTATGTGCTGTTTTTTTTTTTCTTTTTTTCAGTGTGTTCATGGTGCCGAAGCAGTCTCTTGCTAAGGGTTATGCTGTGTGGTGTGCTGTTGCCTTCTCAGCAATCAGTCCTGGCAGGAATTTGGAATTTGTTCTGGATGGCAGCAATAACTCGTGTTCTCCTTTGTGAAAATACCACCGACCACCAAAAAATGGCACATTCAGGGTCCTCCATATTAACATCCATCTGCTGGATGACACATGCATCGATGCATCACCCTGCATGCAAACGCCGGGATTTATAGCGGGGTCAAGATACAAACCCAGCCTCGGCTGCTTAGAAGGGAGTGTACATAATTAATCGAGGAAAGTTACTTGTTGGCCTTGATCCTTCCATTCCTTGGATGTAATAGCAAAATTTATAATGGTTTGAATGGGATAAATTTGTCGTTTTTATTTATTTTCTTATATACAGAGTTGAGGCTCATGAAAGAGCAGGTACACTGAAAGGATCAGGACTCAGCACAAAAGGAACTGTAGAGTGTGGGAGGCACCAACAGCAGAGTTGAAGGACAAGATAGAGGGAGACTTTGACAAACAATACATATATGTGTGGGGGGGGGGCAGGGTAGGAAAGGATACAGGGGTGGACAAGATGGATACAGAAGGAAACTCTCAGGAAGGAAAAACTGGAAATTTGAAAGGACGGCGGCTTGGGGTGGGGTTAACGAGGGTAGACAGATCATGGTTTGGGATTTGGGATGATCTGAGATGGTGGTAAAAAGCTCTCTTGAAGACATGGAGGCAAGAATGAGATTAAAGAGAATGTGGAAGTTGGTTCCACAGGTGGGAAAAACAGGAACAAATGAGTGGAGGTGAGCAGTGATCCTGGATTTATGTAGTTTCACCAGAAGGGGGTTGATGGTTGATCCTATGTGTCCAGTAAAAATCTGGGAGAGACAAAGCACAGAAAGAGCAGAGGGTGCAAGACCAGAGAGGAGGCAGTGAAGACAGAGAGACCACCGACCCATTTGTGATAGGCCCATAGACTCAGCTTCATCACAGGAGATGTCAATAATGTTGAGAGCCTTGGTTTCCATGGCATCACGCTGAGCAAGGTGTAAAGCAGGAGAGCCAACCCATAGGGGAGAGCACTACTCCATCAAGCTGTGGATGAAAGCCTTGTATGTGCATAGGAGTTTAAGTCTGCCAAGGAAGGATTTTACACGTGATGTGATGATGGATTCCTTTACCTTGCTGATGATTGGAAGTAAGCTGATAGGTCTTGATTTGAGGCAATCGTTTTTGCACCTTTTTGATGTAATGCAGTGATGTTGGCCGATTTTCAAGCAGATGCAAGATGACCTAGTGCAAATGATGGAGTGAAAAGGGCAGAGGAAGGATGTGCAAAAGCAATAGAGCAGGTTTTTTTTAGGACATGTGAGCTTAAGCCGTCTGATGACGCCATTTGCAGAGTTAGAGTTGAGGGTGACAGAAACTTGTCTACCTTCTCAAGTGCAAAATACACAGAGTCCAGGAGCAGTTGGGTACGACTGTGAAGGATGGGTACAGAGAGGCAGTGGTTAGGGACACAAAATTTTGAAGCAAGCACTGAATTGAGGCATTCGGCCTTCTCACGCGCAGTCCGCTATGGTGCCATTTGAAGAGAGGGAAGGGATGGAAGGGGAGCATACACCAGGGACAAACTTAACAAGATGCCAAGAGGTTTTAGAGAAGGGAGACAAGTTTGAATGATCAATCTTGAGGTTGGATGTAGATGTTGTTTTCTGGCTCTCCTGAGAGTGGACACACTTGTTGTGGGCTTTTTGGAATGCACTGAGATTTCCTTCGGTCAGATTTGCCTTCCAGGAAGAGAAGGCAAGTTGCTTCAGAGAAACTGCCTCACCACAGGATTCATTGTATCATGGGTGGGAAGACATGATGGTATGAAAACTGAAGACGAGATGAGATGAATCTGTTCAAAAGAGAAAGCATATTTCTGTGGAAGATTTCCCAGGCTGAGTTAACATCAGGGGCAGTAGATATGGGAGACTAGTCCTGAAGAGAGATGGCTGCTTGCAGTCCCTGCCAATCTGTGGGTTGTCCATCGATGCGTGTGCAGTAGATTTTCATTACCGTGATAACTTGTGAACCGCCAAAGGGATTTTGACCAAACTTGGTGCAAGTATGTACTATGGCACAAAGATGAATTGATTAATTTTTGGGTTCAACAGGTTAAAGGTCATTAGGTCATGTGTCCTTTAAAACTAATTTTACAGATGATAACGAGTTGGAAGTATTATGTATGTATGTATATATATATATATATATATATATATATATATATATATATATATATATATATATATATATATATATATATATATATATATATATATATATATATCTTCTCTCTCTCTTCAAACATTACATTTGATTGACACCTAATGCAGGCAGAGGCATATCCAACATTCAAGTCAAATTGTATTTTTGAGTTGCTCAACAAGATCAAGGCTCATGGAAGTGTGAGGCAACGAATGATATGAACTGAAGGTGGGACAACAGTTATACACGAATATGCAAAGGAATGAGCGAACTGAAAAAAAAAAAGGACACAGGAGGCAGGAAAACCCTGAAACATGCAAGTGTTGGGTAAAAAAAATAAATATATATATATATATTCTTGCGGACCAGGGGTCAGGTGAGAAGACCACCAGGGGAGGAAGCTATCTCAGGTTCCCACCAGACTCCCCGGAATTGCAGGCCGTCGCACACGGATAATTCCATGACGCGGCGGGTCGCTAACCGACCATAAACGCCAATAACTCAACCACGTGACCTAGGGTCCTCTCGTTGATGGGTTAATCAGGTTACCTAATTAATCACTGACATAATTACCGGGGGACACGCCCTCGGTACGCCTTGTCCGAAGCGGATCACTTTTCCGGATCAGATGCAGCCAAACGACACTGCCAAGGATGTACCGGCTAAAAAGAACGGATTGTTTGGAATAAAGCCCCGGCTAAGTTAGGATAACGAACCATGCTGGATCAACGAAAGAAAGGATGAAAATGAGCTGGGAACATTTCTACAAAGGATTTATTACAGGCAGGTGAAGAAAGGTATGTGGCACAGTGAATATAGCTTTTATTGTGATATTAATCGTCTTGCACTGAACCCCGTGCCGTGCCCCGACGACCCGCAGTTGGCGCCAGTCAATGTGCCTGCTCCGTGGCGCACCACGTGGCCCGAGCGATCCGGCCGCACAGCATGCCTCTGCCTGGTAGCAGCTGCATCAATGCGGAGGTGCGAGAGGATGTCTACCATCCACGGGAGACATTTGTGGCTGTCGTGGTGAGCGAAGACCGATGGTTAGACGTTATTGTAACCCCATGTGCAGACCCGACCAAAGATGTGTGTTATTCGTGCCCCGTTCTGTACGATGATAAAGTATCACGGGCTATGCGCGAGTCCTCCATTGTACACGTGGTCAGCGCGCAGGTCCGCCCGCCATCGAGCATGCCCCATACAGTGCGCGCGGGTCCGCCATTAAGCACGTGGCCAGCGCGCAGGTCCACCCGCCATAGAGTGTGCCCCGTATAGTGCGTGCGGGTCCGACATTAAGCACATGGCCATTTATCAAAGGCGTTGTCATGTGCACGGTGCCAGCCCTGATTTGTGTCAGGGAATTGAGGGAAAGGATTGGATATAATTATGAGATGGAGATTCGGATTGAAAGGGGAACAGATATATTTATTAATAGAGATTTGGATTGAAGAAGAGTGCACCGCGTGCATACCATGTTGTTAGCTTTTGGTGTGTTGGTTATAACTCTGATCACCTGAACAGTGGGTGGGGGGGGGTCGTTGTGCTGCACGTGCTCTGTGCAGCACTGGCGTTTATTGTTGGCTTCTTCTGCTGCCCTTGGTCTTCTGTTAGGACGAATTCTTACGCGAAGGGCGCGGCTGTGGTTTTTACCGATGGGTGTCCGAGTGGAGTGCCTGCCAGCCTCGCGAGGACGCCTTTCTGGGATTTACCTCATAAATAGAGAAAAAGAAAGAGTAGGAATGAAGTTCAGAGGTTTAATCAGCCCTATGAGATTTACACAATGCACTGTCCCGTTCGACCCACTAGATAAGAAGGAAGGAACGATTTGAACGTACATTAATGAAATAACTGACTGGGGACCACGGAATGTTGGCTTCTATTGGTGTTGGAGGGATGTGGCTTCCAGAACCGTGAAAATATATATATATATATATATATATATATATATATATATATATATATATATATATATATATATATATATATATATATATATATATATATATATAGATTGTTATGATTCAGCGGTGGCAGGATTCGCACCCGACTCTTGACCACAGTGTTAAGGATTCGGACGAGTGATGTCAATCACACTCTACTCTTGACAGCCAAATGTTGAAGATTCGGCGTCACTTAACAGCACCGCCGTCTCCGGGGTTATAACGCTGGCTGGTTCGGCACAATTCTCGGGTTACGCGCCTCAGATCACGATACCAAAATACATCTGTGCCTTGCCAGCTGGGGCAATAGACCCCGGTTACAGACTGGTTTTGTCAGAGACCGAGCGGAGTCTACCAGTCCGTAACCATTTTGGTTTTATATCCAAATCGAGCGGATCGTTCCTCGGCGTGAATTAATTCAAGGCGGCAACTCTCGTATAACTCAGCCTGATTTATTCGGGAGAGATCGGGGAACACAACACAAGCAGAGCATTCACGGCAATGTTATAATTAATCTATAACCCGTTCTTAACTAGGGAGCTATGGATTACGGGTTTCGAAGGGAACCCTAGCGAGATAAACCTTAGACAACATGTAGACAAGACATGCAGACAAGACACAGAGTACTTGGTGATGCCTCATGGACGAGAGGAAAAGTCTCAAAGGCATGAATGCGGCTCGTAACAAGCCGATGTCAACGGATTCGAGCACCCAGCTCGAGCATGCAGCATGGCAAAATTGTGGCGGCATCCTCCTTTTGTTGCACTGCCCACGCACGCAGCATCAGCGCATTCAGACCCCGCGTAAGGTCGACGGCACAAGACGAAAGATCTATGGTATGCTCCAGCTGGCTTTTCACAAGGTCCAGTATACAAGTCCGGGCCTGGCCTGTTCACCAGACAAGGCCAAATCGAGGTATTGGGCTTCGCAGGCAGATCGACAAACGTGTCGAGCTGGGTCAAGCCGTGAGGTGAGTAAGGACAGAGGCTCCGTGGTTAGACGCAGGTTGAACCTGTCGAGGACCTCCTCATTAAGTCGATCGCCGACTCACACAGCAGCCAGTTCCTCTCGAAGCAGATTGCAGCCTCCCACTAGTCGTTTCTCTACAGCAGAATCCTCGCTCGACACTCAGGCTCAGTTACTCCCTCGGCAGATCGCCGACTCGACACTCAGGTTCAGGCCGTTCCTCTCTTACAGATCGCCAACCACACGCACCGCGAGTTTCTCCTTCAGCCGATGGCAGACAGACCTCTTGCAGTCCCTTCCTTGCCTTTCTTTCGGCTTGCTCTTCACGAAAGCGGATCGGAAACAGACAGAGCCGTCCCTTGTACAGCCGATCGGCACCACCTCTGCGCTCTCAGTCCCACCCCTGCCTTTCCGGTGCTCGCTCTCTCCAGGCCACACCCTCTCAGAGCGCTGGGCGTGGACTCGTCCGGAGAGGGGAAGGAAGAAGAATAACCTCTCAGTACAACACCACTGTACAAACAATGAGCATGCCTCCTACACCTTCCGACACACATGTAACGTCCATTTACCGAACAACCTGGCTAAACACACATTTAATGGGCGATCTGGGCTAATCCTATAATTAATAACCCACTAAGGGCCATTTCCGCAACAATATATATATATATATATATATATATATATATATATATATATATATATATATATATATATATATATATATATATATATATATATATATATATATATATATATATATATAATATTGGCTAAGAATTGGGGATTACATTAGGTGGTGGTGTTTCCACGGGATCACTGCACCTTCTGCTTGAAGTGTTAGAGGTAAGTGGGATGGAACAGCTCCAGGAAACTACATGCGAGCTTTAGTTGTTTAAATTAACTGACTAATGTACCTTTACACTGTACAGGAGAGGAGATAGGTGTGAGGGATGTCTGTACCAAAGTGTATTTCAATGTGTGAGCCATTCTCAAAAAAGTGCACAAAATATAGAGCCACACCTTTTCATTGCTTTAAAACCTTGCCTTTTTGTGGCTTCGTGCCTTGCTGAAGTTACAAGGCTCTTGCCTCAATACGCACTCCATTGACGCCTTTCTTCCGTTCAAAATTGTTTCATCTCCGCACTACTCAGAAATAATTTATCCTGCTGCATGTGACACACCAATGACTTTCAGTGATGGTTCAAACCTTCATCATTGAACGCACTCTGTGGAACCGCCCGCCCCCCTTCAAAAAATCCCATGGGGGCTCCTGAGTATGCTTGCTAAGTTTGGTTGAGATCTGCCAATAAACTACAGGGGTTAAAGAACGCACTGAACTCGCTGAGATGAATGAGCACAAACTTAACCAGAGTCTGTGGCATAATGGTTGGAGCATCGGTTTTGAGTCTGGGAGGTTGACGGTCCGAACCCCACTGGAGTCTTACCAAAGACTTAAAGAATGGTACATGCTGCTTCCTTACTTCATGCTCAGAGTTTGAAAAGGATAGAATATGAACAAACAACCAGAGGCTGGCAACCATTGTTTGGGCTTAATGGGTTTATAATAGCCTCCTCCTACATTGACGTTCATTGTGAGTGAGCTTGTATTGTAATCTACTGATGATGGCTTTTTAAGCAAATGTGTTTTCTGGCAATATTATCAAGATCAGTGACCTTCAGCCTGCATTGCCATCAGGTTGCTGCCGACTTATCCTTTCCGAGAGCTGCCTGAAAATAATGGTTCGTCCGAAGCTTTGCTCACATTCCTTCGTGGTTTGTTGAATGGACTGGAGGAGCATTACGCCTACGCACGAGCTGATGTGCTGCAAGCTGCTCGCACTAAACCCATGCATGGTATGCCGGCACTGCATCTATACTGTTATAGCTTGGCAACTTTGCTGCATGTGTTTGGGAGTTCTTTTTGTAAATTTTTGCTGCTTCCATGCTGTTGAAACACTGACAACAAACATCTATTCATTTATGTTGCAGCTTTTTCCCATCCTCATTCCTCCACCTTTCCAAATGCCATTAATTAAAGGGAGTAAGTTGACCACAAAATTGCTATGCTTTGTGCAAAATAATGGAAGACTGGCCATCCTCTGAAGCTGTGTGGTTGCAGGACAAACTTTAATGTTTTTTGTATTTTTATCTTGCCAAAACGAAGTTTTTGCAAGATATGTTAGTCAGCTTGTATGTTTTTATTTATTTATTTATTTATTTATTTATTTGTTTGTCTGTAATCACGTATAAAAAATTCTGCAGAGCACAGTTATCATTGGAAATTTTTGTAACTTTGCATATCAGAGGCCTATAGAGGTCCCTTTCAGCGCATAACATTTTGAAGGTCAAGGTCAAAGGTCAAGGTCACTTTGTCGCAAATCAGGGGAATCGACGAAACCCTTATTTTTTGAGTAATTTTAATCGAATCGTCTCCAAACTTTATGGGAATGTAGTGTATGGTCTGGCGCTCAGCTGATTAATTTTTGGTGGCGATTGGCCTTGACCTTCGTGGTTAGCCCCTGAGGTCAAACATATTTCACCCCAAGGTCAAATTTTCAAGTTTTAGGAACCATATCGTGTAATACCTCAAATTGAACACCTCGATGAGTGCTTTCTAGATATGTCAAGCTTGAGACATTATGACGTCATTTGGTGACGTTATGAGGCAAACACATATTTTTCATGGTTGCTCTGTAGAACGATTCTCATCGGAATCTCTCGTAGGCAGATATTCCTCAAGGAGTCGCTCTTGGTGGATAGCAGCTCTGTTCACCTCAGTGTGACCTTAAAGAAGTCACACATGGTCACCTTTTGGCAAGATACGGGTCACCCTGCGGGTGACATTGGTTTATTTGTTTGTTTTTGGTGCTGTGAAGTCTTGCAGGAAATATCTCGTGCTTTCGACACAGTCTGGCCTCCCGACTTACTCTAGAAACTCTCTGCCTATGGCATCCAAGGCCAATTCCAAACGTGGATTACTGACTTTCTCTCCTCTCGGACTCAACATCTGGCTCCCAATGGAATCCTTTTATCTCCTCTTCTTGTCAAGGCTGGAGTACCCCCAGGCAGTATTTTGTGCTCAATCCTATTCCTGATCTTCATTAATGATCTCTCTCTCTCTCTCTCTCTCTCTCTCTCTCTCTCTCTCTCTCTCTCTCTCTCTCTCTCTCTCTCTCTCTCTCTCTCTCTCTCTCTCTCTCTCTCTCTGTCTCTCTGTCTCTCTGTCTCTCTGTCTCTCTGTCTCTCTGTCTCTCTGTCTCTCTGTCTCTCTGTCTCTCTGTCTCTGTCTCTCTCTCTTGAAAAGGACTGTCTGGCAACACCCCTCCCTCCAATCTACTTTTTAACCATCCTCGAGACACACCTGAATTCGTATCCACCTACAAGACCTTCATCTGCAGCATGATGGAGCACTGCTCTTCCCTCTGAGCTGGCTCCCGTACCTCACATCTTGCTCAGCTTGGCATCGTGGAAACCAATTCCTTCAAAACCATTGGAATCTTCCATCCTGAAGCTGAGTCGATGATCCTATCACTTTGCCATCACAGATCGGTCAGCGGTCTCTCTGTCTTCTGTAATATTCCTTCTGGTCTTGCACTCTCTGCTCTTTCCATGCTTTGTCCCTCCACCCCCGGTGTCTGCAGGGCACACATGGTCCACCATCAACTCCCTTCTGATGAAACTACCTAAGTCCAGGATCACTGCTCACCTCCATTTATTCATTCCTCCTTTCTCCCACCCACGGAAACAACTTCATCATCCTCTTCAATCTCATTCTTCCCTCTAGATCCTCAAGACATCTGTTGACAACCATCTCAGATTGTCCCCAATCCAAAACCATGATCTTTATTCCTCTCGTTCGGCCCCACCCCCACCCTATCCCAAGCCCTCCTTACAAATTTCTAGTTTTATTTTCACTTGCTGGTAATTAGCCCATCCTCTGCACCATGGGAGACAGAGTTTTACAGTTGTGTGCGTGTGTGTGCGTGTCTGTCTGTCCTGTAACTTTTTATCTGGGCTGTAACTTTCTTTTACCATTTGAGCTTTTGTCAACAAATTTTGAACAAAGCTTTTCATTGATAATATGAGAAGACAAATTAATAATTTGATCAAAAGGTTAAAAAGTCAACATCATATCAAATCGTCATTTTTCATCCAATTGACCTGAAATTTTAAGAATTTGCATATTGGATCACTGAGTTGGTTCACCAATCAAAAGCTCGAAGGCAATTGTTTTGTTTCGATAAAATGTCAAGGTTGCATAAATCGTCAATTTTCTTCCGATTGACTTGAAATTTGAGCAGGGTTTGCATATTTGGTCAATGAAGCTGATTTATTTTGAGGTCAAAAGGTCAAGGTCCCCTAAAATCATCAATTTGTTTTGTATTTTCCTTTTAGCTCTTTTTGTTATGTTTAGCATACGGAAGAAGAGGACGAGGTCCGAATGCAAAGTGACATGGACGGGCTTTGCATTTTCAGATGCTCTCTAGTTTCCTTCTGTGTCCATCTCGGCACCCCCCCCCACTCCATGCATCCTTTTCTGCCCCCTCCTCCTCATTCCTCCGCACACCCATTGTTTCTTCAAGTCTCCACCTATCTTGTGCTTCAACTTCGCTGTCCCTCCCTCCTCCCCCCTCCTTTCTACTGTTCCTTTTGTCCTGTTACATTGATCCGTTCAGTTTACAGTACGAGCTCTTACACGAGCCTTGACTATGTCTTCAAAAAAAGTTTAATCATAATTATTGAAAGGACATTTCATGTTACTTTGTGCAATCATAATTGTTGTATTATCCTGTGAAGGTCCCTTTCTCTTTGGTCAAAACTTCCTTTAAGTTTTCCACTACATTTACAAAATATTATATTCATCTGTATTGTAAGGCTGCTGGTTGCATCATTGCTGGGAGGGTGGCTCTACCACCGATGCAGTTCCCCCTGTAAGTTGAGGCAAGAATATGGACTTTGTCCAGTGGGCCTTTGATAACTTCCCTACTCTTCGCGTAGGACACTGTGGGATCGTTAATGTCCACCAACTGATGCCGGCAGATAGGATGCCCAATTTAAAGTCCATCCGGCATTGATGACACCAGAATTGAAGTTTATAGCTGGGTTGAGATTCAAACCCAGGCAAGACTGCTCAAAGGCGAGTGTGCATGCCACGAGGCCATCCTGCCAGCCCTTTGTCCCATTGAAATATTTATTTGAGGAGCCATCCATTTCCCTTTGAAAAAAATGTCTCAATAAATTCCCATCATGTTTGCAAAAGAAACCAGAGGATTGACATGAGCACAAGACCCCAGTTGTGCTTACGCGAGACACCGTGATGCTCACATAAGACATGTCCCCAGATACCGGGATTCCTCCATTGCTCCCACGAGTCACGTCATAAGACACCGGGGCTCTTGCATTGAGAACGGTTGAGACTTTTCTTGTCAGACATTTCAATAAGTATTATCAAATCCAATGTCTATACGCTTTCTAGAGTATCATTACTACCAAAGCAGTCTTATGCCAAGGAATACATTGGATGGTTTACTATTGCCTTCCCCAGTTGACATGGTAGGAATTTCAAATTTGCCCAGAGTCTGGGCACACGATGACCTACACTTGCAAAATACATTGTGGGATCTTTCATCTCCATCATCAGATACAAGCAGATGGGAACTCAGCCCTCTAAAGTACTGGTGATGTTTGCTGTGAAGTCCCAGGGTGACAGTTTATGGTGTGGTCAGGAATCAAACCCAGACGAGGCAGCTCAAAGGCGATTACGCCATATCTAGGCTATCCTCTCAGCTGCATAAGGGGTTATGATGGACACAATAATAGAATTTTTGATCACTTCCCCTCTCTGTCAGTCCTCCTAGCCTTCCCCCTCTGAACCGACAATTTTCCTTTTCTTATTCCTCCTTCCTTCATCCTCCCCACTACACCCAACCTGACTACTTTTTCCTTTTATTTATTTTTTTCTTCTCAATTTACCCACCCTCTGTTATTTTGTGAATGCGATATATATATATATATATATATATATATATATATATATATATATATATATATATATATATATATATATATATATATATATATATATATACACAAGGTGTGTTCAAAAAGTATCCAACCTTAATTTTTCGTGCGTAAACAAATGAAGCTAGGGAGGCGTGGTTTGGTGCACGTACGTAGGCGATCCTAATCCGTATGCGTGATTATTTTCCCGCCTGCAGAAGCTGTCAGTAGCCGACAGACCGCCGATGAGTGAGGAGGTGTGAGCGCTGTCGGATTTTCGTTTTTGACAAAATGACGGATCACTGTGGTCTCATCGCCAGTGATCACTGTGTTGAAGAAGTTGGGATCGCTGTTCACAGTCTCCAGCATGTCCTGTGCGATCTCCAAATGGAGTTGCTTCTGCTCCATCGTTAGCAGCTTTGGCACGAACTTCGCTGAGATTCTCTTTAAGCCCAAATCCTCAGTCACAATGGAATGAATGGATCCAATGCTGATGCCCGCCTCGTCTGCAAGTTCTCTGATCGTGATTCGACGATCCTGCATCAGCAGGGTCCTCACTTGGTCAATGACGATCTCATTTCTGGATGTTGAGGGCCGACCAGAACGTGCTTCACTTTCACTGATGTGCGACCATCTTTGAAGTGGTTGTACCACTCTTTTATCTGTGTGGTGCCCATTGCTTCATTCCCGAAGGCCTGTTGAATCTTGCGGATCGTTTCCACTTGGGAATCGCCAAGCTTTACACAAAATTTGATGCAGTGGCGTTGTTCAAGTTTTTCCGTCATTTTGTCAAAAACGAAAATCCGACGGCACTCACTTACACTTCCTCACTCATCGGCGGTCTGTCGGCGACTGACAGCTTCTGCAGGCGGGAAAATATTCACACATACGAATTAGGATCACCTACGTACGTGCACCAAACCACACCTCCCTAGCTTCATTTGTTTACGCACGAAAAATTAAGGTTGGATACTTTTTGAACACACCTCGTACATGTAATCCCGGGAAGTTATCATCCACTTATTATATATCCCCCGAATAACAGAAGTGACTAACATTTATACATCAGTAGGCCGTAATCATAAATGCATAAAAGAATGAGAAAAGTTCAAAACGTGTAACCATCACAAAACAGGAGTGCATTGTCTTTACAATAACCTACAACCTTAACGCCTCTGTTATTGCAAGCTGGTAGAATTGCAGGACTCGTGTCGATGTGCGGTGCCACTCCGAGCTAATTCTCCCAACTGCGGGGGAAATCATCTGAGGCAGTAATGGCGTTAGGGTGACCAAATAGACTGCCATCTTTTCTGGAGGAGCAAATAATGATTGTTTTGTTTTTCAGTGGGTTGTTTGTTGGCATTGCCATTTTAAGAGCGGTATGACATCATGGTGCCATATCTCATGCGAACACAGGCCAGATTATTGCACTGCGCCGCTGCCTCACGGAGGTGCCAGGTGCAGTGGAGCTTCTTCTGCAGTCCTCTCTCAGTGACTTCCTTGATCGACTCGTTGCCCTCTCTGATTCCATCTCACGTTTCATCCTGGGAGTCTTGTATGGTGCTGGCACTGAGGAGTTACTTACAAGAGGTGAGTTGTGTGTGTTTTTTTTTTAATTCATTTATTACAAAAAGGATATAAATAGAAACCTACTGCCAGAAATAGACCATGCAGCCCTTCACTCCTTCATCCTCTTAATATTAATATGATCCATTTATATATTTTGTATTTTATTTAACTTGTGCATCGGCGATGAGGACCTTCAATCGAGCAGCTCAGAAATGTGTTTGCTTTGCTGGGTTTGACCTTTGAGACCTTGTGAACAGGACCTGGTCCTGAGACCTTATGACGTAGACTCCGACCTGATGCCTTGTGACCCGGACTTGGACCTAAGACCACAGGACACTGATTTGTACCCAAGACCTTGTCACTCAAGCCAAAGACTTCATGACCTGGGCTCAAATTGAAGACCTCGTGCCCCTGACTTGGCACCTCACGACGTTGTTTTTTGTACGCCACAACACCTGACACACTCTTGTGAAAAGTTCCATGGGATGAACTACTGTATGTTAAAAATTCGTAGATATTTGTGTCATCACCACAGTGTGCTAACGAGCAAAGTTAATAAAAACGATTGTTTCAATGGCATTTTCGTTTTTTTTTTTTTACTTATGTTTTTTTTTTAATAGAAGGGTCGAACTCGTATTCATTCAGATTGACCTCCTGTAACAAAGGAAGGTGATGAGAGTTAACCATAGTTAATACTAAACTTTCGAAACGACGTTTGAATGCTCATGAGGCCGTTCGCACACACGCTGTGTGCGTTTTCATTGACTCGGTTCTGCTCTCCTGTTACTTTTAAGCTGCCATTGCTGGATTGAAATCTTTGATTGAAATCATCTTTTTAACATGATTTTCTGTATTTAGATGAAAGTTTGGCAATTTCAGATGGGTTAAGCATAATGAGAGGTGTCGAGCAGCGGCAGTCTCACTCTCTCTCTCTCACACACACACACACACACACACACACACACACACACACACACACACACACACACACACACACACACACACACACACACACACACACACACACACACACACACACACACACACACACACACACACACACACACACACACACACGATTAAGTTGATTCTAAACTTACCCTGATATGACCTAGCCACTGGTGTTCATAAGCACCCAAACCAGATACGGTGTCTCCCCTCCATCTCTTTTGTTGTACAGAGGCACACTGGTAGCTATAAGCTACCGCACACTGGTAGCTTCCGCAGCTTTCTCTCAGGTACTTTCCCAGGTATTTTTGACTTCTTTTGGAAGCTTTGCGAGCCATTTTAGTGGACGATCCTTTCCGCACACGCACAATAGCAGTTCAGATGCCTCGGAGATCGACGTTTCTAGTGGTTTCCGCGCATGCTCGCCAATTATTCTGGGGCAGATGACGTCATTTTGAAAGTCCCGTATCGACTAGTGTCATGTGCAGACCACATCAGGTGGGGCAGGCAGATTATCCCCACACTGAGGATTCATGGATTTCAACTGGCTGTTAGGGTTGTTTGTTTGTCGTGTTGTAACTTGACAACGGATTCATGGATTTCAACGATTCCAGTGAACTCCCAGGAAGGTTTGTGATGCAAAAAAAAGAAAAAGAAGGAAAAGGGAGGCTTGTGCATGGGTACACGAGCAAACGCACAGCAAAACTGTAAACGCCAACTTGCGACGCTAATTATCCCCGCACGGATGGCAGGATCTCCCACGAATCCTTTTCTGTTGTTGCCCCATAGATTAGCAATAACAGTAAAGATTGGTATTCCCATCAGCGAAGTGATTGGTCTTATAGGCTAGCTACTACAACACCTAAAGGCTCACTTCACATCCACCATTTCCTTTTATTTCTCTTTCATCCACCACTTCTGTTAAATTTGCAACGCTTTCACACCAAGTGGCGGCTTGGGATCCCAGTGTCCTGAGTTCAAGCCCCGTTGGCTGCTGAATTAACACCAGGGGGTTGACTCAGCCTGTCATCCTTCCGAGGTCGGCGAAATGAGTACCAGTGTACTGGTCCCGGTGTATGCCCCGGTTAGAATAGGCGTACCATATCCCTGTGTGTCGTAAGAGGCGACCAGGGTTGGCGTCAGGAAGGGCATCCGGCCATAAAACATTGCCTCACAAAAAGCCAAACCCCTGCACAGCAGGGAAAAATGGCTGTAAAAACGGTCATTTTATTCACACCAAGAAAAGCACCCTAACCAAACCTACATGGATTATCTACTGTACATCACAACGCATTAAACAACCAACAGATTTGGTCCCAATGATAGACTGCAACTGATTACACCATAGTGATCTGTCTTTTGATGACTGCTTCATTATTAAATTAGGCTGCGATGAGGTCCTTATCTCTTGACATTAATTGTATCTTCATAACCAAACACCAGGAATGGTTTCACTAGTGTCTGTTCAACCATATTCATCTTGTCTACCAGTAGAAATAAGCCGAACACACACACATTTGCAGTTTCTTGTGTAACCACCGCACCGCTAGGCCGGTGATTCCAACATGCTGAACCTCACTAACAACTGCTGTTTCACCTCCTAAGAGAACCTGGAAATTGCACCGCACAGTTACAACAGTGGTGATGAAGAAGACCACCATTCTATGGATTTGCTGTGTTTGTAATATTTAATTTTGCACTTATATTGTATTGTGTATATATTGTAATTTACACATTTGCTTTATACACACATTTATTGGTACACATTATACATTTTGCACAGATATAGTGAGTGTACGTATGTAAATGTGAAGGGAGCCGCCACTAATTTAAACCCACAACCCTGTAATGCCAATCCAGTAGCCACACCAACAAGCAACCACTATACCTGACATATTCCTCTAACATGTTGATCAGGTGCCTGTGGTTTGACCATGAATTGTGAGAAAAGGTCATTTTGAATATCTTTCTGGAGGTTTCTCATACTGTTGCACTCTGAGGTTATATGGCCAATCTCATGCCGTGCGGTGTGGTGCGTTGCCCACGACGCTCGTCCTTTGACCCAAATCCAAGGAAGGGTAATTCTGACATCCGTGGTCGAGGATTTGTATCATATGCGTGCTCCTTTGATCGTAACATTTTGTGCGAATTTTAAAATTGCTTGAAATTTGTTTTGATGGTTTTTTATGATAATCCGCTCTTCGATTGGCATTTTGGACAGTCGTGTGACACGAAGTGCAGGCTTTGTACCTTTATATGACCCTAGTGTGTAAGCTGGGTCAAAAAGAAAATAGATTTTTTTTTTGTCGGAATCCAATGATGTGAGCATTGTTTGCCCCGTCTTTTGTCAGCTGCTTCCTGAAAAGAACGGCTTTCCTCCTTGTGCTCCCATGTAATCTCCACCCAGTCATTATGCGGTGGCTCCGAGGAACCATTTTTAGTGTTTTAGTTTATTTTTTTATTTTTGGCTTGATTTTAAAGTTTTCCCTTCCGCTCTCTTCACCGTCCCTTCTCATGATTACATGGTGCAAAGCCATTGTTATTACACCTATGGCTTTTAAGAGGATTGCCGTCTCGCCTGTTTTAGAAAAGCTCCATAATCTGTCATTCAGGGAGAGAAAGCTTGACATTTGATCCTTGTTATTCTTTTGATTGTGTGCTTTGCGCGCCTGAGCTGAGCCGTGTCAAGTGCTTCAAGGTTTTCCAGACCTAATATGATGACAAGGCCTTTGCACAGTTTTATTTTTTTTTATTTGTTTATTTATTTTACATGCTTCTCTATGAGCCACGAGCCTTAAAAGTAAATTTGTTTTCTGATTGATAGTCTCCTTTGGAGTCAAAACGAGTGACAGCGTTTCCTCATTCGTTCGTCCTATTTCTGGAAGAAAATAATTCCCTTGTCTATCTATAATGCCAGAGAACAGCCAGCCCTTCTCCCGAATTTAAGGCTCACGAAAAACCCCAGACAGCAACCTGCATAACAGAAGTCAATCAGGGATGAGAGATCGAGAAAGTGAAACTTTCGGGAAAAGCGGACTTGAGATAACACACTATCATTCCAACGAAATGTTCTGCACGTAAACAAACATGCATCTGCTTTGGCTTTCTTGCCATCGTGTTTTCTTTTGATTTCCTTGACAGGAATAGCACCGTCTTTTGCTGAGACGGGACGAGCGATTGATTACCTCGTGGCTCAAGGCCGTGGCCTCGACCCGGCAGGCCTTGCTGGAGAGGCGAACGATGCGGCGCTCATCTCCCTCGAGTACAGCCTTGTGCTGTCATGCTGTTGGCTTACTCTCAAAGTAAGATGCATCTTGTGTTTCTTCGGATGTACACTTGTTTTATTTATATAATTTCCTCCATTTTTTTTTATAATTAGATTACATAGTAATATGAATATATGTGGTTTTTTTTTTTCTTCCTCTTCTGCATATATAGGCGATATTTACAAAATATGTTGATGACTAACCAGCTGGAGGGGCCCTGGAAGGGAATATTGAAGTCCAAACTTTTCTCTTCATTGCTTTTTTTGTTTTCAAATATTGTTGCATACGCTTGTAGCAACATATTATGTATACATTTAGGACACGGGGGACCAAAAACTGAAAGTCATATGAAAGAAGTCAAGGTCATATGAAATTAACAAATTGATCAAATTGATCAGTGTTCATTCAGGTCATAAATATATATATATATATATATATATATATATATATATATATATATATATATATATATATTTTTTTTTTATATATATATATATATATATATATATATATATATATATATATATATATATATATATATATATATATATATATATATATATATATATGCACATAAACGTAACCATAGAAATACATGCTGTGATGAACCAAACTAACGTCCTAGGATTAAAAGTGCAGATTTCCTTAAAACGCTACGTACTTCCTAACGACCTTTGATGTTCTGTATACTGAACACAAACTGGCCTTTGGTATTGATTTTTATATCATAGGGCAATCTTGGTAAACGTATTCTATCGTTATAAAATCAAGCTTATAGCTACCAGTAATTTTGTAGCAGCTTGGTAAATGCAATTTGTTACGTACTTCCTAACATTTTTGACCCAATCATGGAAGTGAACCTAAAAACTGGTATGTAGTAATGATCCATGTTGAAACTTACCATTTTAAATCATCACTTCATGCAGAAGTAAATTGCTATTTAAGATGTTCTATCAGATGCATTTCAAATTTCTGGAATAAGATTTTGTAAGCTTCACTATGACTGGGGGAAATTTTGCAAAATCTGAGATTTTACACATTTGAAGATGCCAAGATATGCAGAAGGTCATAAGAAATGTACTGTTTCGAGGAATTGTTCTATTCTCATGTATAATGATATATATATATATATATATATATATATATATATATATATATATATATATATATATCAAACAAAAAATGCATTTTCAACCATTTTGGACAACATATACAATCATACATGTAACCAATTTCTAAAAAATGAGCTATAAAAATGGAAAAAATAGCCTGTGTTTAGATTAAAAAAAAACATGCTTTCTAAGCAACTATATCCATAGGACCCATAGCAAAGTATACATTTTCTGAAAGCACAGACACTTGGGCATTATATAACATTAAGATTGTTTATCTTATTAAAACTGGGTTCAATTTCTAGGCTTTCTCCTCATTTAGGACCACAGTGTACACAATACTATGCTACAAGCCCATATCCTCTTGTTTTGGTCGTCTTATCATTTAGACGATGTGTTTCGTCAAATAGTACACACTTGCATTTACATCTGCTGGTTTGTAATCATGTTGTCGTTTTGGTTTCCAGGAAGTAGGACAGCTTCTTGGAGCTATTGCGGAAAAGGTCATTGCTGGAAGATGTCAGGAGAGGAAGCTTTGTTTCAGTTTGAGCCATATGGAAAAGTTGGAGCTGAAGGTGGTCGAGAAGTGTAAGGAAGAGGACTTGAACAGAAAGGAAGATTTAGCTTGGTGTGTGAAATTGATGAAGACTATCGCCGCTGTGTTCTGGAGAATTTTGACACAATGTCGTCATCGGGTTAGTATTTTGTTTATAGATTCACACACGCACATACAATAATACATTAGTAAAACTAGAACGACACTCAGTAGAGCCCATACACTCCGCCAGGCTGAGTCGTTTCCATTTAGTATTCCGATGATAGGCCGGATCTTGATCCGGACCTGAAGCAAAATCGAATTGGCTTGTTCTTGTCACTTCGCCAACTCATCCACATAGTTTTGTCATAACTCATCCACAACTTTTTTTTTGTCCCATCTCTCAATGTTGAAGAATCACTTAAAAAAAATTATTGGAAGGATTATAATCTTCACCAAAATCGAATCTCTTCCTCCTTCTCACACCCGGCCTGTCCACCAAGTTTCCTCCAAATATGTAAACAACTTTTTGAGATATCGTACTATATATAGTTTCTGGCCCGATCTCTCAAGAGTGAAGAATCACTTAAAAAAATTCTAGTTTCCTCATCCGGATCTTGACCAAAATCGAATCTATTTGTCCTTATCACACACCCAACCTGACTGGCTTCCATTTTAGCCATGAGGTTTGGCATCATGGCCATTAAGTTTCCTGTCTCTGCTGCTGGCGGGAAACGTCGGTTCACGGGGTGTTTGGGAAACAGTCCTTGAACTTCCCGGGAAGGGTGACTGGATTGGGAGAGCAGCTCTGTGGTGTTTTCTCCCTCAACGACCATTTGCTGCCACCCCTCTTCATGCCGTTATTCCTCCATGGTGGTTGCTTAACTGCAGTCACTGCTTCAGGTATGAAACTCATTTATGAACACCAATGTATGGTGGACCGCAGGAAGGATTTGTGGTCAAATTTGCTCTGTGCACGATGACCAATTTCTGATGGACCGTCAAAAGAGACTGTCCGCCACGAAAGCCGAACACATATTTGTTTTGGTTTTTGGCATACAGAAAACTAATGAGAATCTGTCACTGCAATAGGTTCCCCATTTATTCAGAACTTTGATGCTGAGCAACCCGGAAGCACCGTTTCGGGGTTTTGAAGACCCCAAAGTGAGGTTTGACACCAATTTCCAACGGTAGTCAAGGGCATAGCCAGAGGTCCAAAAACGGTGAGGTGAACCTGATTGATGTGACGGTGTGCGTAGCGCAGCGTTGCGAACGCCAATGTCATGAAGCCATTACGGCAGGAGTCTGGGGGCTGCTCAAGGCCCCCAGAAGCCAATGCATTTTTGATGTCCAGAAACCTATTCTTGGCTAATTTCAATGCTCAAAATTTTAAAATGTTAATGTTCATTTCAACCACATTAAATTAACATGGGGGGGGGGTGGTATTGTCCTATTTAGGTGTGGAGATAAGAGTATTCCATGCACTGCTGGGTAGTTTTGATAGTTTACTCCCCAGAGAGCTCAAATGGCCAGAGGGCTCAGGCCAGATCATATTTCAGGAAATGAGCGACTGACTTACAGCTACCGTATAATGGCGTTTTGGCAGCGTTTAGGGGAATTGGTATATAAAAATGGGTTTCACAGGAGGAACCCGTCAGTGTTCCAGACTCCATGGTTTTTTGTTTGTTTGTTTGTTTTTTCTTCGGCATGACAGTGATGTTGACACTTCGATTTCTAGTGCGGTTATGATTTAAATTGTTGAGCGGCAGTCTATTAATTATATTATATTATATATAATATAATTATATATATATATACATATATATATATATATTATATGTATATATATATATATATATATATATATATATATATATATATATATATATATATATACACACATATATACATCCCTCATTCCTCCAGCCGAAGAAGCTGCATAAAGCAACCCAAGAAGACCTACACAAGGTAAGTGCTATGTTGTTTTGAATCCTTCCCAGAGTTCCTCAACAACTATAAAGACGTTCACACATAGTACACACATGAGAATCCCAATGCTACACACTCCCTCAGCAACCGGACCGGTTTCATCACTTATTGGCGAATCATCAGCGATTGCGCAGACAGTAATGCAAACCAATGAGGCTCTCAAGCATGTACCTTGTACCACGTGCCAATGTCAAAACAGTCAATATATAAACAAGAAGAAGATGTTGTGCAGAGTACGATACTTGCAAAATCCATAAAACAAATTTGACCTCAAAAATAATTGATGGTTGAATTCAATGACCAAATATGCAACTCCTCTTCAAATTTCAAGTGAATCGGATGAAAATTGAGAATTTTAGATAGACCGCCTGTGTTGACCTTTTGGTCGATGTTGACCTCAAAAATAATTATCTAGTTGAATTCATTGACCTGAAATATAAATCCTCTTCAAATTTCAAGTCAATCGGATGAAATTTGAGGATTTTAGAAATCTCACCGAAGTTGTTGACCTTTTGACCTGAAAAACAATTGGGTTCTTTCTTTTGACAAACTCCACCATGTGGTGGTGTTTCGTGAAGATTAGTTTAAAATGCTGACCTGTAGGCAACAGACAGACAGACAGACAGAATCACAAAATTGATGAACCAAAATACTTGAAAAATCTTAGATTTTGCAAGTAATAAAATATGACCCACCTGCATCTCACCTGTGAATGGAGGGAATATCAGCACTCACCTAATCAATTAAACCCAGGTGGCTCTGATTATGAAAACAATTGACCCTCCCATACTCCTCCAGCCGAAGAAGCTGCATAAAACAACCCAAGAAGACCTACGCAAGGTAAGCGCTATGCTGTTTCGAACTCCTTGTTGTGTTGCGCTACCTGGTGGTATCTGGTATTACAAATCATCATCTTCGATAAAGAAAGTTTAAATAACTTGATGTTATGCATTGCAGTGATGAAATCTGAGTGAGAATAATTCGAAATTTCCAAAATGTTTCATTTCAGTCATTTTAAGCAAAGGTTAAAACCAAAGCATCCAATACTGAGTTTCGCAGTGAAGCGGAAGTGATTTTTGCCCACGCCATACATAGTATAAGCAGCAAGGATGTTTTTTTTTTATTTTGTTCTCCTTCCTCAGTCATGGTTGTGCCTTATCAGTCCGTCTCTGGTGTATATACCCCTCCATCCCTTTGCTCAATTCAAACACCATCGCCTCAGACTCTGCCAGAGATGATGCAGAATGTCCCAACTCAGCATTTGCCTTCAAATCTGATGTGCCCAACCCAACACATCCCATTGTGTCTCCTTACCCCCTCAGGCCCACTGCTTACTGGACTTTGTGTCAGTCTCACCTGAGAAGGTAAAGAAAGTTCTGTCTATCCTCAACTCTGCTTTGGTGATGACTGAGATGATATCAGCACTGATTTTTCTCAAATCCTGCTCTGCTGCTGATGTGTTTCTCCTCTGCGTGTGCTCTACAGATCTTCAGCCTGTCTATCTTTGACCACCTCCCACCTGTAAAAGATCACTTCCATCCACAAGAAGGTGCAAAAACAAATCCTGTCAATGACATAGCAGTAAGCTTGCTTCCAATTACAAGCAATGTCGTGAAGTCTTTTTACTTTTGAAACAGCATGATCTCTGATCATCAGTTTGGGTACTGGCCCAGTTACTCATCTCTGGATGTACTGCGTCTCCTTTAGTGGAAATGGTTGGAGGGCCCAACTCTCAAACAAGAGATCAGGACCATCCATATACCTGGACATTTCACGGATACTCCACACAGTCGAGCATCCTACACTTGTTGCTAAGCTTGCTGCCTGTGGCATACAAGGTCACCTTCATTTCTGGATTTCTGACTTTCTCCACTCATGCAGTCAACACATTGCTATCAATGGAACCCTCTCCTCTCCTGGTGGAGGCTGGATTGTCCCAAGGGTCTTGGTCTCAGTCTTCTTTCTCATTTACATTAACAACCTCCTTGATGCTCTGGAAAACCCTCTTCCTTTTTGTGGATGACTCCTGATTGTGGTTTGCAATATGCTATCCCACTGACAGGTATACAGCTACTATATCACTATCTGCTGACCTGGAATTTATTAGATGTTAATCTGATCTGCTGGTCATGTGGTGAGGACACTGGGGCGGCTTACTGGAGGTTATGGATTCAAATCCAACCAAAGCAATTGTGATGAGCACTTGAATTAAATATTTGTGACAGTTTCTGCTTTTTCGGTCGCAACTTGGTATAGTTACGTGTTTTTTGTGATTTTTTTTTATCTCACAGTCGCACCCTGTTGCTCTGAAGGGATTGTCAAACTCACCGATCTGTCAGTCTTCATGTTCAGCCACCAGAAGAGGCAGTCTCATGAAACTTTTGGCTTTGCTATCAGCTTCATTTTCTCCTGTGCGCACCACAGGTAAAGCTCGCTTCCAAAACCAACCGCAGACTGGGCATTGGCCATTGTTTCAAGACTTTAATCGACAAAAAAAGCAGATGTCGCAAGTATTTCATTCAATACCCATCCCAGTTGTGTTGGTTAAATTTGAACCTTGGATTTGAACCCACAACCTCAAGGATGCTAGCCCAGTATCCTCACCACATGACTACCACATCACAGCTGAATACATCATGTAAAAATCAATAAAGTGACCAGTAACCCTTCAATTTAACCTTTGCCAACCTTAATTCTGCATGCCATAGTAATTGTTATTGGAGAATATCGAACTGGTTTGTGTTTTTTTTTTTGTTTTGTTTTTTTGAGCCATGAGACCTTTTGTTTCAATTATAAATCAAAGCAATATTCCTAAGTAAGATAATTGCTACATCAACTTTACTGATTCATGTTCCCTCCAGACATTTCTACTTACCTCATCTGGCCCTGCGTCATCCTCCTGATAAATAAAATCCACCCCGTTTTGGATGATCAAACCCAACATGAAGGTCAAAATCTCAAAGCTTTGATGTGGATGAGGACGATGATGATTCCAGGTGAACCAGTAACTTCCCAATGGCCATGTCCAAAGCCTGAAACACCATGACCTCAGGATCATTACATAATTGCTTTCTAAATACCCATCATGGATCAATGTTTTTGGATCCTCAAGTACATAAAAATTGAGCTTGAAATTTCCTGGCTGTAAAAAATGATGTTGTACACTAATAGAATAGAGAGTTAAATAAAGAAGTTGTCATAAAGTTAGTTTATAAGCAATTTTAACCTTTTGATAGAACCATTTACACTTTTAAAGTGCATCGCATTCCAAGATGTGAATGGGGGTTTATCTGAGCTTAGTCTTTCAGGGCGATTCCCTGCAGGTTGTACCTGCTGTTGAAATTGATGGAAATGGTGCAATTATGCAACGAGGGGGTTAAGGCGATTTGGAGAGTTTCCTCATCGTCTGTGGTTCTGCATTTTCTCTCCTCTCGCTGACCCAGAGTTGACGCTGTTCGCATCTGTTACCGTTTTAATATTTGGGTATAAGGTTGCTTTGAATCGTGGCTGTGCTGTCCTTCCTTGCCGAACTGGAAATGCTTGTAATTAACTTTCCAGCATCACCTGCCGGAGAGACTCGATGGTGTCTTCGATGTCGACAATCCAGTGTTTGTTAAACATTCTCTATTTGTTTGTCCCAGGGGGCTATCGATGGTTGTGGCCTGGGCTTTGTGAAGCTGTGTGAGGCACTCGAGGGATGTCCTGAGCAGGAATTTCAAACCATTCCACGTGACCTTCTACAACAGGTGAAGGCAATTGCAAATAGAGTCTTTGATCGAGCATGAACCTTCTCAAAATACACCTGTAGGCAAGCGATGAGGCATTGTGAGGATAATTGTTTCGCTCTGCAGTCATACACAAGGTTGCATTTTCATGTCATCTTCGGCCCAACTCGCCAGGTGTTAGAATGTGTTGGCGATTTTGATGGCATCTCTTCGGTGACACGCCGCTCAGCTGGTCTGCCACTTCTCACCCAATGCCTCTTATCGAGTGAGGGAAGGACTCAAGGTCGTCCTCTTCTACGCCACTGTCTCGACTTCTTACTCACTCTTGCTGATGCACCACTGCCTTCAAATCATGATCAAACTCTCGACCTTCCTCAGGTTTCTCATTACCAATCTTTCCTGCCACATGTTCCTTCTTCTCTCCTACCTCCTGTTTCTCCTGAAATGACCTTTTTATCCATTTTAATCAAATTTTACGACGAATGTTAAGATTAGGATTTATAGTGTCTTCATATTACTTCTTTTCAACATTCATGAAACAATCTTTTTTTTTTTTTTCTCTCTCTCTCTCTCTCTCTCTCTCTCTCTCTCTCTCTCTCTCTCTCTCTCTCTCTCTCTCTCTCTCTCTCTCTCTCTCTCTCTCTCTCTCTCTCTCTCTCTCTCTCTCTCTCTCTCTCTCTCTCTCTCTCTCTCTCTCTCTCTCTCTCTCTCTCTCTCTCTCTCTCTCTCTCTCTCTCTCTCTCTCTCTCTCTCTCTCTCTCTCTCTCTCTCTCTCTCGTTATTGTTGGGCAGGTCCATGCATTAAATATCCTTCAGACCCTGTTCCGCGATGCAGTTCTTGCAGCAGCACTGCCGCAGTGGACAGGTCGAGCACTCGTGCTGTCCGTCCATTGTATGGCTTCCCCAAGCTGGGGTGTTCGAAATGCTTCGATCCAGCTCTTCAGTAGGTGATCTTGTCTTTGAGGATTTACTCCATTCATTTGTATTTTTTAGTTATTGTTATGATGTATAGTTGGGCAGGTTTTCTGACAATTTTTGTGATGTTCGTTGTGTTATTTTTGGCTGATCATTTTACTTTCTTTTGTTATTGCTGTTGCTTTTCAAGTAGAACTTTGGCTTGACTCAATAGAGCATTGATCATTCTGATAACTGCTGTGGGAAGCAAGGAGAAGCTAAGTTCCTGGTTTCATCTTTAAAGCCAGTTGGCATACTCTGATCAAGGTTCTGTTAATTCAATCCATTGTCCTACCTATCCGTTGATGTGGATCGAAACTAGCCTTCATGAGGACTCATTTTCTCCTACTCTACAGGTACACTTGCCTGGCGTCTCGTGGGCCAGAAGTGTGTGCATGATGAGCGCACACCTCAGAACATAGCCACTGCGGAAGACATTTTTGGCCTTCATCCAGAACTTCGTGGCTTCTTGCTGAGTGAGCTGATGGCAGCTGCCATGCTTGGACAGTCCAGCATGAAATCAGAGGTCACTGACCGGGAAAACACAGAGGAAGCTTGTGTTGCATATTTTTTGGCAACATCTGATACAGAAGCTCAGAATGATTATCCTGAACACCTGCAACCTTCTCCTTTACTCTTTCCAATCCTCACTCTCCTTTCAAAGCTGCAACCAGGAACTGGGGGTCCAGACAGGTATAGTAATTCGACTTGCATCTGCAGAGAATTCCTAAATAATGTAGAAGTTCATCAAAATGATGAAATTAAAGCACCTAAGTTGTTTTTAGAAGTTCCTTTGGTTCTAAGATGTGACTATTTGCTTGGATCCATCAATTGTTTGGCATATGGTACTGTCCTATGTCAGTAGTATGATAAGCTTGGTTCTGGCCCCCCTCTTGCAAAATTTATTGAATGATTTTATGATCAAGCAATCAAATAATGATATAATGTTGTTTGTTAGTTTTCTATCGCCTCTACCAAAATGAAACAATGTGATTTCAAGCAATAAAATAATGTTGGTTGGTTTTCTAGTCCATCAACCAAAATGAATAATATAATTCATGACGATCCCTTTTATTATAATTATTATTTTCTGAGACATGACCCCTGAGATGCACACTTACCAATAATTCCCAGTTTCTAAGACACTTTATTAATAATTCCCGGTTTATAAGACATTTACCAATAACTCCCAGTATCTAAGACGCTTTACCAATTATTCCCGGTTTCTAAGACGCTTTACCAATAATTCCCGGTTTCTAAAGCACTTTAACAATAATTCCCGGTTTCGGAGGCGCTTTACTCATAATCCCCAGTTTCTAACACGCTTTACCAATAATTCCCAGTTTCTAAGATGCTTTACCAATAATTCCCAGTTTCTAAGATGCTTTACCAATAATATCCGGTTTCTAAGACGCTTTACCAATAATTTCCAGTTTCTAAGATGCTTTACCAATAATTCCCAGTTTCTCAGGCGCTTTACCAATAATTCCCGGTTTCTAAGACGCTTTACCAATAATCCCCAGTTTCTAAGACGCTTTACCAATAATTCCCAGTTTCTAAGATGCTTTCCCAATAATATCCGGTTTCTAAGACGCTTTACCAATAATTTCCAGTTTCTAAGACGCTTTACCAATAATCTCCAGTTTCTAAGACGCTTTACCAATAATTCCCATGTTTGTAAGGCACTTTGCCAATAATTCCCGGTTTCTAAGGTGCTTTACTAATAACTCCCAGTTTCTAAGATGCTTTACCAATAATTTCCAGTTTCTAAGACACTTTACCAATAATTCCCAGTTTATAAGAAGCTTTACCAATAAATCCAAATTTCTAAGACGCTTTACCAAAATTCCCAGTTTATAAGAAGCTTTACCAACAATTCCCAGTTTCTAAGATGCTTTACCAATAATATCCGGTTTCTAAGATGCTTTACAAATAATTTCCAGTTTATAAGACGCTTTACCAATAATTCCCAGTTTCTAAGGGGCTTTGTCAATAATTCCCAGTTTCTAAGACTCTTTACCAATAATTTCCAGTTTCTAAGACGCTTTACCAATAATCTCCAGTTTCTAAGACACTTTACCAATAATTCCCAGTTTCTAAGACGCTTTACCAACAATTCCCAGTTTATAAGAAGCTTTACCAATAATTCCAAATTTCTAAGGGGCTTTACCAATAATTCCCAGTTTCTAAGAAGCTTTACCAATAATTCCCAGTTTCTAAGAAGCTTTACCAATAATTCCCAGTTTATAAGAAGCTTTACCAATAATTCCAAATTTATAAGGGGCGCTACCAATAATTCCCAGTTTCTAAGAAGCTTTACCAATAATGCCCAGTTACTAAGGGGCTTTATCAATAATTCCCAGTTTCTAAGATGCTTTTCCAATAACTCCCGGTTTCTACGACACTTTATCAATAATTCCCGGTTCCTACGACACTTTATCAATAATTCCCGATTTATACCACACTTTATCAATAATTCCCAATCTCAAAGATGCTTTTCCAATAAATCCCGATTTCTACGACACTTTATCAATAATTCCCCATCTCTAAGATGCTTTTCCAATAAATCCCGGTTTCTATGACACTTTATCAATAATTCCCGGTTTCTACGACACGTTACCAATACTTGCCAGTTTTATGATGCTTTACCATTAATTCCCGGTTTCTACAACACATTACCAATAATTCCCAGTTTCTAAGGGGCATTATCAATAATTCCCAATTTCTAAGATGCTTTTCCAATAATTCCCGGTTTCTACGACACTTTATCAATAATTCCCGGTTCCTACGACACTTTATCAATAATTCCCGATTTCTACGACACTTTATCAATAATTCCCAATCTCTAAGATGCTTTTCCAATAAATCCCGGTTTCTGTGACACTTTATCAATAATTCCTGGTTTCTACGACACGTTACCAATACTTGCCAGTTTTATGATGCTTTACCATTAATTCCCGGTTTCTACAACACATTAGCAATAATTCCCAGTTTTTAAGACACTTTTGGCATTTTTTTATTATTTCCAAAGGGTGAATTAAAACTTATCTCAGTTCTCTCCTTTGGGAGCACATTGTCCATTTTCACAATTGGTTTTATTGCCCATCATAATGAATAATTTAAATAATATAACACAATGTAGTGCGTAAGAAATCACTCTCGCTTATTTTCTCACTTTTCAAAACAAGATAAAATCACTCTCTCTTTACCTCCGCCACCGAAGGTGGAGACAAAAATCATTTTGAATAATCATCTCTTTTAAATTGAGTGTGAAACCCATCTCAAAAAAAAGGCACTTAATATTGGAAATAACAATTTGCTGTATCTCTCTTGTTTCATTGAATTTTATATTGCTTTCTGAAGTTCCTGGACATAAAATGAACCTCAAATGTATTCTCTATTCAAATCATATAATTTACAAGTTACAGGTACAGTGTCTAAAATATCAATAATTCTAAAAACCTCGATGGTCTATATTTTTTTGTAACCAAGAAAACACCATCTGTCCAACCTCTCGATTGAACTTTCAAACTTGTTTGCCTCCTAAAACTTGGTGGAATCTTGTTAAGTTTGTCTGTGGAGTATGCTCCCCTTCCTTCTCTTCAAATGGGACCACAGCTGACTCCGCTTGTGAGAAGGCCGAATACCTCAATTCTGTGTTTGCTTCCACAAATACGGTCTCTCTCTCTCTCTCTCTCTCTCTCTCTCTCTCTCTCTCTCTCTCTCTCTCTCTCTCTCTATCTCTATCTCTATCTCTATCTCTATCTCTATCTCTATCTCTATCTCTATCTCTATCTCTATCTCTATCTCTATCTCTATCTCTATCTCTATCTCTATCTCTATCTCTATCTCTATCTCTATCTCTATCTCTATCTCTATCTCTATCTCTATATCTCTGTACCCACCCTTGCCACTCGTACGCAACTGCTCATGGGCTCTGCAACTGGACCAGACAACATTAGCTCACATGTCCTAGAAATCCTGCTCGATTGCTTTCACATCCTCTCTCTGCCCTTTTCACCCTATCATTTACATGAGGTCATCTTCCATCTGCTTGGAAATCAGCCAATATCACTGCAGAACATAAAAACAGCAAAAACGGATCTACTTAACTACAGAACTATCAACTTATTTCCAAACCTCAGAACAGTCATGGAATCCATCATTGCAGTTAATATGAAATCCTTCCTTTTCTCCTCCTCCTCCTCATCTGAAATCAGCAATTCGGATTCAGACCAGGTCACTTTACCTTGGAAATGCTGCTACGACTCACCAAAAAATGGATGGAGACCCTCAATGTCAGACATGATACCTCTGGAACCTCCCCCCCATCTACTTTATCAAAAACCCTCTTGAGGAAGTTCAGTCACTCAAACTCTTGGGTCATGCTATTAGCCATGATCCTTCTTGGACAAACCACTTTCAGTTACCAACTGGGCATCCTCCATAATGCAAGGTGGTTATTTTTTCACACCTGATTTGCTTTCCACCTTCAAGGCTTTCATCCAGAGCTTGATGGAGTACTGCTCTCCCCTCTGGGCTGCCTGGCTCCCCTGCTTCACACCTTCCCCAGTTTGACGTCGTGGAAAGCACGACCTTCAAAATCGTTGGAATCTCCCACGAGTAACTTGAGTTTATGGGCCTATCAGTTTTCCATCACCAACAGGTCTGTGGTCTCTGTCTTCTTCTGCCCCTTTCTGGTCTTTCACCGTCTGCTCTTTCCATGCGTTATCTCCCACAGGTGTCTGCATGGTGCATGCAGTCCACCAGCAACACCCTTATGGTGAACCTCCCCAAATCGAGGATCACTGCTCATCTCCACTCATTTGACCCTCTCCCCCCCCCACCCCCACCTGTGGAACCAACTTCCACATTCTCTTCAATCTTATTCTTCCCTCCAGATATCCAAGACGACTGTTCACCACCAACTCAGAACATCCCCCATCCAAAGCCATGATTTTGTTTGCACCCGTTAAACCACCCTGAACACCCCCCCCTTCCAATTTTGCTTCTGTATCCATCTTGTCCACCCCCTGCATTCTTCCCTACCCCTCATCATTGCCCGCATTCCTTGGTTGCCCGTCTCCATCTATTTTCTCCTTCGGCCCTCATGTTGGTATTTCTCCCCTTCTATCTTACTGTTATTTTTGTATGTTGCGTCGTAATCCGTTCAGTGTTCTAGCTCTTCCATGAGCCTTGACTGTATACAAAAATAAATCGGAGGGGGTGGGGGGTTGGTGAATTATTAAATTTTTGGAGAGGGCCGAGGAAACCAACCAAACAACATTATTTAATTGCTTGATCATCAAATCATTTAATTAATTGTGGCAGTAGAGCCATAACCAACATTATTGTCTTCCATGGCTGTCTGAACCTTGTCACCTACTCTTTGCAAAATATACCGTGGGATCTTTAATGTCCACTAATGACGAGTGCTCGAAGATGGGTCCTCTGACTTGATATCCTTTCGATGGACAGCACACACATTGATTCCTCACCCTGTTTGTGATAGAACAGGGTGACAGTTTATAGCTTGGTCGAGATTTGAACCTAGACTAGACAGCTCGGAGGCAAGTGTGTATACCTTTTTTAAGCTATCCTGCCAGCCTACACATTTAAAATCTATTTGCCACGATTTATTTTCCCTACATTGTGCCCTCTCTTCCACAGCCCTCTTTTGCCATTTCTTTCCCCGGTGTTGTGGTTATCTAAAGCTCGGATTTATGCTGTCCGTGAGATGGCTGCTCAAGCACTGGTGGCCATCTTGGCCTGGCCATCTCGCATGAATGTGCTCATGCTTCTGATCAATTCCCTGCCTGAGGGACGACCTGAGCATGGAGAACAGGAGCAGGCACCATTTTTATTGTCTCAGAATGCTTTACATGGTCGTATGCTTCAGCTTAGAGCCTTGTTGAAGACTTTAATGGAAGAGGAAAGGTAAGAAAGAAAGAAAGACATTACTTTCTGAGCATTCTCCTTTCAATGAACACGGCTTTTTCATCATTGTTTTACCAAAATCCATCCACTTTCATTGTTAAATAATGATTGTACTGTCAGATCAACAGATCCACAGACCATTGAAAGCTTCTTGAAGATGTTCTCACAAAGGATCTGGCTCGCCAGCCAGTTGACTGTTTGTGCTCTAAGCCGAGCAGCATTTGTCGACGTGCTAAGCCTGGCTCTCCAAATGAGATGGAGATACCCTGCACAACCAGAGATAATGAACGTTTTACTTACTGTTGCCTGGGATCAGCTGAGTCGTGCATCTTCAAAAGCCCCATTAAAGAGTGAATTTCAGGTAGGTTGGAATATGCTGGAAGATCTGCGTGCTATCGGGGTGAGATGCAGAAGGCATAATTCATAAAGTGATATAGTTACCTCCACCACTGAAGGTGGAAGGAGGAGGTTATGTTTTTCACCCCTGTCTGTTTGTCTGCAAAGTGATTCTTCACCATTGAGAGATGGGTGCAAAAACGATACATAACACGATGTCACAAAACATTGTGGATCGATTCGGACGAAATATTGTGTACAGGTTTGGTGTGTGACAGGACTAATTGATTCGATTTTGGTGAAGATCCGGTTCAGGATACTATAACTTTTAAGTGACCATTGACCATCTTCATCATTGAGAGATTGGGCCAACAACGATATATAGCACGATATCTTAAAAAGTTGTTGACGGATTTGGATGAAACTTAGTGGACAGGTTGGGAGTGTGATCAGAGCTAATCGATTCGATTTTGGTGAATATCCGAATCCAGATACGAGAATAATAAGCTCAAATGAGCTAAGATCCTCGTCCTCTTAATGATGATGTCATAAAAACGAATATGACGTCATTGTGATGTATCAGGTTTGCGATAAATTATCTGTGCTAATGCCCGGCTTGATTCCCGCAAACAAAATTCAAACAGCTTGCCTAGTTTCGGAGATAATGCTATAGGCGATTTCCATTAGCGGCGATATTATGACATCATAACTTTTCTTCTCGGAGCAATTTTCAAAATTGGAGATGGTTACTGCCTGCGCGCGGGCTTTCTGCATATACATGGCAAGTTTCACGAAGATCCGATGAAAACTCTGGGTTGTGAAAAAGAAAGTCAAAAAATAGGAATGACGTCATAAAAATTGATATGACGTCATAGTGATGTATCATATGTGCAGTAATTCATCTCTGCTAATGCCCTCTTCGATTCCCGCAAACAGAATTCAAAAAGAAGTCAGCCTAGTTTCGGAGATAATTTTTTAGGCGATTTCCATTAGCGGAGATATTTTGACGTCATAACTTTATTTTCTAGGAGGAATTTTCAAAATCAGAGATGGTTACTGTCTGCGCAGGGTATTTTTACAAGTATATGCCAAGTTTCAGGAAGTTTCGATGAAAACTGTAGGCTGTGAAACAAAAAAGTCCACAAGAAGAAGATTAAGAACAACAACGTGAGAAAGACTTAGAGATCCTCCACGAGGATCTAAAAAATTTTTTTTATGTGATTCTTCAACATTGAGAGGTGGGGCCAAAAGTGATAGAAGCACGATATTTCAAAAAAGTTGTAGTAGAGGTATGACAGGTTTAGGTGGATGAGTTGGGTAGGTAGACAAAGACGAGAACAACCCAATTAGATTTTGATTCAGGTCCGGATTCAGATCTGGCATGTCGGTGGTATACAAAACGGTAAACTGTTCATCCTGGCGGGGGTCTGTGCTCTACGGAGTGTCGTTCTGGTTGGAAGATGTATTTGCATGACGGCAGGATTTGCACCAATTTTCTCATGAGGGTTTACTTTTGATATCACATTCATGTTGATCACCCATTGAAGTTTTCTCGATCACAGTGCAGTTTTTAAACATTTGAGTAGCACAGATGAACGTGAAGTGGTGAAGCTGTTAGGAAATATAATGTGTTAAAATACTGTTATATATATATATATATATATATATATATATATATATATATATATATATATATATATATATATATATATATATATATATATATTGTTGCGAATTCGCGCCCGCCAGCGTGCGAGCGGCCACGCAACTCGAATCGCGGCACGTCGCCCACCAGACGGACAATTCCGTCGTGACCCTCTCGGAGTAACGCCGGGAACTAGTCACGGGTGGGCCTTTCGGCCTCACCACGATCGTGCCAATCGGCCCCCCGCGTGGGATAGAGTTGTTCGCCAAATTCAACCTACCTAAGTACCCACACGGAGGGTAGACCGGGCGATCGCACCTCGCCGCAGGTCGACTTCGGACACGGGCCACTTTAAGCGACCCGTTCCGTACTATCGGGATAACCGAGCGGTGTTATCGTCAACCTCGACGGTTCCGATTAATTGTCGGGCGTATTTAGCCCACTACCAACCCTTTACGTGAAGTAAGATGGAGATTCAATTAAAGAAAAGACGAAGCGAAACGGGAAAAACAGTTCAACATAATTCACATTTATTCCGCGGCAAACGGAGAGCACACATATACAATTACAACAATTATGCACAAAAAGCAAATGTAAAAGAAACACAACAATTATGTACCAAAAGCAATTGCAACAAAAGAAACACAATGCAGATCTACTACCGACTACGCGAGCACACGGCAACACTTACACAGTTTTACTTTACAGATGGCGCCGACAACACATATACTCCAAAGCAAAAGAAAAAGGGCCACCCTCGACGACAAGGGGGCAGACGAGCCTGGGGCCGAAACCGCATGGAGCCTACCCGTCTTGTGATGAGCCGCAAAATGGCGGCGGTGCCCCGACTCCGCGCTCCTCCGCGGGTTTCGTTGCCCCTGCTTGGAATGGGGTGGGAACGGGGCCCCCCTTTTCGCACTATCTCAGCGCGGGGGGGAAACAGGGGGGGTTGTTGATGCTCTGGGGAAAGAGGATAGCTGGCTTGCTTGGGTCCCGCGATGAGCGACTCCACTGCGCCCTCGACCGCGTTCCCGGCTTCTCCTCTCTGCAGCTCCCCGACAGACTCCGAACCCCGACAGACCGACTCTCCTCCAGACCCGTCTTGACTGCTGCTGCCACACTTCGCCGCCGCCACAACTCGCCCGACTTCAATCGAGCTCTACTTCAATCGATCCTACAACACCTGGCCTTCCATGGAGGAGTCCCGTCAAAATATAACTGACCTTGACTTCCTTAGCTTCCGAGATCCGGTGACATCAAGTGCATTCAAGCTGAAAAGTCAGAAGCTAACGTCACATGAATCCTTTATTGGGTTTGTTTCATATTGAACCTTCACCACCACCTTCAATACTTTCTTTTGATCCTGTTTTAAGAGCCACGGTATTTAAGCTCGTTCTATCAGTGTCTGAGTCCGAACTTATCAAACAGATTATTTGTAACTTTACAAAAACTTAAAAGGTACAAGAGCAGACATATTTAGCTTATATGTGTTTCTGAACTTTGACATTTCCATGCGGCTTTAACCTTTGTAAACCAAATATCGAGACTCATTTGCTTAACAACCTCAATGATGACTGCCTATTTTCAAAGGCTGAGCTTACATTTTATCCTTTCATTTGGTGTCTTGTCCTGAATTGCATTTTATCCTTTCATTTCTTGTACTGAGTGAATCTGTTTTATGGGGGGGAAAAAAACAACTTGTAAAATGAGATTATTTTCTTCCTTGTCACGGAGCCTTGAGCCTATCCAGTTGTTGAGTGCTTGATTGTATGAATAAAGGAGAACCATGCACTTGGTTAATATTGTTAACTTTCGTCTTTTAGTTTGTATTATAAACATTATAAACATAAATTATAAACATTGTCGAGAGTGAACGATGGCAAATCATGCAATGAATATCAGAACTGTGAAGCAACTTCCTGTCATGTGACATCGGCATGCACGGTGTCTGCTGCAGGTTGGTGTTGCAGCTTTGCAGTGGGCTCTTGTCCGTTTCTTAGTGCAAATGCTCATCTTTGGCCAATCCGGTAATGGTAAGAATGGTCTCTTGACTCTTCTGCAACACGGCGAGACCGAAGTTCGACTCGCGGCCCTCTCCTCGATGCTGGAGTGTCACAAAGTAATTCTCCCAGAAGCTGCAACTGATCTGAAGGCCTGTGTGACCGTAAGTTGTGAAAAATATAAATGATTGTTCATTATGGCAGAAGACGCCACCTCTGAGCTGTTTGTTTTTTTTTTGTATTTATATCTGGCGTAGTCAAAACCACATTAAGTACGGATTTGTTGCTTTTGATGGCAATGTTGCTGTTTTTTTTTTTGCACTGTACAACATGCTGTCCTTTTTAGGGTTTGTTAAGTTGATTCTTGTTTCTTCAGCACAATGCTTTGAGTGTGTACAACATTTGTGCACTTTATAATTTTCATAGTAAGTATTACATAATCAGACCTTCCGATAAGGCTGTAAGCTATTGTTAACAGACATGATCTTTGAGATTAATTTTTATTCACACACACACACACACACACACACACACACACACACACACACACACACACACACACACACACACACACACACACACACACACACACACACACACACGCCGTTTTTGTAAAAACAAAATAATAGCAAATTTCAAGGTAGATTGAAGTCGATGGCATGCCATTGCAAATCCCCACCCTTCCCACTTAAAGACAATTTGAAAGATGGCAAAACGTTCCACCAGGATTGATCCAACATGAAATTTTGAGTTAAAAACAAAATTCCGTTTTGACCCCTGTGACCCAAAGTCCCTGCTCCTTTCGGCATGAATTGGAAGTCAAATCCCAAAAATCGTCACGTATTTCATGCGTTCATGCGTCCCCCAATGTTGATTGCATATACCTTCAAGTCTGCTGTTTGTGTTTGCCCCCCCATCTCTCAAGTGTTCCTTTTCTGCTGTTGCGTCCTGATCCGTTCAGTGTACTCGTACTAGTTCTTCCACGACCCTCGGCTATGTATCCAAAAAAACATGTTCCCGCAATTGTATTTTTTTTGTATTTGACCTTTTGACCCCACCCCCTAGACCCCACGGGGTGGGGCCAAAAATGGCACTGCTCTTGCACCTTCCTTCGACGTGGTGATCATAATTACCAAGTTTGACGAATTTCTGCACAACCGTTTTAGGAGACAGTGTGACAGACAGACAGACAGACAGACAGACGGAGCCGATTACAATATCCCGCCCCCTCCCTTTTTATTTCTTTTTTTTCTTTAAAGCATAAGGAAAAATAAATGAACAAATATATTTTATTTTGCCGTTATTCAAATTTATTTCAAAGACTTTGCTTTAATGATCGTCGACAGTATTTTCTACTTCAACCTTCATTTTTAAATTCAACAAAGAATAACCGATCAAGAAGCACAACAACTCTCGAAAATGTACAAAGAAAACGCTCATTAAAACAGCTGCTCATGGATGATGACTTCTTCGTTAATCTGACCATGCGCTGCAATTCTCCACCGCATGGTGGAGTGTGAGCGGCAATTCCTGATAGAGGAATACACTATACACTAGACTTTGTCTAGGCTCGTATCAGTAGTTTGGTGTTAGCACTTCCTTATAGCTTGATGGTGAGAGTACCAGCGGCATTTTCTCCATCAGTGACTGTTAAAAGACATGATCGTGAAGTCGCTACTTGAGGCGAGCTTTCCTTTTGGGAGGAGAGGTGGTCCATAGATTACGTAAGACATTTTATTTTCTGCAAAATGTAAACTGGCAAGCACGTCGTTGACCTCAAAAAAAAAAAAAAGGTCATGCAAACTGATTCTTGTTCCACTCGTTTCATCACAAAGGTAGAAAGCGGAATCATAGTGAGGTTCATGAAACTAAGAAGCAGAATAATGAGCACATTAAGAGTATTCTAATGAGGGAGAAGGAAAAACGGATCATAAAAATGAATTTCTACGTTAAACAAAGAATGAAAGAGCGAGAACGGCGAGTCAAATCGGAGCTAATTATGATTTATTATAGGGGAAACCCCCACAAATAGACACCAGCTCCATTGCACCTGAATTTAATAAAGTAGAATGAAAGCGCTCAGCCGCTCACGTTTTCTCGATTAATTTTAATTATGGAACGTTGTTAACTGTACTATTGCCTCTTTTTTTTTACATCATTACGATCCCCTCACTGCAGTTTCAGGTTTCAGGCAAACTTCAGCACAGGTGTTAAAGTTCAAGACTGGTGATGGTCGGTACTTGAGGCTAGGTCACACATGAAGCCAAATGAGCAGTGGCCAATGAATAAATTACTGCGATGTCCATTCATGTTCGAAGAAGATAATCCCCGGCGAACAGAAATTCCCGCTGTCTCTGCCGACGGTCACTGCTGTGTGCAGAAAAGCTCTCGGCTGGATGCTGGCCAAAGAGAGGTAAACCAAACGACTGAATATATTTGTGCAAATATAACTCTCAGTTTGTTGATTGCTGCAGATTTTCTGCAAAGATCGTTTTCCAACGATCATCCCAATTTTTTATTATCTTGCCAAAACGAAGTTTTTACAAGATATGTTAGTCAGCTTGTATGTTTTTTTGTTTTTTTTTTTGTCTGTAATCACATATCGATCACTCTGCAGAGCACAGTTATCATTGGAAATTTTTGTAACTTCGCATATCAGAGGCCTATAGAGGTCCCTTTCAGCGCATAAAATTTTCAAGGTCAAGGGTCAAGGTCACTTTGTCGCAAATCAGGGGAGTCGATGAAACCCTTATTTTTTGAGTAATTTTGATCGGATTGTCTGCAAACTTCATGGGAATATAGTTCATGGTCTGGCGCTCAGCTGATTAATTTTTGGTGGCGATTGGCCTTGACCTTCATGGTTAGCGCTGGAGGTCGAAAGTTTTTGACCCCAAGGTCAAATTTTGAAATCTTCGGTACCATATCGTGTAATACCTTAATTGAACACCTCGATGAGTGCTTTCTAGATATGTCAAGCTTGAGACATTATGACGTCATTTGGTGACGTTATGAGGCAAAAGCATATTTTTCATGGTTACTCTGTAGAACGATTCTCATCGGAATCTCTCGTAGGAAGATATTCCTCAAGGAGTCGCTCCTGGTGGATAGCAGCTCTGTTCACCTCAGTGTGACCTTAAAGAAGTCACACGTGGTCACCTTTTGGCAAGATACGGTTTTTTTATTTTTTTATTTTTGATTTGTCGATATGAAGGAGGCCTTGAAAATCGTTAAATGGTGTCTTTATGAAGAAGAGAGAATACACTATTGTTTGTACACGTCAAGCTGTCACATCCCAAACTTCACTCTGCCATTCAAAGGAGAATAATCTCAAATAAATTATGCTTTATTATCCCTTTCTCCATCCATTCTAACTGTGGTCGTGGTCTGGGTTTGGTTGAAGGCGAGATCACCCCAACCTCGATAGCTGTCTCTGTTTGAAGTCCATAATGAGAGGTAAAGGTCATTTCAAAATTGGTGTTAGATTTCACTGGACACATACATTCAGGGAGTGCAAGGCCAAAGCCAGCCATGAAACGGTATACAGAGTTGATGGAATCTCTTTATTAAATCCAAAAAGCTGTTTCCTCTCTCTCTCTCTCTCTGTCTCTGTCTCTGTCTCTGTCTCTCTCTCTCCCTTCTCCGTCTCTCTCACTGCCCTCACGTTGTGCAGATTTCATTTCAAGTTCTTGCATCAGTTGTCCAACACTTTAAAATGGCAATGGGAATTTCTTGTTTTGTTTGTATTATTTATTTATTTTGCAGTTTTATATTCTCTCCTCTCCTAAAACCCTTCCCCTCCTCTCCCCTCCTTCATTATTTCCATCCTCTTATATCCCTATCTACTTTAACTTTTCAAAGACTTACTCAAGTTATTAGACACTTGCTGTTTCAGATGATTTGAAAATTCACCATGAAAGGATAAAAATACTTCACTGAAAAGTGAATTTTTTTTTTTGTTAACACAGCAGCTGTTCCACGCCAAATTAAAAGAAATATTGAAAACACCTCTTGAAATTCTAGCAATGTTAATCTAATACGGCGGGCCTTCTAGAGATTAATTGACTGCAGTTTTGGGTAATAATGGTTGCCTCTGGGGCATGGGCAGCGTTACCGCATTGCCTTTTTTCTTTTCCTTTTCCCCTTTTCTGCCTTGGCCTCTTTAAGGTAAAACAGCTGCAAAATAGTCTGTTGGATATGGCTCTGTTTTCCCCGGCAGCTGAAAAAGAATACCTCCATATGCCCGAATTTCTTGGTGGTTATGCTTTCACGGATGGCATTTGTTGACGACACCTGGAGTGCGGTACCATTATATTTTGGCAGAACTTTGCATAAAAGGCACAAAAAAGGGAATTTTTGAAATACCAAGCAGCCTAACAAGAAGCAGAAATATATATATATATATATATATATATATATATATATATATATTTTTTTTTCCAACAAGAGCGACCCTCCACCCCCCTCCATAAGAGGGGGGTAAAGTGTGATATTTTCTGAAATATTGTGTAATTGTTAATTTCAAACAGAGAACTTAGTGGTTAAGCTCTTTCGTGGATTAAAATGTGCTTGTATTGCAATGTGTCAAATGTTCATATTTATTTAGGAGTGGTGAACTGCGACAAAACGTAATGTGCGATGAGCCAGTGCTCATTATGATCATGCAGCTTGTTTTAAATCATGTACCTCCTCTATATGATAACAAGCATGTTGAAAAACTATTTACATTCCGAATTTATCCGAAAGGTCATCCCACAAAGTAGTTCAAACAATATGTACTGAACAAATCATTAGACATTCATGACCATGGAGGTACCGTAGGCAGCGATGGATGCTTTGAGACAGTGTCAGAGAGGAATTATATCACCTCCATTGTTCTCACTGAATGACAACTACCGTAGTTGATTTAGCTTCATCTTGTACTCAAAATCGACTTATCGATGAACGAAGGAAAGAAAAATGGGAAAATTAGCTAATTCGACTTGTACTCCATATCGACTTGTACACCTAAAAATACGGTACACGGAAGGAGCACACAAACAACAACCACAGCCACCATGACAACAGAAACAACAATAATTACATATATTATAAAAGATCCATTTTTCACATCTTTCACTTCATTTTATGTACTCATTGAGACTCACAGATAGACATGGAATATGTTTGCGAAGTGCAACATGCTATTTTTCCAAACCACTCAGCAAAGCGACGGCTATGCATGGCTATTCGGACATAAAATGAAGCAAGGCAGTAACGCGTCAGAAGCTTTCTGAGAATCCTGACTCGACATGTAATGTTGCGTATCGTGAAGTTTTGACATGATACACTGCTCAACAATCAGCTACTATCATAGGTGCAGTACTGTTACTTTATTTACATATTTTTGGACTGTGTTATGTTATGTTGTGTTTGTTATTTTTTGGGGGTTTTTTTGCCGTTTCTTAACTTTATGATAATTTTTATGACCACCACCACCCAGCCATCGACTTGATAAAAGTAGATGGTGCCACAGAATAACTGGAATTGCCTAATTTGAAGTAGACTCGGGGATGATCCAGATAATTTGGCTGACTTGGTGAATAAGTATACGGAGGAGTGGTTAAATAGAAGAGGAATTTGGGTAAAGGAAGAACTGGGTGAAAAGATACAGCGGAGCATAGGAATAGGTAAAGGGGGAAGTCGGTGAAGGGATAGAGGAGTAGGTTTGCAGGAGTTGGCTGCAACCTATTACCATTAAATTCCCCATATTTTTCATGTCCGTGCTGCAAATTTTATCTCGATCGCACCTCCAACATGATTAAATTCCTGAGTGAGGATAATAGCATGCCACAATTTTGCCATGCAAACCAGATTAATTATTAAGAAAACCCCCTCTCACTGCGGCTTACCACACGTGCGCAGTAACAACTCTCCGCTCGGCATATTTGGAGTTGATCTTCGGCGAGACTAGGTTTGGTTCCTCAGGGCAAAACCAGTTTCTTGCAATATTTAATAAATAATATTTGTCATCTGTCTGTCTATATATTCGCATTTTTTTTTCCAAAGACCGCTGGGCCAACCACCACCAAATTTGGCACACAGACCAAGTCCAACCTGGCGATTGTCCTCAGGGTATTTTCATCCACCACCTCAACCTTTAAAGACTCTTAACACCCTGAAAACCCTTTAAATCCCTAAGACCTCAAAGACCCTGAACACCATTTAAGACCTCAAAGACCCTGAAGACAATTTATGACCTCAGATCCTTGAGACAATAAATACCCTTTAGACCCGTAAGACCCCCAAGACCCTTTATGACCCATAAGACCACAAAGACCCTTTCGACTCTTTCAACTCCTAAGACCCAAAAGATCCAGAAGACCCTTGAAGCCCTTTGACCATTGAGAGCTTTAAACCACTTGGACCTTTTAGGCCCCTTTTACATGCTTGAGAGATTAGATCCTTTCAACCCCGAGACACCTGGGTTTTGTCCTAAGCGTATTTTCATCGGTATCTCAAGGAGATGGGGATGGGCCAGGCATCTGCCTGGAGGATGGCCAGATGGAGGCCCCTGGAGTACCGGTGGAAAGTGGACGCAGCGACGCGCTGCTCTGGCGCATGCTCCCATACCTGACCCTGACCTTTTGGAGAGACTGTGAGATTTGTCAGGATTGAAAGACATGTTCCACGTGTTGGACGTTTGTGATTTTATCAAGATCTGCAGAGAGCGAAGAAGCTGTTGCTTGCCAATCTGAGGGATGACAGATGGTATGGCAGAGAGTGGGGTCATCAGAAAAGAGACAAAGAGGATTTTCAAGAGAGTTAGAGAGATTATTATTGATGAAAACCAGAAAAAGAACAGGACCCAGAATGCTGCCTTGAGGAACTTCAGCCTGGACAGGATGGGCCAGGCATCTGCCTGGGGGATGGCCAGACGGAGGCCCCTGGAGTACCGGCGGAAAGTGGACGCAGCGACGCACTGCTCCGGCACATGCTCCCATACCTGACCTGACCCTGACCTTAGACACTATTGGAACGTACCCTTTAGAGTTTAGACCATCTAGAACCTTTTAAGCACACACACACACACCATGCAAACATCTATAGTTTTCCTGCAAAACAGACTGTACTTTTTTCAGCAATTAATGCGCAAACTCGACCCACCCAGAGGGTAGGTACTCTGCTATCTAATATCTTACCTGCCACGGGGAAAGGGTGGGAGGAGGAAGGGGATGAGATGGGAAGCGAGAGGGAAGGTATGGAGGAGAGAGGGAGGTGAGTGGGGTGTGGGTTTGGAGGATGGAGGTCAAGGGGTGGGTGGGAGAAGGGAGGGCAAGGTGTGGGTGGGAGAAGGGAGGGCAAGGGTGGGATGACGGAGGGGAAGGGGTGGGAGGCGGAAGAGGTTGGATGAGGGAGGGGGGATGGTTTGGGAGGAGGGACCCAGCGTTGCTGGGCAATGCCGGCTACCTTTGTTTGTATTTAAATTTAAATGGCTTGGGGAAGAGATAACTTAATAAGATTACTTACCTATCTCCTCGTGTGTGTTTTAATTACTTATTAATTACTCCAAATAGCATCCCCAGAGTCCAAGTGTTTGAATGTTTATTCATAAGCTGCTTGTGGCTGCTTGGCTGCATCATTTTCTGAGGGCACGACTGTGCTGCCGATGTCCCTGTCACCAGCATGCTCGTACTCATTTTGCCGACCTAGAAAGGATGACATGCTGAGTCAGCTTGCCTGGTGTTCATTCAATGGCTGTGACAGGCTTGAACTCGAGACCCCGAGGATCTTAAGCAAGCCCCCTTAACCGTTAAGGTAACACCAGGCCTTCTCCATCCTTGTTTATTATTCATGAAACCTGTTTGTTTTTATCACTGATGTGTGTTTTGTTTTTGTTATCAAGTCGATCCTCCCACGTATTCAAATTTTATAAGTACATGCATTAAATGTGTGTGTGTGCGCACAGCCAGGTACACGCCAAAGTATCTGCAGTCATTTTAATGCTGGGGTGCTTGGTGGAATCGTTTCTTTTGGCATTTTTCGCGATATCATCAAGGCCTCCAACTGCTGGGCCTGGTCTGCGGAGTTTATCTCTGGCGGGATCAAAACAGGAAAACTCTTCCTGTTACAATATATTGATATTTATAACTATATCTGTATTTACTTTATATTAATACTTGGCTGTAAGTTGACGTCACTTGTCTGCAAGAACCATAGGAATGGGAGATGGCTTAAGACTAGCCAACTGTGATTTAGTTGTGATGCCGAGTCAGAGATGTCTGATTATTTTGCATGCATATCGTGTGAAGTGGGAATATGTACAGTGGTTCGTAAAATATAAATGGGTCCAGACATAGCATTGTGTCCCTGAGTTGTTGGGAATGTGGAGATCTTGGGTTACTGACTTCCTCTTGAGCTACGGATTCGTCTTCAGACCTTGACAAAATCCTAAGCTGCTCAAATACTTGGAATACATCTTTTAACCCTGAGAAATCCCACACACTCATTCTTTCTATCTCTATCTTGAAAGGACAGTACCACAAACCCTTACATCTGCTTTCTCAACCACCCTCTCGAAGAAGTTCAGGTACTCAAACTCTAGGGTCTCACTCTCAGCCATGATCTCTCTTAGGCAAGCCACATTTCAAAATTGTCCTCCAAAGCAAGAGGCCGACTGGGCATCCTCCGTCGTACAGAGTCCTTCCTTGGAACACCTGAACTCGTATCCACCTACAAAGCCTTTATCCACAGCTTCATCGAGTACTGCTCTCCCCTCTGGGAGAAAGCACTTTTCTCAGCTTGACACAGTGGAAATCAAGACCTTCAAGATAATTGGAATCTCTCGTGATGAAGCTGTGCCCATGGGTCTATCATGTTCCCAGGTCAGTGATCGCTCTGTCTTCTACTGACTCCTTTCTGGCCTTGCACCCTCTGCTCTTATCATGCTTTGCCCACTCCACCCCACAGAAATCTGCATGATGAACATGGTACACCATTATCCTCCTTCTGGTGAAACTCCCAAATTGTAGAATTGCTGCTCACCTCCACTCATTTATCCCTCTCTTTTTTCCTCCTGTGACATCAATTATCAACTTCCACCTTCTCTTTAAATTCATTCATTCCTCCAGGTCTTCAAGACAGCTGTTCACCACAATCTTAGATAATCCCCCATCCAAAACCATGATATTTTCTACCTCTGTTACCTCCCCCCACCCCCAATGTCCTAAATTTCCTTTTTTTTCCTTCCTGACAGTTTGCTTCTGTATCCATCTTGTCCACCCCGTGCATCCTCCCATGCCCCTCTCTCCTCCCCACATCCCTTATTTGTCCAAGTCTCCCTCTATTTTGTCCTTCACCTCTGCTGTTGTTGTCCCACCCCACACCCCCCCCTTCTAATGTTCCTTTTGTTCTGTTGCATCCTGATCCATTCAGTGTTCTCGCTCTTCATGTGCCTTGACCTTGTATAAATAAATACAAATACCACATGGGCTTTCTGGGCCGAGTGACCTCCTCCGATGTCTGGGTTTCCTTATGTATCCTTGTGTATTAATTTTTGCACCTATTTATTTATTAATTAGTGGATTCCTTTTCATTATTATGAAAGTTGCATGCTTGGTTCATTTTGCAGGTGAAATAATCAGTGGCGAGAAACAAAAAAGAGCGTTAATCTGAAAACAACAGCCATCTTCAGATGTAGTGGGGAAGATAACAGCAATTTTTGAGAGGAATCGTGCAAATGATGATACAAGCATCAAATTTGGCACATTTGTTCTCCAGGGGATTATAATCAAATCTGCCTGATTGGACATTTGAAAATCCAAATTTTGAATTTGATTTTTTGAAAAAATTTTCAAATTTGAAAAAATTTGAAAAAAATATATATAAAAAAAACTTTCCAAAAAGGCAAGATCACGAATCAATGTTGGATGCTGGCTGAGATTGGTGAATGTTTCAGAAACATCATCAAAGACGTTCCAAGTCTGCCATGCAGTTTTCTTCCCTTTACCGCGGAAGGCAGACACGACGTCACATCCAGTGAACGTATGGAAGTATGGGATCCCTCAAGCTTTCTCAGGCCCTATTGCAGAAACGACCTCATGGACTGGAATCCATCATGCCTTGGCTCCTTGGCCAAAGGCAATCCACATGTTCTCAACACCTAGTTCCTGTAAGGATGGCAGTACAGATATTGCTATGACTAGTACGTCGTGTCATTAGCCTTAATGATAATGGACTTGCTACCATCCGTCGTTGCATCCCTGGCGTGTACAAATATTCGAGTGTCAGCTTCTTCGTGACAACATGGAGACACAGCATCTAGTGACTTCCTTGTGTTGCTAATGGCATCTTCTCCTTTTGTGACAATGACTGTGCTTGTCGTCTGTGCTTCACACATTTTTTTCCACAAGGAAGTGAAACAGCTCAGTCTTGCTGCTGTCATCTCGAAGAAAGCTTCTCCAGTTACTTGGGGTCTTACTGGTTCCTGTCACTCTTCTTTTCATTCCTTGCCCCCTTTTCGACCTTGCCTCGGACTTCAGACTTGACTTCTTGTACACATCAAACACGACATCCACCCTCTCGTACCTGGCACCATAGAATTCCACCTTTGGGATGATGTCTTCTTTAGCATAGTCATCAAATATCTTTGAAGTGCGTGGAGGTCGGGCATTGATAAGTTCTGAGCCATCAATGATGACTGCATCTCCCCTTGGTTCTCTGTCTGGGATGTTCACTTGCACTTCAAGAATTTCAGCCAGCTGTGACTTCGAAATTTTTTTTTTTCAAATTTTTCAAAATTTGGATTTTCAAATGGCCAATCGGGCAGATTTGATCAGAAAGCCCTGCAGAACAGAAATGCCAAATTTGATGCTTGTATCATAATTTGCACGATTTTTCTACTATCTACTACACTAATGAGTGCATGAGCCGAGTTGAGGCAAACGAGCTGTTTGAGAATGTCAGTGATGCGATATTTTATGAATTTATTTATTTATTTTCCTCGGCATTCTTTTTCTTGCTTTGCCAGCATATGAATACATTTGGATGAGTCTGTTTTGTGTTCCCATCTCAACTGATGAATCATGATGCTGAGAACCTTAGTTCAAATCCGATGTACCATGGGTATTTTTCCTCGTTTACTGAAGTTCTTGTAACTAATATCACAGTACACTGGTGTCCACTGCCTTTGTCCTGCATATGCTTTGTGTATGAACACCTCCATAAGTCTTATTTCAATGTAAAATAAATACAAATTGTACCCACTCCCTTTTGCTTATGGAAGCATTCCTTGAACTCACATCAATCAATTCAGTGTTTACTTTACATTTACTTGCTTCAGATGAAAGAAGAAACTCGTGGAAGTTTGACCAATGTCTCCAGATTAATGGCTATCCTGGTGTCTCGCTGCTCTTGATCAATTCAAGGGATGGGCGAGGAGGGTGCTTGGTGATGTTTCATAATCGATTGGTTACACTTTTGATATGAATACTTCTTCCACATTGATAAAGAAGTACTGTGCATTGTACAGTATTACAATAACAATATAAATAGGACAACACATCCTGAAGCTCACCTGGATCAGGAGCAACAGTCACTCAAACCCCCCGCAGACCTCCTTAGAGCCTGATTTATTTATTTTTTCATTTTATTTTTTGTAATGCCGTGAACAAACTTTGGTACATCATGGGTGATGAAGGTTGTGGTCAAGTTTCATCAAAATTGTGTGTAATTTTGGAGAAGAGAGCAAATAATTTTTGGAGGTCAAACCGTCCCCTCATCCCCCCCCCCCCACCTCACCCCAGTATATTCCCTTAATGAGTGCAGATTTTGATGCAGTCAATACCCCTTCACTCTGCATCAGATATGAAGCTTGTGTCCAAGTTTCATCAAAATTGTGTATTTGGTTCAACCGATAATGACTGAAGTGTTTACGGACTGACTCACTCACTCACGGACACTACTCGGTCACATAAGCTCACCTGACTATAGTCCAGGTGAGCTAATAATAAAAATAATAATCTATTTGTAAAAGGAGCCGAGTTTCTCCATCCGTAACGCTTTGTTCCAGAGTTTCTGTTGTCATATAATAATACAAGTTGTACCATTGGAAAGGTAATATGCCTGGTGTTGGCTTAATGGTTAGGGTGGTGGGCTTGGGATCCTAGGATACTGAGTTCAAATTCCACTCAGCTGTTGAATTAATTCCAGGTGGGGTTGACTCTGCCTGTCATCCTTCCAAGGTTGGCAAGATGAGTGCCAGCATGGTTGTATCCTGTGTTGGAGTGGTGACTGGTGACCTGTCCAGAATTGTGTCCAATAGCCAAGGAGACTGCTTCGGCAGCACCAATGCTCTGCACACAGTATGGTCCCAATGGATGGATGGATGGAAAGGTAATCATCCATTTACTTGGAACAAAAATTTGTTCCTGTAATCACAATCTTTCATGTTTTCCAACACATGGTTACAGGATTGAGGAAGAAGAGGTGGAATCTCAAGCTTTAATGTAGCTGTTTCACATTGGTAACATTTATTATTGTATCACAGCAAGAAGCCCTTTATAAGAACAAGAGAGGAGTACACAAACGGAAATACAGTAATACTTCTCGAAGTAATAGAAAAAGATATAAAAGTAAACGGAAGGAACACACAACAACCACAATGGCCACAAACACAACAATTACGTGTTATAAAAGATGATTTTTGCGTGTTTTATTTCATTACCTCTGCCAACGAAGGTGGACTGAGGTTACGTTTTCAATTCTATCTGTCTGTCTGTCTGTCTGTCTGTCGTTGAGCAGGATAACTCAAAAGGTTGTTGTCAGATTCGGATGAAACATGGTGGACAGGTTGGGTGTGTGACGATGACAAATTGATTTCATTTCGGTAAAGATCTTGATCCGGATACTAGAATTAAAAAAAATTTTCGAGTGATTCTTCACCATCGAAAGATAGGGCCAAAAACAATATACAGCACGATACCTCAAAAGTTTGGACGCATTATGACAAAACTAGGTGGGTGAGTTGGTTAGGTGTCAAGAACAAGCCGATTCGATTTCGGTTCAGGTCCGGATCCAGATCCGGCCCTTCGGTGGGATACAAAATGTAAATCATTCAGCCTGGCAGAGGTATGCGCTCTACCGAGTCCCTTTCTAGTTGATATCAACATTTAAGATATGCTTTTATTAGTAGTATTAAATCACCATGCTATACAACATTAGTATAGTGTTGATTTGTGTCATTGGATACTTCAGACAAATGGTTCTGAATTGAAACACAGGTTGTCTGGTTAGGGATGTGATGACATAGACAACTCGTCATGTATTCCAGTGACATTAGTTATTGAATGTTTTTATATACAAATAGTATGATTTTATAATGTATTATTTGAGAGACGGGTAACCAGTATAGGGCTTTCATCAGAGGAGTAGAATCGTGTCGACAGTTTACCGAGAACACAAGACGAGCTGCCCAGCTCTGAAGGCTTTGGAGTCACCTGAGGTGACCACCTGGAACAGATGTGAGTAGTCTAAGCGCGAGAGTACTCGGGTAAGAACAGTGTGGTGACAGGCATCCCGGTCAATCTATTTTTGTATTTGTGAAATACCGTGGAGGTAAAACCTGACTGTTGTAATTAGGTTAGAACCATGAAGTGTTTTAGACATATTGCCGTCAATATGTGCACTGACATGACTTGCTGATTCCGATGGTCTGATTGATGCGTTTCCTGTTGTAACAACGGTGTCTGGGAGACTTATAGGTTGCAGTGGAAACGAGGAATTCTGGGTTGTTTTTTTTTCTTCATTTAGTTTCAAGGTATTCCATGTCATCCAAGATTTAATGTCTCGTATACAATATACATGCACTTCAGGTGCCCAGCGCTCGATTTCAATCGCCAGGAATTTTGAGATCAAACACCACACGGAGTGATGCAACATAGGCATATGTGATCGTGACAAGCTATCTCTCTTACAGGTGGTGTGTACACAGAGTAGCCAAATGGTCGGAACACAAAGCTCTGTGACATTCCTGTACTAACTTGAGTAACATCTGAGGTTTCACTGCCAACATTGACATTGGTTCACCAATCGGCAAGATCAGACTTAAACCAGTCCAGCGAGACATCACCGATACCGACTCTGAGCGATAGATGAGATGTCAAAATACACACACACACACACACACACACACACACACACACACACACACACACACACACACACACACACACACGGAACCTTGGGACTGGAATAGACCGTTTCACCTATCATGCCTGCGCTGCACAAACTCCAGAAACAATCACCCATCCACACACCAGCTACCAACAAGTCCTTACCCATCTATCTTCGATGCATATGGATACCAAATTCCCACTTAAACCTATATACTCCCTGTATTGCTACTACCTGGAACCGAGCCACAGCACTGTCCTTAAAAAAAAAAATGGGATTCGAACCACGAGCCCTTACATCCAACCACAGAGGCTTTAACCAACCACACCAACCATCACGATCGGTCATATCAAACGCTGCCGAGAGGTCCAATATAATACCAGCCGAGTTATTTGGGTTGAGTCAAGAGCATTCCTTACATCGTTTTTCACTTTGATGAGAGCAGTTTTCTGTACTATGGTTTGCCTTGCATGCCGACCGAAGGGGTCCATTGGAATATTTGTCTTCATTTGAACTGTCAGTCTCGAACAAGCGATTTTTCTCCTTGATGATGGTGCAGCGAGCTGCAGTTGTAGAAAAAAAACTCTATATTTGTCAACAATGTTTTCATTGAGGGAACCTTGTTGGGATTGGACAATGTTTGTCAAGATGGCAGTATTTGTTTGATGATCCGTGGATGACTTTCATCACCTCGTCTTCCGTAGCCAATGTAAAACACGACAATGGCTCCAAACTGATGGACGCGGGATCACCAAAACAACTGGTGTGGGTTTTATTAATAAAGTAGGAATAGAACTGGTTGCTTAATGTTTCTGCGCAGTCGTAAACAGGAAGTCATGGGGACATTTCGATGCAGCAAAGAATCCAACGTTGTTTCCAGCTCCTTGGCATCGCCCGAATGAAGTTTCTCTTGCAGTAAGTGATCTTGGTCGGACATATGAGGTTATAAGTTTCACGTTTCTCATGAAGAGACTTCTCACGGTCATCGGGAGATCGAGTTTTCTGCCACTAGCTTTCAGCTCAATGTCTCTTTTGATAGGCAATATGAATATCTTCATTATACCATGGAATTCTCCTTCTGAGAGGTCAAGGTTTTACTAATCCAATCTTGTGCATGACAAATTACAGATCACGGATCGAAATCTAAGTTGGACAGCCAAGTCACGGCAGTCACTGGTCTGTTGTGAGGTGGATTGCCCGAAATCCTTGATCAAATTTCCGTACGTGACACTCATTCACAATGCGAGGAATAGTCTGATGTGGGTCACCACAGTCTCGTGCTGGGCTGTCTTTGAAATTCCATTTGTGGAGGCGGTGTGATGTCCTTGCATGGAGAGTACAGATGACGTTGAGCGCAGACCACTGGTTCTGGGGGAGGTCGAAACCGGGAGGCTCCTCTGTCAGATCGCTCACCAGTTCTTTGTTGGCAATGTTGTTGTGTGTTTTACTGTGACAGGGGCTACAGAATCCAGAAGCTGACTTATTTCCTAGTTGAACCATGCAAAGGCAAAGCAGAGTCAGCATCAGTCTGGTGACCAAAAAATACAGCGATTCCGAAAAAAAAAAAAATTGTCGGTTTCAATAGTTCCCTACAGAAGATGGAACAGACAGCAAAGACAGATCTGACGTGAAACAACGGGATGATCTGACTTGAAGGCCTCCCTCGTGTACAGTGCAGTTGTCGATGAGAAACTTAGTGAATACTAAATCCAAAGTATGGCCCGCTTCATGCTTTGGTCCTGCTACATGTTGTTGGAGACTGTAGAACAGTAGCTACCTCAAGGTTAGACGATGCATCAACATGAATGTCGAAACCTCCAACCATCACGACTTTGCCAGATATAAAAGACTATTCTGTTAAGAAATTAACAAACATGTCTATGAAAATGGAAAATTTCTAACCATATGCATGTGAAAGTGGAGAACGATAGACAGCAAGGAGGTGCAAGACCAGTATAGTTTTTGGCCCCGTCCCATGAGTCAGGGTCAAAAGGTCATACAGCACAAAATGCAATTACGGGCGAATTTTTAAACATTTTTTTTTCATGAAACTTTGTGCAATAAACGTCGGGTGACACGTGAAATATGTAAAACAGTTTTTTGGATGTGACCCCTGGTTCATGTCCCAAGGGGATGTGGTCTTGGGAGTTACAAGGGTCAAAAGGGGAAATAAATTTAAGTAAAAATTTGATGTTGGGTCCATTCCCGATGGAACTTTTTTCCATCTTTCTACTTTGCTTTAGGTGGGAAGTGTGGGGATCTGCGATGGCGTGCCATCAACTTCACTCGAGTTGTGTTTTTAAAGGCCCTTGGAGCAGTTAATGCTTTTCCCATGTCACACAACTTTGGAACAGCAAGTGATATTTGCAGACAACATAGAATTTGTACATTATCATCTTCATCTTAATGTTTTTATGAATAAATTTCCACACCCACACAAAAACCTTCCATGGTTTCTCATCAGATAGGAAAGCCTGGTGTTGGCTTAACGGTTAAGGTGGCTGGCTTGAGATCTTAGGGTCTTGAGTTTGAGCCCGTTTTTCACTTATTGAATTAACACCAGGTGGGGTTGACTCAGCTTGTCATCCTTCCAAGGTCAGTGAAATGAGTACCAATGTACTGGTAATAGAGGCCACTGCATTCAGCGGCACAGCTGTGCCCCCAGAAAATGATGCAACCAGCAGCCACTGGCTGCACATGATACCTATCAGATAGGAATCTTTTGAGAATTCTTTTTTTTGTTACGGTGTCACTTCATCTTCCTCGTATCAGTTGATTTCTGCTTCTCCGACTCTCCTCTTGGGTGAATGGTAAACATCGGCAACCTAGTTGAAGGAATTTATTAATTCACTGACCATGCCCAACTGATGTTAAAGATTTTGTGCTCTAATTTTAACATCAACAAAAAAGTACATTGGCTATTTGGTTCCTTAGGCGTGTGCATGCTGCAGTTGGAAAAGAATGGAAAGCAATTTCAAGGTGTGCAACAGATTATCACCACTTGCTCCAAGTCTGAGCAGGAAGGTAGGTCTGCAGGGAATTGCACTTCGGCTCAAAAATCTTATTCTTCGTCTGAGCAGCTATGTGTGTTGTTTTACTGGAAAGATGAGAAGTGCTCTAAGTTTGACTTGGAACGAAAATTCTCGTGAAGCTTTCTCTCGCTTTTAACTCGAGTGCACATTCAAAGACTTGACGGGAGCAAACGACTCTTTTCCTTTCCTCTGTGTCCTTTATTCCCTTCCTGGCACCGCCATCAGGTATTTGATTCAAACCGTCAATGCTGGTTTGATTTTTCCAGCTTCAGACCACACTCTCAATACTGTTTACGAGGTGCAGTTTTGCAGAATGTCTTGCAGCTGCCCTTCATGCCTGTTTGAAAGACCATTTTTTCGGATTTCTGCCACCATTTGTCATTTTAGTGCCATGAACAATCCCAGCTTTGTCTTATCTCCATCAGCAAGTTATGCACTAATTCCTTATGCATTAACCTGTATTTGAACAAGTGAAATCGCTCTCCTAAACCTGACAGACCGTCATGGTTTAGGTATCTGCTAATGGGAAACCTGGAGTTTGGTTTTAGCTTGAACTAGTTTTGACCTGTACTGGTTGAGAACTTCTTTGTGGAGACAGACCTTTTAAGATTATTGCTGATATTGAGTGCACACATGGGTGCAAACGCATTATTTGTCATCACTTGCTAAAACTTACATACTGCCCTAATATTTAGCTGCCTCAATCATACAGCATCCATTTCACAAGGTGTTATGTGGACATTACCTGTGAATAGGTGAAGTAATTAATTATTTCTCCATCCGACCAAAGTAAATAATATGTAAATAGCTCCCAAGATATGAAAGAATATTTGATACCCATTCTTTTAGGAGGATTTTTTTATCTGGTTCTGATTTCCCTGAATGCTCTCGTCGCCTCTCATGTCACGTTTGTTTAAAAGGTGCAAAGCTTAACACCCCCAAGACCTTAACTGTATACTCTGCTGACAACAAGGTAAAATGTCTGAACATACTGTTCACCCCCAAATCTCATCATCCAACCTATCTTTCTCTTTTCCCAAATTACCCTCTTTTTTCCTTTACCTGTAAACTTTGTTTTTAGATTCTCGTGGAGGATCTCTAAGTCTTACTCGCGTTGTTGTTCTTCATCTTCTTCTTGTGGACTTTTTTGTTTCACAGCCTAAAGTTTTCATCGAAACTTCCTGAAACTTGGCATATATATATATATATATATATATATATATATATATATATATATATATATATATATATATATATATATATATATATATGTAAAAATACCCTGCGCAGACAGTAACCATCTCCGATTTTGTAAATTCTTCCAAGAAAAAAAGTCGACGTCATAATATCGCCACTAATGGAAATTGCCTATACCATTATCTCCGAAACTAGGCAAGCTGTTTGAATTTTGTTTGCGGGAATCAAGCCCGGCATTAGCAGAGATAATTGATCGCAAACCTGAAACATCACAATGACGTCATATTCGTTTTTATATCGTCATCATTAAGAGGACGAGGATCTTAGCTCATTTGAGCTTGTTCACCTGAGAAGGTTGTGGAATTCTGACCAGCTTGGACTCTGCCTCTGCAGCAGGCCCACATGGCTGGCATCAGTGTCTGTGTTCTGAAATCTCATTCTGCTGTTCTTACATCCACTCTGTGTGCTCTCTTCTGTTTGTATTTTACCTTTTATTTGGCTTGCTTCCCATCCACTTAAATGACAACTGCAAGACACATTTATCTTTGTACTTTCTTTCAGTTTTCTTTTTCCCCTCTTCTTCCTTCTTTACTTGTTTTCAAAAGTCTTTCTATTTCCACTTTAATGTATTTTCAGCACTCTTACTTTCATGGAGCCCATTGCATTCAGGCAAGTACTGCAAAAAAGTATGTTTTTAAGCCAAAAGGTGCATCCAACCAAAAAAGTTACAAGAACTACTCAAATAATCCAGTAATAAACAAGCGATGGCAGATCCAATCTCATATATATATATATATATATATATATATATATATATATATATATATATATATATATATATATATATATACATACAGGGGCGCTGCAAAAGTAGGTATACAGTAAGGACTGTACTTTAATTCATTACTGTATACTTACTTTTGCAGCCCCCTGTAGATACACACTACCGGTCAACAGTTTTAGAACACCCCCATTTTTCTAGTTTTTACGGAAATTTAAGCAGTTTATTGTTTCAATGTACTCTGAAATTAAAGCATAGTACAAATAAACAATTGCACATAAAAATTGAAATCATGGAATCGTTTTGTTGAACAAAATTTAATCTAAATTTTTGTCTCCTCAAAGTAGCCACCTTTTGCAGATATAACAGCCAAAGGTACTCGTGGCATTCTTTCTACAATGGAAATCAAATATTGTTCAGAAAGTTCTTCCCAATACTGTTGCAGAAGTTCCCACAAATGTGTTTCACTTGTAGGTTTGTTTTGCTTTCACCCTTCTGTCCAGTTCATCCCAAACCAGCTCGATGGGGTTTAAGTCTGGAGACTGTGCTGACCATTCCATGATTTGAAGCTTACTGTCTTGTTCTTTTCTTCTCAGGTAGTTCTGGCGTAGCCTGGAGGTATGTTTTGGGTCGTTATCTTGCTGTAGGATGAACCCCTGACCAACTCGGCGTTGACCAGAGGGTAATGCATGGCGTTGCAAAATGCTGTGGTAGCCCTTTTGGTTCAGGGTGCCAGTCACAGTTCATCCCAAAACATATGTATATATATATATATATATATATATATATATATATATATATATATATATATATATATATATATATATATATATATATATATATATATATATATATATATGTACTACCAGTCAAAAGTTTGACAACACCCCCATTTTCCCAGTTTTTACTGAAGTTTAAGCAGTTCAAGGCCAGTGGATAACTTGAAATGGTACATAGCTAAGTGGTAAACTGCCAGAGGTTTAAAAAAAAGTTTAATTTACCAAAAACTGAAAAATATAAATTTCAGAGTTGTTAAAAAGCCCTTTTCAGGGAACAAGTAATGGGTTAACAACTGCAGCTGTTCTGCAGCAATGGAAGTAAATTAAGCCTTGAAAGTTGATGCAAACAATTCCTACAGGTGTCCCAACTTTTGTTAATTAGTTACAAACCCTCTGTCTGTATAATAGAAGTGTTCGAACAGACTGTGTTACTACATCCTTTGCAGCATTATATGGACAATATTGCACTGCAGGAAGTAGTACATTGCTATCATAATGGCGAGAAAAGGACAATAAGCAAAGGAAGACAGACAGACCATTGTAACCCTTAAAAGTGGAGCTATTTCCTTCAGAGAAATTGCAAAGAAGCCAAGGTGTCAGTAAGTACAGTTTTCTACACCATCAAAAGGCTCTTGGAAACTCGAGGAAACTCTGACAGGAAGAGGTCTGGCAGACCCAAAGCCACAACACAATCAGAAGACAAGTTTCTGAGAGTCAACAGCTTGCGTGATAGGCGGCTCACAGCACAGCAGCTTCAAGCAGCTTAACACTGGTCGAAGTAAGGACGTTTCAGTTTCAACTGTGAAGAGAAGACTTCGAGCTGCAGGTTTGACAGGTCGAGTGGCAGTGAGAAAGCCATTGCTAAGATGGCAAAATAAGAAAAAGAGGCTTGTCTGCGCCATGAAGCACCGCCAGTGGACTACGGAAAACTGGAAGAAGGTGTTGTGGACCGATGAGATAAATTTTTTTATAAAATATAATACCCTGAGTAAAATATAACACCGCATAAAAACCCTGAGTGATGAACCGAAAATTTCAAATTTTGATTCACCGTCAAGTCGGCGAAAGGATGACTCCTCAGTGTGTGACACCAGCAGTCAAACAGGGAGGAGGAAGCGTGATGATCTGGGGCTCTTTTGCTGGATCCAGAGTCGGCGACTTGCACAGAGTGACTGGCACCCTGAACCAAAAGGGGCAGCGCCATGCATTACCCTCTGGTCAACACCGAGTTCGTCAGGGGTTCATCCTGCAGCAAGATAACGACACAAAACATGCCTCCAGGCTACGTCAGAACTACCTTGTAAGAAAAGAACAAGACGATAAGCTTCAAATCATGGAATGGCCAGCACAGCCTCCTGACTTAAACCCCATCGAGCTGGTTTGGGATGAACTGAACAGAAGGGTGAAAGCAAAGAAACCTACAAGTGCAACACATTTGTGGGAACTTCTGCAACAGTGATGGGAAGAACTTTCTGAACAATATTTGATTTCCATTGTAGAAAGAATGCCACGAGTATGTTCGGCTGTTATATCTGCAAAAGGTGGCTACTTTGATGAGACAAAAATTTAGTTTAAATTTTGTTCAACAAAACGATTCCATGATTTCTTTTTTATCTGAAATTGTTTATTTGTTCTATGCTTTAATTTCAGCAAAAACTGGTTGTGCATATTTATATGCATATAACTATATAACTATATATATATATATATATATATATATATATATATATATATATATATATATATATATATATATATATATATATATATATATATATCTTCTTCTTCAGCTTTCGGCTGCTCCCGTTAGGGGTCGCCACAGCGGATCATCCGTATGATCTGCATAGTGATTTGGCACATGTTTTATGCCGGATGCCCTTCCTGACGCAACCCTGGTCGCCTCTTACAACACAGGGATATGGTACACCTATTTTAACCAGGGTATACACCGGCCCAGTACACTGGTACTCATTTCGCCAACCTCGGAAGGATGACAGGCTGAGTCAACCCCCTGGTGTATTAATTCAGTGGCCCAACGAGGCTTGAACTCAGGACCTTTTGGATCCCAAGCCGCTGCCCTAACCACTGCGCCAACACCAGGTATATGTGTGTGTATATATATATATATATATATATATATATATATATATATATATATATATATATATATACATACATACATACATACATACATACATACATACATACATACATACATACATACATACATACATACATACATACATACATACATACATACATACATACATACATACATACATACATACATACATACATACACACGGGGTGTGTTCAAAAAGTATCCAACCTTAATTTTTCGTGCGTAAACAAATGAAGCTAGGGAGGCGTGGTTTGGTGCACGTACGTAGGTGATCCTAATCTGTATGCATGAATATTTTCCCACCTGCAGAAGCTGTCAGTCGCCGACAGACCGTCAATGAGTGAGGAAGTGTAAGTGAGCGTCGTCGGATTTTCGTTTTTGACAAAATGACGGATCACTGTGGTCTCATCGCCAGTGATCACTGTGTTGAAGAAGTTGGGATCGCTGTTCACCGTCTCCAGCATGTCCTGTGCGATCTCCAAATGGAGTTGCTTCTGCTCGATCGTTAGCAGCTTTGGCACAAACTTCACTGAGATTCTCCTTAAGCCCAAATCCTCAGTCACAATGGAATGAACGGATCCAATGCTGACGCCCGCCTCGTCTGCAAGTTCTCTGATCGTGATTTGACGATCCTGCATCAGCAGGGTCCTCACTTTATCAATGACGATCTCATTTTGGGATGTTGAGGGCCTATCAGAACGTGCTTCATTTTCCACTGATGTGCGACCATCTTTGAAGCGGTTGTCCCACTCTTTTATCTGTGTGGTGCCCATTGCTTCGTTCGCGAAGGCCTGTTGAATCTTGCGGATCATTTCCACTTGGGAATCGCCAAGCTTTACACAAAATTTGATGCAGTAGCGTTGTTCAAGTTTTTCCGTCATTTTGTTCACTTACACTTCCTCACTCATCGGCGGTCTGTCGGCGACTGACAGCTTCTGCAGTCGGGAAAATATTCACGCATACGGATTAGGATCGCCTACATACGTGCACCAAACCACGCCTCCCTAGCTTCATTTGTTTACACACGAAAAATTAAGGTTGGATACTTTTTGAACACACCTCGTACATATATATATACATGTATATATGTATATATATCTATGTATGTACAAATATATGTGTATATATATATATATATATATATATATATATATATATATATCTACTATATATGTATATATATCTACTATATATGTATATATATATATATATATATATATATATATATATATATATATATATCTACTATATATGTATATATGTATGTATATACATATATATATATATATATATATCTACTATATATGTATATATGTATGTATATACATATATATATATATATATATATATCTACTATATATGTATATATGTATGTATATACATATATATATATATACTATATATGTATATACATATATATACATATATATATATATATATATGTATATATATATATATATATATATGTATATACACATATATATATATATATATATATATATATATATATGTATATACATCTACTATATATGTATATATGTATCTATATCTATATAATGTATATATATATATATGTATATATATGTATATACATATATATAATGTTTTTTATTATTATTTTATTTTATTTTACACCAGCAAATACCATCCGGTGCTTGGCTAATGTGAAGAGAGAGAGAGAGAGAGAGAGAGAGAGAGAGAGAGAGAGAGAGAGAGAGAGAGAGAGAGAGAGAGAGAGAGAGAGAGAGAGAGAGAGAGAGAGAGAGATGCCTCACCCGATGTTGCAGTATACTCTGGGAGGGAGGAGGTGTGAGGGGAGGGGTGGGAGAAAGAGAGAGGTGTTGGAGGAGAGTGCTGTACTTTTTTAGGTGGGGGCAGAGAGAGGAAGAGTGGGGTGTGGGGGGGGGGAAAGAGAGAGAGAGAGAGAGAAAGGTGAGAGGAAAGGGTGGGTTTGTAAAGAAAATGTTGTTCTGTTTTATGAGACACACACACACACACACACACAGTATATATATATATATATATATATATATATATATATATATATATATATATATATATATATATATATATATATATATATATATATATATATAGACATTTCCCTATTTATGCCAAAGATTTGTTCTTGGAAAACATTTTAAGTTGAAATAATGTAAATCATGCTTCAAAATCCTACTGATTTAATATATTAAAGGGGGAATGCGTTCCTGACAGAAAAATAATTGAGTGTTAATTTTTCACAGTAAATTAATTTAAATATTATAACAAAATACTAAACATAGTGGTCTGGTCGTCTTCTTTTTCCTGTGCAGCACAAGGCCATGAGTAGCATCATTGACTGAGGGTGTGGCAGTGCTGCTGATCCAGTACCCCTGTAGGATGGAGCAGGAATTTGGAATTTGGCCAGGATGCCAGGAGTAACTCCCCTACTCTTTGCGAAGGATACTGATAAGGGATCATTGATGACCACCAACTAATTCTGACAGATGTGACGCCTGGTTTAGTGTCCATCTGAGGGACACGCACATTGATGAAACACCGGAATGAAAGTTTATAATTAGGTTGAGATTCAAATCCAGGCTCGACAGCTTAGGGCAAGTGTGCGTACCTCTCGGCCATCCTGCTGTTGCGTGGTGATGCATGGTGTTGATAATTGGTCAGACAGTGTCTCAGGGTTGCCTTCCCCTTTCTCCATGTCTGACAACTCCATGAGAGGACATGCTGGCTTCTTCTTTCCACTTCTTATTGGTGTTGATGTTTTCGGTTCTGCGATTCTTGAGGTTATGGCATGTGCGGAAATGAAATAAAGCCATGAAAGCTGGCGTCTCCAGGTGTTTATAAGTATTGTGATATATACAGTGATTTGTAGATATGTAGATTAGGCATTCGATGATACGAGTGAGGAAAGTGAAAAAAATTAAGCGCTCTTGTTAAGGGAGTGGTGAGTGAGAGAGTGGGAGAGAGAGAGAGAGAGAGAGAGAGAGAGAGAGAGAGAGAGAGAGAGAGAGAGAGAGAGAGAGACAGAGAGAGAGAGAGAGAGAGAGAGAGAGAGAGAGAGTTGTGACCTGTTCCAAGTCAAGGCATTGTTGAGCAGGCCAAAAAATGGCGAATTAAGACCCCAGCGAGGGAGAGCAGGCTGATAAAGGGTTTGACCAAGGATGGCACCTTGATAAAGGTTAATTAAATAAGGCCGTTAATTTTCTTCAAAGGGGGTGTTTTACGAAACCCAAAAACACAATTTTCATTCATGCACTACCTTGGAGTTCCCTTCGTCTGCATGCAAAGTTTGGGACCGCTAGATTTCATTGTTTTTGAGTTATGGAGGAGGCACACTGACATTTATTTGTATTGATTAGTGTGTGCGTGCATGTGTGTGTGCCTCTTAACTAGAATAGTGACCGTGAACCTCTGTGTAACACCAGCACTTGCAACAACACCAACAGGGGTACCTGCTTCTCATCTCCCCTATTTAGGCATCTATTACGTAGTGAATGAGGATTTTGAATGTTGCCCAGAAAGAGGGTATCAAAGTTGAAAGGCAACTTTCATTGAATAGATGCTCCCTATATATAATCCTTCATCAAACTGCTTTCAAGCTCAATTATTGGTGGGGGGGGGGTCCACTCTGCTCCGCTCTGATGATGGCCAGTGAGATAAAGACACATCTGTGGATTGATATCTTTCCCAGGAGAGGTGGTGATTCGTTGAGAGCTTTGTAGTCTGAGTGATACTCTGTAAAGCCATGGGTAGTTCTGTGTTTTTCTCAGACTACAACTAAGTTGGAAATTGCATTTTTAGCTCGCCTGTTCAAAGAACAGAGAGCTATAGCGATACCCCCAGCATGAGCGTGAGCGTCAGCCTCAACGTCAGCGTGAGCATGAAAATGTTAAAGTTTTTGGTGCAAGTTATTTGGAAGCTTGCCATTCATTTAATATGTGTACGAGGATGCTGATATTTGGCATGGAGGTTCCTTCGGAGTATATTATTGATGTGGTGGAGTTGAAATTAAAAAATAATTTCAAATATTTTAAATTTTTGACCTGTTTTGACCTTAACTTTTTTGTAGCACATCAATGTTAAAGTTTTTGGTGCAAGTTATTTGGAAGCTTGCCATTCATTTAATATGTGTACTAGGATGCTGTTATTTGGCATGGAGGTTCCTTTGGGGTATATTATTGATGTAGTGAAGTTGAAATTAACAAATGATTTTTAAAAAAAATTTAAAATTTCAACCTAAGATGGTGTCAAAGCCACCCAATGCTCGCCTGTTTATACGAGACGCTTGCCATTCATTTAATATGTGTACTAGTTTACTGATTACAATATACAAATACATATATTGCTTTAAAATTATTTGGATCAGACTTCACTGCACTGCTTTATAAAAAATATTATTAGACTTGTCTTTTAAAACGATAAATGTATAAACAGGCGAGCATTGGGTGGCTTTGACACCAACTCTCTGGTAACTATATGTATACGACTATACATATGCAATCCATATAATGTCCATCCAATCACTTGATTTCTCCTCACTTGACATCACTTGACAGCCTCAAATGCACAGTTGTGTGCAAATTATGAATGGATTAATATCAAAACATGATGCTAACATGGTGACATGCAATACAAATCCATATTAGAAAATTGCCTCATCTTTTTGTTGGATTTGTTGGCTCCATTGGCATCGCATGCCATCACTCACTTTTCATACGAATCCGAGAACTCTAAGCAAATCTTGCACATGAAAACGCAAATTCATCTGAGTTATTCTCTCCACCGTGGACAAGCAGTTACCTCAAGTGGCTACAATGCTAATCAGTAGTCCTGTAAGCCAGGAAATTTCTCAATTATAATACCTCACCTCTGGCCTCATGCCTCTCTGTCCAGCTTGCTAGCGCCTCAACGCGGCTGCATTATGCATTGCAACAAAATAAAGATGTCTTCAAATGAATGTGGAAATGGAGCAGCAAGTTTTGACCCCAATTATTGCTGAGTTTGAAGACTCCCAGATTCTCTCCATGTTACCACGAAGACTCTGTTGTGTTCAGGCTCGTCGTGGCCATCATCACTGGACCCATTTCTGCAATGACCCTTCCCGAGATGGCTAAATTGTGCGCGGCATTCGGGCACTTAAGTGAGTTCACTTTTCTACGCAAACCACATGTTGGCCTTTTGCTCAAATGATGTAATTAAGCTGGTGGCAGGCCGAAAGCTTACAGGTTTCTTGCGACTTTCAAAGCGTTGAGCAACTGAACTCAAAACTTTACCAAGTTAGTGTGCCTTGATGAAATCATTACCAATTTGCAAAAGAAAATGTGTGCTCGCAAAAAAAAATTGGTTGGATTTGGGAAGTTTTGAATGAAAACACCACCGACTATGATATCGTGCTTCTCAGTGGGCAAGGTTGAGTTATGACATTTTGACCACCGAGTGGTCGTAACCAAGATGAAGAAAATGCGTGCTTGTGTAATATGCAACATGTTCATATTTGATCAAATTCTAGACCAGATCGGGCTATGTTGGGCGGTGCACCATGTTATGTTTTTTTAAAATCTCTTCAAATGGTTACTCATTGAAACCAGACTCGGTGGCGTAATCGTTTAGATTTGTTCGCTCTGGGTCTGGGAGGCTGGCGGTTCAAACCTGACCCCGGCCGAGTCGTACCGAAGACTTTGAAAACGGTGCATGCTACTTCCTTGCTTGCTGCTCAGGATTTAAAAAAGGAGCGAGCATGGACAAACAACCTTAGGTTGGCAATCGGAGAGCAGGCTTTGATGGGCCGAATGACCTCTTCTTGCATTGAAGTTTCTTGGAAGGTAACTCCTATTTACATTTATTTATATTTATTCGCACATTTTGTCGTGATGGTACTAGGGTACGTGTGCGCAAGTGCTTAGCCGACGCGGCTCGAGTTAAAAGGATTGATTTTCTTTCTGGTGTCCAACAAGCGCCACGATCGTGCAATACGAGCTCAAATAATGTTCTCTTTCTGAACTCCACCTCCTCCACCGCAAACATTTCCACGCGTCGCTCAAATCATTCCTGCTCGTTCAAGCCCCGTGCAAACAAAACGCAACTGGCAGTCGAAAATAATTGCGCCGGGGTTTAGCATCGCTTGGATTTCGGAACAACTACTTCTATAATGCCTCGTAAAGCCTCCATGGTTAGAGCTTCTCGCATGAAATCCCTCGCAAGCCCTCGAGAGTGTAATTGACAGCAGATGTAAATACCTATTTGTGCGTTCTCTGAAATGTGCCCTCTGGCATATTAGTTGTAGCGGTTAGTTGGAACCTTGTTCATTTTATTATTTTTTGGGGGGATTTTCTTTTGGCCCTTTCCTTTAAACGCCTCTCGAATGGACCCTCTAATTGTATTATCATGACTCTGACGTTGCATGCACCGCGGTGACTCCTGCTGGTTATCCAGAATTGTAGTTGATCCCAGCTCACATCGTTTAAAAAAAAAAAAAAAAAACCTGAAGCTAAAGTCGCATTGTGTTTCCAGAAGTTTCTCTCCTCCTGCTGTTACGTTCTGCCCCGGCTTTTTGGACCTGAAAGCCATTATAATACCAACAGTGAGCCGGAAATTAACGCCAGCTACAGCATTGCTCATCAAACCTTCAGGGTTTATAAGGGTTACCTACAAACTTTGCAGGTGTGAATATGACTGGCGATAATGACTGACAAGTTACACTCTTGATGTCTGTAGAGTCAATTGAATGGTCTTAAAGAAATATAAGATTTCAGGTTGCTCTCGTTACATGCCCCTCCACCCTTTTGAACTCCCCATTCCATTGAAACTCTATTATCATTGTTTAACTTCTCTCTTTCTGTTTTTAACTTAAACAAGCTGGTATAGCACTTGTTAAACTTGTGCAGAAGCTGAGGTGCGTACTTCATAAAGTGTCATTTAGCAGTCTGACGCGGCGACTGTTAACTTTTCTACAAAGTAATTAGAATTGTTGAAAACATGTGGACTGTCCAAAGCTGATAGTAATTAAACTCATCCCGAAAGTTGGTGCTCCACTCATGATGCCTCCTATTTTCTATCCCTTCCCCTCATCCTTTTACCACACGCACTATCTTTTTTTATAATTCGTTCCTCAACTTGCGATTCGCTGGATTCTTCGGTCGGCATTCGCTTGCTTTTTTTTTGTATTTTGAAATAACTATTTCCTATATTTCTTCCTTTTCCAAAGTGATATGTTTAAAACGGTGAAGGCAATGGATGCTTATTTAATGCTTCCCATAAAAGTTTGTACAACCTACTCCCACACTCACACCCTCCCTCCACAATTCTTCCCCACACAACATGCCGTCTCTCAAACCCGAAATGCTGCACTGTTAATTGTGAAATTAATTCTGGCGCAAAGTTGTATTTTTTTTTCTCGGAAAAGATCTAGTCTGACACGTGACCTTTTATGGTAGCGTGCCCCTTTTCTTTGCACGCTGACGTTATGTCAGATTTTGCTGGCTATCGCTGGTCGGATTTTGTGTCCAACGAGCAGTTGCTGAGAGAGACTCGGATGAGATTTGTTACCTGCATAGTCCGTGAGCGTCAGTTGCGGCTGTATGGACATGTGGCTCGTTTTCCTGACGCTGATCCTGCTCACCAGATTCTCTCAGCGGGGGAGTCTCGTGAGTGGAGGAGGCCAATGGGCCGACCACGTGCCTCGTGGTTGCAACAGGTTGACCAGCATCTCAAGGAGATGGAGATGGGCCTGGCATCTGCCTGGGGGATGGCCAGACGGAGGCCCCTGGAGTATCGGCGGAAAGTGAACGCAGCGACGTGCTGTTCTGGCACATGCTCCCATACCTGACCTGACCTGACGTTATGTGGATATGCTTCTTTGTGACGCCGTAGGAATACTCTTTGTTACCCCGCACGCGTGAATCGAAAAGCGGGGGTTAAGCAATTGGTTCACTTTGTCTGTCTGTGTACAGATGTCAGTTTTTGAGAGGAAAAACTTAATTTCAAGTGAATCTTGTATTGCTGTGGGCCGGGTATCAGTGACAAGCACGACCGCTAGTTGGAGCAGCAGAGTCGACTCCACCGAACACCCGGAATTCAGATCATTACCCTTGGATAACTCCGAAGGTTCGGGTCCCTTACAGGACCGTGAATCGTCAATAATTAAACCATGTGGTACAGGGTTATTTGCCAAAATTTAAAATACCTAGAGGTCCACGTGGCGAGCTACCGAGGAATTCACATCCTCGATGGAGCTCGAACGGGACGAGCCGTTTCCGTGCTCGACCCGCGCGTAACCTGAGCGGATGGTCACCGAGGTCCCGTCCGTCCAAATGCACAACTACAGCAGCAACGGCCTTTTTAATCACCCAACACGCACCGTGCTAAACCAATGAAGGAAAGGACGAGGACGAGCTGAAACATTCAACAATAGGGGTATTTATTTACAATAGGTGGGGAAGGAACACATAAAGGGCAGAGTTAAACCGACTATAAAGGATGCAAATAATGTACAGCAAAAGCACTTAACCAGTTGCTACTTAAACAAGACAGGCCTGCATACAGACACACACCCAAAGAAAAGAGATGGACCTCAAGGGTCTTTATTATTCCTTCAGCTCGGAGGGAAGACGAGCTGAGGGACGAGAACATGGCTGGCTACCTGGCCGCGAGCGCGCGGCTGGATGTCCACAACTTCCCAGAGCTCCAGTCGCCAGAAGACGGAACAGAGCAGCCAGACACCGACCAGCGCCAGCGACGAGATGAGGCCAGACCAGCGTCGAGAGATGGGATCCGACCAGCGTCGAGGAGACCAGAGAGCCCGACCACGCGCTCGAGCATCCAGAGAACCAGACTAACACCAGCGAGATGTGACCAGACCAGCGAGGAGACGAGATCAGACGTGCGTCGAGATCGATCAGAGAACCAGACCACGCGCTCGAGCTGACAGAGAACCAGACTACTCGCTTGAGCAGACGGGGCGCAATTTATTTGTTCTCCGTTCCTTCGTCGTCTTTCTCCGGCGCGGTCCGCTCATGCGTGGCCTGCTCTCATTGGGCGGACCGCGTGTCGCGGCTCCGCCTTCTTGCAAAGGACCGCCCCGGCTCTGATCCCCTCGTTGCCCATTGGCCGCAAAATGACGCATTCTCTCATTTGGCGCCAGGCCAGAACGAAACGCTTCGTGAGCGCGCAAACAGCGCGGACAATTCCTCGAGCAGTGTTGTTGTTATCGTTGATGTAAATGTAAAAATCCTATCTATAAAATAACTTCGCAGCACATGTACACTTAATTACCCACTAAACAAGGGAAAGGGCGCTATCTATCCACATTTACTTATCGAAATAACTGAGCTATGGGGACCTGAATGTTGAATGCAGTAAGCTTCCAGATTCGTAACAATATTTTGAACACTAATCGGAAAACGAACCTGTCGTTTAAGCAGTACTTTGCCTCTCAATTTGTCCTGATCACACATGAGCAGAGAGGAATGAGGTTTTTTTTTTTTAGTCTGTCTGGCGGTCAAACACAATTGAAAATCATTCCAAACAGGAAGGGAAATTTGGTTGAAATTTATGGATTTGGACGAGATTTGGTTGAGATGTTGGGTGTGTGACAAGGACGAAATGATTCGATTTTGGTGAAGATCTGGATCCAGAGACGAGAATTTTTAAGCGATTCTTCACCATTGAGAGATGCGGCCAAAAACGATATGGTATATAGCAGGATATCTCAAAAAGTTGTGGACGAGTTATGACGAAACTAGCTGGATGAATTGGTTCGGTGATGAGAACAAGCCAATTCGATTTTGGTTCAGGTCTGAATACAGATCCAGCCTATCAGTTAGACACAAAATGTAAACTGTTCAGCCTGTTGGACGTATGCACTCTATTGAAGGCCCTGTCACACCTTGACGATTTAGCCAGCGTATGCCGACATATGAAAAATTTGTCTAACACGCTGGCACATGTCGAATACGTTATGTGTAAGTTTTGTATACGTTAAGAGCACGCTGGCATACGTCGTAGTACGCTGGCATACGTCGTACGCTGGCATACGTCGTAGTACGCTGGCATACGTCGTAGTACGCTGGCATACGTCGTAGTACGCTGAGCTGTTTGACAAATTTTCTGTGCTTGAAATTTTTCAACGTATGACTCACACGTTCCGCATACGCTGGCCATAAGTTGTAGGCACGTTACGCGATCGTTGACACACGTTACTTGTAAGTTACTCATAAGTCGAAACGCGTCGAGGTAATGTTTAGTGTCAGTGTTCCAGACTCCCTGGTTTGTTTGTTTTTTTTTTCTTCGGTATGACGGTGATGTTGACACTTCGATTTCTAGTGCGGTTATAATATAATATAATTAATAGGCTGCCGCTCAACGATTTAAATAATAACCGCACTAGAAATCGAAATGTCAACATCACCGTCATACCGAAGAAAAAAAAAAAAACAGGGAGTCTGGAACAATGACGCTAACCATTACATTGACGTGTTTCGACTTATGAGTAACGTACAAGTAACGTGTGTCGACGTATGTCAACGATCGCGTAACGTGCCGACAACTTATGGCCAGCGTATGTGGAACGTGTGCGTCATACGCTGAATACGTCGAAAATTTTTCAACATGCTGAAAATGTGTCGAAGTACTCGGCGTACTATGACGTATGCCAGTGTGCTTCAGCATACTCTTTGCGTATACGAAACTTACCCATAACTTATTCGACGTGTGCCAGCGTATTCGGCAAATTTTTCATACGTCGGCATACGCTGGCTAAAACGTCAAGGTGTGACAGCGGCTTGACACTTCGATGTCTAGTGCGGTTATGATTTGAATCTTCGAGCCACAGCCTATTAATAGCCGACGCCACGTGATCATCGGCGATACGCTGCCATGCTATGCAAAAGTTAGACTATCGTTGGGCATAGGTTGTGAACGCCGACAACACGCTCAGCATTCGTTGGTATAAGTTATCTATATGTTATCGAAACGTTCTGTGTACGTTACTAATACGTTATGCATACATCCAACTCGTTATGAATACGTCCAAAACTGGAAAGAAAACACATCAATAGTTCAGCGTACGCCAACGTTTTACATACATTTTGATACCTTGCCATACGCTGGCTAAAACGTCAAGGTGTGACAAGAGCCCTGAGTGTCGTCGTACTTTTCAAATCTGTTGCAGTTGGAATCTAAACATGCATGTATTTATTTCTTCATTTGCTATAATTCGGTAATACGGTAAGTATCATTTGGTAATACTTTCACCTTAACACACAACCTGACAAAAGCATGCACCCCTGTTCCCATCCTCGTGTCGTGCATGCTTTTTAGTGATGTTGGTGTATACTCATGTTACGTCAAGGACACGAATATACTGACATTTGAAGCATCGTGGTAAAGACGTGCCACATGTTTGAGAACGTAACTGCAATTGCCATAACAATAGGACCCATAAAGTTGTTTTTGATAACTGTTCAAATGATGGTTCAAGAAAGCCTTCTGAAGAAATTGACTTCAGCAATACCTTCATTGCTGTCAGATTACTCAATTGGAATTTGACGAATATCTCTGAAAAGTTTGTGATCTTTTACGTTGCTTTCAAAGCTGGACTCAACCAAGTTTTGTGCGGCACTTTCCTTCTCTTCCACATCTGTGGCAGGAAAGTCTTTCTCACGTACTGGAGTTTGAGAAGGACGCTCATTGCCTCCGACTGCATCTCGAGGTTTTCACGGCTTTGCACGATGCTGACTCAACCTCGAGCAAGGCGTCAAGCGTAAACTCGTCGAGTCTGCCTCCTGTTGAGGCAGCACGTTGTCTCGAGTTGCTGCTGAAGCTCGTCCCACCATGGAAAGAAGCCAATGCATCTCCTTTGCTCTCGATGTGGGCGCTCTCTGCATCATCCTGTCTTGTGGCGGGGCTTTGCACCCGGTGGGTTGTTGAACAACATGACCACTAAGTTGGTCTTCGCACCGATGTTTCTTGGCAAAGTAGTCTCATTTGGTGTGGAATTTTTTTTATTTATTTTTTGCAACTTTTACTGCTTTCACCTGCTCCAAATTATATGTAAAAGTTGTTCGACTTGTAATAGTCTGTTGTTTTTCAGTATTTTTCTTCTCAGAATAAAGTAGGATAGATTAAGGTCCTCAAAGTCTGCAGTTTGGTCTTTGATTCAAATGCATCATCATCTTTTTGTTGGGAAATTATTTTGCAATAACTCCAGGGATACAAAAGATAAGGGTTGGAACTTTGATCTCATCAAAATGATTTACCTCTTTGCGGTTAAGCCTTAAACCCCTGCCTTGGCACATTTGCTATGCCAAGTCGAAACAGGTTTTCTTTGAAAGAATGTTATGAGGGTTGATTAAGGAGTCTCTCGGAGTTTATAGGTTTTTGATTTAAAGTCCATAGTTCAAAAGGTTCCATCCATTGGTTTATTTAATATAGCTTTCCTGTACGTTAGTGCACATCTGCTATTGATCTCTATAAATCAGTGGCGTGCAAACATTATTTATCTCAAACTTGTATATGCATCGTCAAGTTTTAAAATTTTCAAACATGGGCCAACCTTGTTGGTGGTGGCCAGCTATATTTAGCAGTGCTCTAATTATTAATGGATAGAAAAATAAAAACAATCGATGGATTTTGCAAGTCGTGGTAAAAACATCGTCCCTCAACCCGTGTTCTCTGCACATCGCCGCACTACCGTTCTCTGTCCTCACCGAGATACTTTCTCTTTTTCTCCGTCTTATTTCAAACCACGTGAGTGATATCGTCGCATTTTTATTCTGCTTTTTTTATTTTTATTGAACCTTCGTTGATTCTGTTCACTACGTTTTCCAGTTTGTCAGACCGCGCAGCTGCAGCACCTTGGAGACGTGCTATCGAGTGTTGGAGCTGTGCTGTAGAGTCGAGCGCAGACACGTCTTCCTTCCCAGAGTTGGTGCTCGGTGCTGCTCGGAGCCTCTGCCTGGCCGGACCAGTCGTGTTGCGTTCGACCAGCTCGCATGAGGACTCTCTCAAAATTTCAACCAGGTTAATACTTTATGGAATGTGGTGATTTATAATTAGGTACTGTCTCACAAGAACCTGATTCTGTCTTTGCAACCATCACAGTGTGATCAGTAAATCATTTTTGTAGAACATTTTTGATGTTCATTATGATAATTCCCCCCCCCCACCCCCTCCCCTTAGTATGGCATTACAGAAGTATATCAAATCTCTTTTGAAATAAAATTCTCTTGTTTGGCTTGATATTGGCCTTTAACCCCAACAAACCTCAAGCTCAAGTTGCTTACCGAATCCTTGTGTTCCACTTTCAAGGGGTATTTGTCTGCCAACACTGAGCAGCAGAAATTAAAATCAATTACTCGGAGACTCAGATTGAGCTGAGCATGAACAGCGCTGGTTATTTGAAACATTGCTGGTGTCGACGTTTTCATCATACTCTGAAGGGCTTGTGCTCAGAAGTCACCATTCGACCTGAAAATCCAAACAAAAGTTGTCGTGCCACAAACACGCAATTGTATATTCAGATATTCTCTCTGAGTGGTTGTGACATGTTAATCAAAAAATGAGTGCAGCTTTGACGAAGCCTTGTTTTGTTTGTCACATATCGTCAAATATTCCTGGGAGTTCATAAAGGACAGAGTGGATCAGATTGCTAATAGTAAGGCGGTTATACAGTTAGGCCGATGCTCATTTTGATCGTTTGGAGCGCCACTTACGTGTCCGCATGAGAAGCGAGTTCAGTGCACTAAACATGTATTTGTAAGCAATCGATCCATGATTTGCCAGGTGTCGAGCTGTGATGTAGGTAGTCTTCACTCGGCGTCGATGTATTCACACCGTCCATTTGAAAGTGACGGTAAACTTGATACTGGCTCAGCCCAAACTCCATGGGCTGGTTTACTTGATCAGTATAAATCCTGAAACACGAATGAAAACGCAGGAAGTGAGGGAAAACTTGCTAGAAAAGTGTTTGTGTGAACCAGGGAAAATTCTTCTTAATCTGCATGAATTCTTTCTCCGACCAAATTGAAGAGTGTAATGGACTCGGTCTCCGTAATGGGCGATGCAAGGACTGCCAGAGACTAAACTCCCAAGATGCCGAGTGGAAAGGCATGTACTGCGCATGTGCAGTAAGTCGGAGGTGCGCTGATGCCTTGTGGATGGAGGTTATGTTTTCACACTTGTTTGTCTATCTGTCTGTCTGTCTTTTTGTCTCTGAACAGGATATCTCACAAAGTTATTGATGGATTCGGATGAAACTTTGGTGCCAGGTTGGGTGTGTGCCAAGGATGAATTGCTATTATTTTGATGAAGATCTGGATCTGGATACGAGGATTTTTTTGATTTTTTTTTTTTAGAAGGGATTCTTCACCCTTGAGAAATCGGACCAAAAATGATATGTAGCATGATATCCTAAAAAAGTTGTGGATGGATTGTGACAACACTCGGTGGATAAGTTGATTAGATGTCAAGAACGAGCAGATTCAATTTTGGTTCAGGTCAGCAAATCAGGCCGATCGGTGGGATACAAAACAGTTTTAATAAATTAATTATGGGGATGTGGACATGGACAGAGAACATGCAGTAAAATAATAGTGACACACTGAACGGCGTGCTTAACTGGACAGTAACAATTTCCAGGTTGTTCTTAACACTAATCTTATCACAGGCAGGCTCAGTTGGGAGCACAGTGTGCACGTGCATGCGTGTTCGTGCGCATTTTCTTTCCATTTCCTGAAACGGTGAGAGGCACAACACAGGCGTGGCCTCACGTCCGGTCTCATCCTTGGGTTTCTGTGGCTCTCTGAAGTTCAAGTATGTCCACGGCTGTGCGCCCTCTCTCTAGGGCGTCTCGGCTGTGAGTGCATTGAGTGATCTTGCAGTGTGTGTGTGTGTGTGTGTGTGTGTGTGTGTGTGTGTGTGTGTGTGTGTGTGTGTGTGTGTGTGTGTGTGTGTGTGTGTGTGTGTGTGTGTGTGTGTGTGTGTGTGTGTGTGTGTGTGTGTGTGTGTGTGTGTGTGTGTGTGTGTGTCTGGGATCTTGCTCTCTGGGGATCCTGGCTGTGTGTTCCAATGTTCCTGGCTGAATGGTTCACACTCTGGAGATCCTGGGCTGCCTGTGTGGTGCTGCCTTTTATAGCTCCTCATCTGGCCCTCCCCGCACGGGTCTCGAACATGCGCTGTCAGAGTAAGAGCTGGAACATGTGGCTACACCATTTTTGTAGAACCCATGTTTGAGGCATGACATAGCACATGTGTGCCCTCCATTTGGAGGTGTGATTAAAGAACAAAGGGGTGATTTTATGATAAACACAGATGGGAGATGGGAAAAGGCACAGAAGATATGGGTGACAGGGAATATAAATAGATATCCGATTCTGGTCGATGCGAATTGGGGTTTACAAACACTTATGCTGACACTCATTAAGGGATAACTGATGGATGATTAGCCCCCAAGTCATTTTCGTAACACTGGTTTCCTTTCTTCTCTTGTGCTGAAATGGTGAAAAAAAAATTCTGACATTAGTCCTGTGTGCTTTATGCACTTTAGAAGAACTTTGTGAGCTCCATCCATTCAAAAAGGGACAGGAGAGGCCACTGCAATTGGTTTATGCTTCATTAATCGTGTTATTCGGCACACACGGCGACTTTTATTGTTGATTGTTCATTCTCGGATATACTGTAATCTTTATATCCCGGTAAGGTTCTGAATTATTGAATTGTTAGTCTTGTTTCGGGTTGTGTTGATGCCTGTTTGCATGCGCAGGGTTGTCAGAGTCGCTGTCAGACTCATGCAGGCCGAAGATGAGGAATCACGGATGAAAGTGGCTCATTTTGTGACGACCTTGATAACATCTCCTGAACAAAGTCTGACGTTTCTTCCTGACACCCATCAAGTGGAGCCACACCGATCTGTCAAGGAGGCCATTTCTTCTCCATCTACTCTTCATGCCATTAGCCATATCACTGTTGCTAGCTTTGCAGAAAGGAACGAGGAGAAGATGGACCTGTTTGGCCGTTGTCCAGCTTTGCCGAGTGAGGGTCTGGAGGCCCTTCTGTGCTGGCTAAGCAAGGCTTCCCCCGTGTGTCCTGCAGCCTTCGAAGCCCTTTGTTCCCTTGTGCCTCTGCACGATGTTTTTGAAGTCATGCAAACTTCCCAAGAACCCGAGGAGAAAGGGTCAGTGTTGACAACTCTTTTTCTTTATCCTGAAATTTTGGCTTGGCTTTTTATCAATTTTTTGATAATTTTGTATACCTTATTTCAAGCCTTCTGTAAGACCTTGAATGACCATCATTGTAAAAAGCAGTCGGGGTCGGAATACATGATATATGTATTGTACCTTGCTCTTACTCTCGCCTTGCTCTTTTTTTCTGTTTTTTTTTTTGTATACCTTGTCGAGGCTCCTACGAGAGCAAACACACAACGCAGAGCAAGGGGGACAGGAGACAAGAGGGATGGGACAGGGAAGGACAAAACAGTGGGGAACAGAGACTTTAGGAGATCTGTGGAAGGGAGAGGGATGGGGTGGGGAACATGGGGTGGACAAGATGAACATTACAGGACTTTCAGGAAGGAAAGCAGGGAATTTGAAGGAGGTGGGTTTGGGGTGGATTATCGGGGGTAGAAAAGATTGAGGATTTGGATGGGGGATGATAAGAGGTGGTGGTGAACAGCTGTTTTGAAGGCATGGAGGGAAGAATGGGATTGAACAGAGTGAGGGAGTTTATTCCCAAGGCGGGGAAAAAGAGGAATGAAAGAGGGAAGGTGAGCAGTGATTCGTGATTTTGGTAGTTTTACTAGAAAGGGGTTGCTGACGGACCTTGAGCGTCCCACAGGCCACGGGTTGCCCATGCCTAAAATTTGTGAATTTGGTTTTGAAATACCAGTGCAGGTTTGAAATGTGTCCATGGATTATCAGGAAAAGAAATGCTTTCAAAAAAATTGTTTTTTCTCTGTATATTAAGGAAATGTATAGAAGATCCGTCAACCACAACAATTCTCCGTGACTTTAACATTTTCATTTGCTTCCACACCCCGACAGGCTTGTGAACCTGTTTGAGCAAGAGCAAGAGAATGCATTTGAAGAACCTACGGTAATGGCCTACCTCGCTGCTCCTTGGCTCGGACGTGCCATCGAAGCCCTCACAAGCCCTCACAATACGATTCTACCATGGCTCACTCGTGTCGGCCCTTTGGCCTGTGCTGCTGTTGAACAGCTAAAATCCATGGATCTCAGAGGTATGCAAATTGTACACACCGACACAACAGCCGTTTTTACAGCCATTTTTCCCTGCTGTGCAGGGGTTGGCTTTTTCCTAAGGCAAAGTTTTATGGCCGGATGCCCTTCCTGACGCCAACCCTGGTCGCCTCTTACGACACACAGGGATATGGTACACCTATTCTAACCGGGGCATACACCGGGAACACACCTACACAGACGGTGCAGTTTTGAATTCCACGGTCTTCATTACCTAAACTTGCTTTAATGTCCCTTTTCTTATTCTGCAGCTTGCATCTTTTGTACATGTTTAAAATTCCTGCAATCTATATATAAAAGGAGCCTCGTTTCTCTGTCCATAACGCTTTATTAGTCTCACCCTGAAGGTGTGTGCGTGCGTGCGTGCATCGATGTATTTTCGCTTTAAGTCTGGCTTTCTTTGCAAGCGCTTGTCCAATCGATGCAAAACTTTAAACATAGGAGAGACTCCCAATGTAGAATATTTTACTGCTAACTCTGACACCATAAGTCACATGATATGGCAGCTACATCTGATTAAAGGAAAAAAATTTGGCATCATTTTCTCCAAAACCACTCAATGAAAAAAAATTGAAACTTGGAATATGTCATCAACTCCCCATGGTATATACATCTATGTGTGTGTGTGTGTGTGTGTGTGTGTGTGTGTGTGTGTGTGTGTGTGTATGTATGTGTGTGTGTGTGTGTATGTATGTGTGTGTATGTGTGTGGGTGTGTGTATGTATGTGTATGTGTGTGTGTGTGTGTGTATATATATATATATATATATATATATATATATATATATATATATATATATATATATATATATATATATAATAACAATGACATCATTGGAGTGAAGTGGTATTCCAGCCATAATTGGTTGAATTGAAATCCTTATCCAAAAATATGAAACTTCATAAATCTATCTGATCTATGTCCCGATGTGAGTGAAGAATTGAATTCATGACATTCATAACCCATACCAATAAACTATGTGACATGGTACGGTTGGTTATATGGGTCATCATAGCAGTGGGCGTAATAGTAGCGTTTTCAGTTAACAATGGTACATTTGTTCAGAATGAATGTGTGAGGCGAGACAATGCACTCTACGAGCGTCGTTCTAGTTCTAAAGAGTTTCTGCTGTCGTACAATAATACAAATGGTTCCGTTGGAAAGGTACTAGTCCATTTATTTCTTTGGAAAGCTCGTAATCAAATTAATGGGAACAAATAATTGTTTCTTTACTCACAAACATGCCTCATTTAAAACCACGTTTCCGGGATTGAGGACGAAGAAGCGGAACCTCGATCTGTCATTTAGCAGTTCCAATGGTTACATTTATTGTTCTACGACAGCTGCAGGAACCCTTTACAACTATTTGGGAGGATCACACAAACAACAACAGCCACAATGGTGCCAAGAACAATTAAGTGTTATAAATGATCCTCTTTCACATGTTTTACTTCATTTCACATCCTCATTGACACTCACAGTGAAGTACAACATGCTGTCTTTTGATCAAACCAATCAGTAAAGCGACGGGAGGCGCACCAAGTATTCTTGAAAAAGAGCAGGGTGTATCATGTGACAAAACTTGACCAAATTCCAAAATCCAGCCTTCTGGTCTGCATCGTTCGCCCTGTTCATCGCAATTTCTCTGCTCCCTCAAGATAAGGTGAGTAATACTGGGAGGATGGTTAAGCCAAATCCCTTTACATCAAGGGTTGCACATTGCTTCCGAAGAGCTGCTCTCACG